>NC_143575.1:267445710-268045710 GCF_048544385.1 Mastigoproctus giganteus | reverse complement strand
TGGCTATTTTCAAAACGACAGAGAAACTATCACCGTGCAAAAATTTTTACCTGAATGGTTCTAGGAACACTGCCAAGATTTCCAACATCCTCCCTGGCCGTCTAATCTCCTGATTTGAATCCAGCTGAGAATGTCTAGGATATAATGGAAAGGGAAATTAGGCTTCGCAGTTCTCTATCAATTAGAAGTCTACAATACAGTAGTTGCCAAATATCCCGATGGAAGAATGAGTCCTTCAACGTACGAGTGTTGTAATTAGGTAAATAGGTGGCCCTACTACGAGTAGATATTGAATAAAGGCTTCTAATCTTTTTGACCATTGAATATATAATCTTCTCTGCAGAATATGCATCCTTCACTACCTTCTGATCTGAGTATTTTCCCAACGTGTGGGCAAAGTTATTGATGAATGTTTTTACTTCAAACCATTTTGAATCTTCTCAAGATATCAGGGGATTATCAAAGATAAGCATGAACGAAATATTATACAGAAACAAAGTAGGTTATCCATTCATCTTTCCCAGAGGAGAATATTGTAGACATCAGTATTTAAGATTTATGGAAATTACTTCCAATGACACCGATGGGTAACATCAACGAAACATATGGCCTATAATAAAATTGTGTTTTCTCTATAACTTAGTGAATAAAGTAATTTATTTACTGGTGCGCACATCGTCTAACCAGACACGCTTCTTTTAATAACCCCATAACAAAACGTGACAGAGGTTCTGATCGGCTCAATGAATTCAACTTATGGGTCATCAGCAAACATTGGAAAGACTTACTTTGCATCAACAACAACAAAACGTATTCCAACAAGTCAAAATCTTAAATATAACTTGGAAATAATGTTTGCATAATTGTCTTTTGATAGTTCGAATCCAGCTGGACATTAAAGGAATCCTTAGAGTTTCTTCAATTGGAGAAAATTTTATCCCAGGCTGAAGACATAAGGTTTTCCAGTTAGTTATTTCGAGTTTTTCTGTAGGAACTAGCGCACGTGTTCTTTTAAAATTATTTCCAAGGCAACAAACAATCCCATCATCTTTGAGTTAGGAGATTCCACTGTTGGTAAGTTATTACAAAAGGCAGAAAGAGATAAAACTGGATCCATTTCTTTTAGGATAATGAATTGTTATCTAAAGCGCAATAAAAGAAGGGGAAAGTTTTTTCTCTTTTTTTATTTTTCCTAGATAAAAATAAATTAATATTTCCACATAGTTTACTGCAGTCGTTTTTAATGGTCCTCACTGTATATAAAATCTTTATTTTATGAGTTTAGAGGAGAGGGGATGGTTATAAAAGAATAGGGTTATGCGTAATTCTATTTATAAATGAATTATTGAAGACCATTAGAGGAATATCAGCCTAAAATGTGTACCAATATATTTTTATGACTTCTAGTGGGCATAGATTGCGTACCTCTGCGGTGGATCCATTGGATAATTACATCAATAACACGCAATAGTAGGCCCATTCTTAGAACCAATGTTTCTTGTCCAATACACTTGTCCAGCATTTTCAACTAATGAAATTCTTTCCCACCCTCCCTTCCTCTTCCTCCTCCTCCTCCTCTCCCCCTAACTGGCCAAAACTGATGACTAAAAAAATTAAAACATAAACAGACATGATGTAATGGAAAACGCTTTTAAAATTACAATAACCATAACACGCCTTTAAGTAAGGAGAATTATATATAAACTGCCCATCCAAAAGTTTAGTATGTTTGCAGTTAATAAGTTAAGCAATACCAACAGGAAATGAAAGGGGAAAAAGGACAAAACTTATAGACGGTACGCGTAATGCAAATAAAAGGTCATAAATTGAGATTTATGAGACATATAACCAAATCTTGAGATTGATTTGATATTGTGTTCTTTTCAAATGGATGGATGGAAGATTTTATTGCACACTATCCTACCAAAAGTAATAGGATACCTTTCAGATTCCATAAAACTGTGTGCCTACAACATACACTGAGTGATCACTGAATTATGACCACCTACTACTTCGTAGGTGCTCCTTTTGTCCTCAGTACAGCTGCCATCCTAAGTGGCATTGATTCAACAAGATGTCGGAAGCGTTCAGGAGATGGCCAACCAAGCTGTGTAATGCGGTCGGCAATGAAGGTGATTGGTGTATCCAGGCGCCTGATATGCCTTTCCATTTTAATCGCGTACGCCAATGATGAGCACATGGAAAGGACAAACAGTTTTAGAGGGGGAATGGAAGTTGGGTGTTATTTGGGGAAAATGTTCGCGCCTGCTAAGAAATTAAACATTTCCAAGCTAAAGAAATGGAAGTGAAGAGGTGGAAATACAAAATACTGACTAATAGGAGTCAACGTGCCTGCAGATGGCTGGTTACCTCATTTCACTATCAGATTTCCATCTTGTGTGGACAGCTACCCAAGATGAATTTTCACGGTTCAGCTGCACTCCACAAGCTTTTGATAACAAAGGCAAATGTATCCGTCGATTACAGAGTACAGTGTACATCAACGTACACTTACAAGGGAAATCGGTCCTGTGGGGGCAACGAGTCAGGCTACAAGCTCTTCGAATCTGATGGACCTGTCTCATTATGGAGAATATAAATATGAAATTGGAACGAGGAGGATGAGTTTTCATGGCCTAGGAAGAGTCTCGGTATGGCCTATGGACCTAGTAAATAGATTGATGAATGCTTCCTCCTACATTGATGACCTTAACAATTCGGATGAGTCCAAATACCTGGTTCTACATGCTGACGAACGCCTACGTATGTGACGCAAGCAACACGTGTCCATGGACCTATCGTGCACTGTGACCACTATACAGGCAGGTGGCGGTGGTTGCTTAATATGGAGTATTTTTTTTCTGGCAAGAACTAGGACCCCCTTGAGGGTCCGGACCAACTTTTCACTTGTGAGGTGTGCCAGCAGCTCTTAGGAGACCATGTGCACTCTGCCATGTATTTTTTACTGGACAGAAACAGTACCTTCCAATACGATAATATGGCATGTCATGGGGCCTACACTGAGCATAAGTCGTTCGAGGAACACAGTAATGATATTGCCTATCTTGGTTGGTCTCCAAAGCCATCCACGAAAAAGCTTTGGAGGCCAACCACGAAAACGCTTTGGAGGCCAACCACGAAAAAGTTGCGCTTAATGGTGATTTAGGACAAGACCAAGGCATCCCTCTTCGTTACTGAAGCTCACAAATGCTTGTAAGGAGGAATGGACCACAATAATAACGGCTTTCTACCAGAAATCAATGTACACAACGCACAGAAATCATTATTAGCAAAGGTCAAGATAATTGTTCGTTCTTTGAATAAATACATCGTTTGTTTAAATAACCAAAAGCACTCCATCAGCCAGCCCGGGTAATCGGTTGTTTCCAATATTGCATTCCTATTGTATTTACTTTTCCACTTATGAGGATTATATCCAACGCTAATGCGATTTTGGTTGTAATGATGTTCGATGTTTGATATAAATGCGCCCCACTTCCAAACTAGACTGGCAACTACTCTTATTTTTCCAAAAATAAAAAGAAAAATTGGCGTCGATCCAGAAACAAGTTTAATGCTACAGTTAGTCAATTAAAGCACTTCGGTGGAACCAACCATGACAGAAAGATTGTATTTTGAAACCACTACAACTTCCATTGCGAAACTCAATAACTGAAGTCGAGCTGGTTGCTGAATGCTGCACCTTCTAAACAAAAACTTTTGCTATTAAGAAAAGGATACAAACAAAAAATGCCAAAGGTTTCGCCAAGGTCATCGTGACATTGCGCAGCGCGGAGCTATTCGTATTAGATTGCTGCTGATTTATGCTCTTGCTTACGATCCAGAGTCTCTTACTGAGAGGTGCACCCTCCAACGATGTTATCGAACAATATTTCATACAAACGAAATCAGCGCCCGGGTGGATATTGTGCAAATCTCCCTGGAATGTTTTCAGTTTCTTATTAATTGTTAACATCTAATAAAACACAGATATTTGTGCCCTCTGAGTTGCACGAGTATCTTAATCCTCCCTGAAACCCACACCTGAGTTCTAAAAGACCTGAGTTCGAATTCTCGATGACTGGAGGAATTGTTTTGGGTCTTTTTCACAAAGTGGCTGAGTTAGTCGGACTCAGGCGATGTAGCGTGGGTTTTTCTCCCGGTAACTCTGGTTTTTCGTCCAGAAAACAGAAGATCGACCTCAGAACACGTTATTTACAGACACTGAGTAACATGGCCTTAGTCGCTGATGCTCCTAAAACCCAATAACAAAAAACTCCCTAAAATTAGTGAAGTATTGTAAAAAGGTGAATTATGGCAGATTCATGAGGAACTACTCCATACAATGAGCTTATCTCGTTCTGAAGGTTCTTCACAGAAGACACTGAGCAGAAAAGACTGTCCAAATAAAATATATTCGGATCCATTTGTGTGTCGGAAGTTAATTTACTGATAGCTCACCAAATGCTTCTCCAACGATGATCGCCATTAACATGGGTATTCTACCCGAACTTGTGGATTCGATTAGGTCACCAAAACAACTATGAGGATTCAGCAAATTATATCTGTAATTGAGGGCATTCTTGGTCGATTTTCTGTTTCCTCAGGATGAAAATCGTGGGTTACCCGGATCAGAAAACCATGTAACTCTCGCCTGAGACTGACTAACTCAGTCACGTCGTGAAAAATGGCCTTAAAAATTCCTCACGTCAGTGACGGGATTTAAAACTCAAGGCTTTTTCCATCCAGTGTTCAGAGGACGGTGATTGTAATCGATGTGCTACCCGGGTACACAGTTCTGATGAAAAATATAAAGGAATGGACAAGGCTGAATATGTAAAATATCAAATATGGATATAGACCAGTAGCGTTTATTGGCTAACAACTTCAGACATGAAGACACCATGCACTCAATAATCACTGAATTACGAAAACCTACCTAATACCGAGTTGGGCCACCATGTCTTCACTTTGTTCTTCGAACCACTCGTGCAACGGTGCGGGCCAGATGACACGGCTTATTATCCTCGTGGGAGATAGCGTTTCTGTCCGGAAAAAATGCAACATGGCAGGGTGCGCATGGTCTCCTAAGAGCTGCCGATAGACCTCACCAGAGAAACGCTGGACCATACACGTTAGGGGATCCTAGTTCTTGCCAGCAAAACAAGCCCCATATTACGCAACCACTGCCACCTGCCTGGACAGTGGGCACATGCACGATAGGTCCATGGAGTCGTGTCCAAGGAATCCGAGCGTTTGGACTCATCCGGCCAGAACACTCGTTTCCAGTTCTCCAGTGTTCAACCAGCGTGTTATTGACAGCACAGCATTCGCCGTCGACGATGAGCAAGGCGAGAAGAGGGTGTCTCTTGGGTCGTCTGCTGTAAAACCCCATACGTCAGAGTAGTGGCCGGGTATTGGAAAGCAACCTTCCTGGTGATCGCGCTGTTCCTGGTAGCTAAGTGGCCAGGAACAACTAAACAACAACACAAACATAGCACTACACTCTTTTCTGGCCATTGTACAACTGGCTGCACTTTTTACTCACCACGAACATCCATAACATCCACTTTGCGGTCGAACATGCAGAACATAATATACTGAGTGGTAGCCACATTATTAAGAACTCTAACCCTTTTCATGAAATAGCGAGTTCCTGCATAACGTCGCATCTTGAAAGAGACTGCAGAACACTGAAAAGGATAGTCCAAAAACATAAAGCACTTGTCTCAAAAATAACTATAGAACTTAATGTGAGTCTCCACGAAACCCTTTGTAGCAGAGCCGCAATCGTCATTAATGGTAATGTTAGAAAGAAGATTCAGTGTTGCAAGGAGCACAAAAACTTGTCACTTGATGATCAGAAGCAGTCATATTTTCAGACGAATCATCATGTACACTTTTCCAACATCACGGTGAGTAAGACAGAGAGTGGTAATCAATGGACACTGCTCATCGTGGACTGATGTTATTAGTGGAGTCCCTCAGGGCTCAGTGTTGGGTCCATTATTGTTTTCTGTATTTATAAATGATATTGATGATGGTATATCGGGCTTAATGTCCAAGTTTGCAGACGATACAAAGGTTGGCAGGGTTGTCAAGGACACTACTGGCACTACGCTGCTGCAACAGGATCTGGAAAGGTTGAGCAGATGGGCTGAGAGGTGGCAAATGAAGTTTAACATTGACAAATGTAAAGTACTACACATGGGAAACAGCAACCCCAGAGCAACGTATCAACTCTGTGGTACTACACTGACAGTGGTTGAGAATGAAAGGGACTTGGGGGTGGTTGTGCAGGCAGATATGAAGTTCTCTGAGCAGTGCAGACGGGCTGCAAGAGTAGCTCATGGAGTATTGTCAATGATATACAGGAATTTTTCCAGCAGGGATAAGGAGGTGATTATTCCATTGTATAAGGCGATGGTCAGGCCACACCTAGAGTACTGTATACAGGTCTGGAGGCCTCATTTCAAGAAGGATGTAGAGCTGCTGGAACGAGTACAGAGAAGGGCAACAAGATTAGTGAATGGAACAAAGGGGTGCTCTTACGAAGAAAGGCTTAAGTTTTGCAAATTACAGTGTCTGGAGACTAGGCACCAGCGAGGTGATCTGATAGAGGTGTATAAAGCCTTGAATGGTTTAAGCATGCTCAATGCTGATGGGATTCTTCCTCTAGCTCAGAAAAATCACCTGAGAGGGCATAAATTCAAATTGAGGAAAGACAGATGTAGGATAGACGTGCGGAAATTTGCCTTTAGCCAGCGGGTGGTTGGTTGGTGGAACAGACTGCCATCCCTTGTGGTGGAGGTTGATAGCCTAAATAAGTTTAAGGCTCAGCTGGACAGGTATTTTGAACGAACAGAGGGGTGAAGTGGAAGTGGGTTTTTTTTTTTTTTTTTTTTTTTTGTTTTTTGGCTGATGCTGCATAAGCTTGCTTTCTTGCATCAAATGCCTCTACTAATGCTAATGCTAATGCTAATATGTTTGACGAATGACAAAGAAAGACCATCATCCTGTCTTGTGCCACCCGACAGCCATGGAGGAGGATCAACAATGATTTGGGCAGCAATATCTTAGCATTCTTTATGTCCTATCATCACCATTAACTGGCGAATTACTGTTACTGATTACCCTGGTATTCTGAGTAACCAGGTTCATTCCGTGGAGCAAACATTGTTTTCCTACAAACGATGCCATGTTTCAAGATACAAATGTTCCAATATGTGTCCAATCTTGGGTTGAGGAGCATGAAATTGAGGCTAAGCATCTCCCATGGTCTGCACAATCACCAGACTTAAACGTTATTGGGCCACTGTAAGAAGAGGAGAGTAAGAAGCACATCCCCCCCCAATCTTATCACTCAAGGAGCTTGAAACGTTCCTCCATTAAGAATGGTCTAATGATTCTCTTAAGACAGCTCAAGATTTATTTGCGAACTAAGCCTGTGTTGACCTCTACCATGGTCATTCAAAGTGCGGGCACTTTCTGTACCCTCGCGCTTGACCTCTCCACTATGATGACTATATATCACTTTCAGCTTTTTCAAAACACCGGCTGAAACTCGGTTTAGAAAGGTCAAATAGATTGCACTACCACGCAACTGGATTTTCGGATCAAAGACCGAAATTCTGAATAAATGTCTTATTGAAAAGTGTGCGCCCGAATACTTTTTGAGAGTATAATCTCAAATTCGCAAGCGCATTTTATTAACTTATTCTTTATGAGACTTCCAGCAACTTTTGTTGGGTCAGTGTGGTTGTTTACAAGCAGTTATTTAGATAGTTCGCGCGACATTTTCACTTTACACGTGCCACATATAAACTAGGAATAGAGTCTTTTATATCGTTCAAAGAAACGCTGAGGTATCCCAACACCATCAGCAAGCTTCTCCGATGTACCACATATATCTCCTTTGAAGCATCACAGACTGCTCTAGGCGGCCATGATTCCTTTTTCCAAGTTCGTGCGTACTTTGAAAGTTAGGAGAAATCCTCTCGTGCACTGATACCAAAAGGAAGTGAGTGCAGTATCGACTCTACCTTTAGGGACTTGTCGATCATTTTAATGAATCTCTAAACCCGGTTTCGCCTTGAATAACGGGATGGTACAGAGGTGTAAAAACTTGTGATGAATTTTCGATTATCCATCACTGAAAATCCACTACAACGCCGAGTCAAACTAAAGATAAATGCTTCTATCTCCCTGAGCGAAACTTCATGAAGAATATTCTGTCCTTCGAATTCGATGGTATTTGAACAAAGCGTGCCGATCGCTTTTTTCTTCTCTCTCTCTCTGTCGAAGTCTGGTTCCAACGAGAGGAAAAAAATTGAATATTGTAGAACTTAACGATTAAGCAACACTGGTGACATCTGGTGAAGGAAATGGCTCACAGCTGAATTTAATTAAGCAACCAAAAAACTCAGCCCTTTCTTTCTTTCTTTCCTTCTCTTGTACTGTACATATTTTCCATTCTCATACATGAACATGTTTTTCTTTAATAGGTCGTTTAAAAGATTATGATTTTTTTGTTGGTGAGAAACTATTTTTATCTTATTTACGTCAACAAAGAAATGCAACTGATTTCAGCTACGTTGAGCAAACACGCAAGAATTCAGATGGAAACACGTGCTCCACGAGCGAACTTAACACACCAAGAAATGCTGGGTTTCTCCTGATTTTTTTTTAAATAAATAAAAAGTAACCAGTGCAGCAGCTAACAGTAGTTTTTCTTTTATTAGTTTCTTTTTTTATATAATTTTTTTTTCTGTTTTGGGGATGGTAACCATAGGATTCAATGAACGATTAAGCCCGCTGTGTCTGTGGATTTTTTTGGACCAAAATTTAATTTCCGTAACGAAAATTATTTCCAGAAAGATGAGCATAAATGTTGTATCAAATCCTATAATTATTCACCGATGAGGATTTTTTTTTCAAGCGTATCATTTATTAAGTGGATGAACAGAATGAGCCTCCTAACTCCAACCGGCCATTTTTAGATGAGACACAAATATACTCGTGATACAAAAATCTAATATTTTTTTATTTATTAATAATTGTGTTCCATGGAGGAGAAACTAAAGCTTTTTGATTTTTCAAACCATGGCCGAGTTAATGGGTTTCAGGCGACGATCTTCAGAAAACGGGCTTTTCATCCAGCAAACAGGCAAAACCACAATTCTGATAGCTCATAGCATGTCTCGAAGTGAAAATTAAACAAACAATTCGTGGCTGAAGTTGTGTTCAAGGCATAAAGCCTACAAAGATCTTCAGAGATTCCAGAGTTATGACTGACAGCTTCCATTTCAATAATTTGTCAGTGCAAGCTAGAAAAGCCTGTTTAAAACTTCTAAATTCAGCAAAGCCGAGATTACAAAATGATGAAAAACAGAGAGTAATTGCGATAGCTAAACAACGATCTCGTGGTCAAATAAAACTGGTGGATAGAGATCCTCAAGCAATAAACAGTCATTGTACAAGAACTGGATGTATTGCAAATGGTAGGACATTGCAGAAACTAACATCCAAAACACAAAACTTACAGAACAGTCAATCCAATTCTTATGCAAATTTACCCAAATATTACTCAGCTGGACAAAATTCATAGACAAAATGTTTTTCATCAATATTTTATTATCAACAGTATTACCGAATGCGAATATTTAATATAAAAAGCATATTGGCATGCAAATGCCGCGAATTCAATATAAATCGATCCACCACCTTACAGAACTACACATTATGCAAATTATTCATGTCTATAAAATCACAGGTTGCGACCACATCACTTCATTCCCTTTTGTTGACTTGCTCAGTGGGATAACCACACCTCCAGGATGTAAAGTCATCGTCGTTTAGATGTTTCTTTCAGATGGGGGGGGGGGCGTTGGATGGCTTGAAGCCGGGAACTCGCAGGCGGAGGTGGCACGTTGGCTTAAAGAGTCATGCAGAGTCATCTCAGCACTATGGAAGTGGTCTCAGGAGACGGGAACCATTACAAAAAGAGCTGGCCACGGTAGCGCGATGGCTACTTCAACGAAAACAGACCCAAACAGATCCACTGGAGATGAAGGTCTCTTCATTTTTTTCTTCCATGTCATTCCACCTGGTGTGTCAATCGCCTCAGATTGAAAGACCAGCTGGAAGAAGACACTGCACTTAGCAAGCTCGAATCTCCATGGAATGTTTTTGGGTTAGATTGCTGTAAAATAAGTGATATAATGATTTCAGAGAAGCGTTTAATAAGAAAGCCAATGAGATTATAGTAGTAGTAGGGTTTCTAGGAGCATCAGCAACTAAGGCCATATTGCTACGTTCTGTAGATTGTGTGTTCTGAGGTAGATTTTCTATTTTCTGGATAGAAAAAAATCCAAGTTAACCATTAACTCAGCCCCGTTTTGAAAAAGACCCATAAAAAACCCGTCATCAACCGGCCCGAACTAAGGTCTTTTCCACCCGGTGTGGGGGAGGACAGCGAACCTACCAACTGTGCTACCCACGAGGGATGCATGTTTATTGAGAAACATTCAGTTCTGGTTTATCATTGTCAAATTCATCTCTTTGGTGAAAATCTCCCCTGGAAAACTCATTGTAGCCATTGTCTTTTAATACAAAATTCCAGTCTTTATTATCACAATGTCAGTTTTCAACGATCAATGCAAAGAACTATCACCACACACATTATCCTCTGAAATTTCATTTCAATAAAATTAAGCTTCATTAAAATAGACGCTTTCAATTATCATTAGTGCTCAGTACCTTACCCTTCCACTGTTTCATGGCATTTATGAGGTATTATTATGGACAAAGGAAAACATAGACATAAAAATAAAGCCTCGTTCTAATCTTTTAAATGAATAAAAATGACTACATGGAATTTTCCTCTGAGAAAAGCCTACTGGGAACTCGTTTTCACGTGATTGGTACACTCTAATTAGATATGTGAGCACGGACACACAATAGAACGTAAATGGAATTATTCGAAAGAAGATGTAAAAGAGCTATACTTAAATACAAAGCTGTCAGAAGGTGTCACACCTCTTTCTCTTCACCTCCCCCCTTTATTGGAGCGACAGATACCATTTCTTTATGCACGCATTAATTTATAAACATCGTTTAAAATGAAAATTAAGAAACAGTCCCAAGGTTTTTTTGTTAATTGAGCCAAGGAATTTGAAAATAAATAATACAAAGATTACGCACAAATCTCTACTCCATAACAGTGAAAGAACTAAAATGATAAACAAGACGCTAACTTTCTGGAATAATCGGATTTATTCCCAAACAGCGTTGGAAAATTCCAGCTGGGAATACATTCTGCTGTCACACCCCGGGATGAAAAAGAAGTGCACAATGTGCAAATAATTCCGCAATGCAAATATTTGTATAGGTAGTTTTAAAAAGATCAATCTAATCGTGCATCACTCAGTTCGATACTGGATGGCTGGAGCGCTCATTTGAGTAACATTTTATGGCCCACTATTCACTGTACGTGTATTAGTGGGCCATAAAATACGTATGTGCCACTTTACGTATGATTCAGTTGATGGGCAGAGGTCAGAAGGATGAAATCAGTTAATCGCAGCCGGTGGTAATAAGAATATTGAATGCCCACCGAAATGTAATGTCCCGATTATGGAGATAATTCCAGAAGACTCAAGAAGAAACATTCTGAATAGCTGTACAAGGTCAACAAAGTGTGAATAGGGGCAGTTAATTGGTATTTGTCCCTAACAAATCAAAAGCTTATGATTACTGCGCAATATTTCTTCGATACAGAACGGAAACGTAGTCTCATCTCAGAGGTTGAGGGGGAGAGACAGAGATATTCAAAATTGATCAACAAATATAAGGGAGAAGGGCCGTTCCAGAAATCTGGTCTGAGCAGGTACATAAAACGACTAACGTGACTATTATAAGGTATGCCCTGGTGGGTAGCACAGTTGGTAGGATGGTGTTCTTCCCACGTAGTGGAAAAGATGTGAGTTCGAGTCTCGTCGATAACGTGAGTAATTTTTATGGGCCTTTTTCACAACATGGAGAGTTATTCGGTCTCATGGGAGGGTGTTTTCTCCAAACTCGGGTTTTTCGTCCAGCAAACAGAAAATCGACCTCAGAACACACGCAATTTATAGACAATATACACGGAGCAATATGGCCTTAGTCGCTGATGCTCCTAAAACAGTATCACAACAACAACAACAGCAACGAGGATCTGTGGGATATATGACTATATTTCGGGTGTATCGAGATTGGTCCAATAACCAAATATCATCCAGCCTACAGTGAACTCAAGTAATTTGTCCGGAATGGCACAATGTTATCTGATGTGCGAGAGACCAATAAGAAGGATGACAAAGACATCGTATTCAACCAAATAACAAGCCACAACAATGGTAACTAAAGAGGCATTTCTGAATGCATAAATTGTCATACCTTGTCAAGGAAGGGTAAATCGTAGTCAACCACCCAATAGGGTAAACTCCTATCAACAAAATAAGAAAGTTCGTTTATAGTGGACTCAAGGAACTCCAAGGCTAGACAGCGGACGATTAGAGAAACCTTGTCTAATCTAACGAATGTTGGTTCCTGCTGGTTCACAGTGATGGAAAAATCTGAATATGACGAAACCAGCACGAGTTCATGGAATCATCTTGCCAGCTGTCAACAATTCAGGCTGGTAGTGGTGGAAGGGTAAATGTAGAATTCCAATGATGTACATTGAACCCTTAATACTGGTAGAGCAACAGTAACATTTGGATGCCAGAGGTTATCTATTGTGACCAGATGCATCCTTTCATTGCTGCAACGCATCCATCTACAAATGGATATGCTGCAGCCATGCAGTTTATCCATGTACCAATGGGTTGATCCAACAGGAACATTAATTGCACAAGTGTAACATTTGCTACTGGTTAGGATCGGTCCACGGCCTCAGTAGCCGAGTGGTCAAAGTGTAAAGTGTAAAGTGTGGTTAGGGTCAAACGGCACCAGGGGTTTCCCCCATCTCCGCGTAGTTTACATTGTGGTGTGATACAGTTCACTGTAAAGGCCAGAGATTTAAAAGTATATGGATCTTGAGGTGTGTGATGTTGTGTACCGTTGTTCTTCTGGCCATTTAGCCGCCGGACCCCAGCTGAGGCCCGACGTTGCCCACACTTCGCCCCGTGGAGGCAGACCAGGTACACTAGTATTACAGTTATTTACTCTGGCAGGCCCTGCCACCTAGTTTCCTGAGATTTCAGTGGCAAGGACCTTAAAAAAAAAAAAAAAAAAAAAAAAACGTTTGCGTGGGTTGATCGCTAGATTGAAAGACCGAAATGTGAGCGAACTTAATTTGGAGCTATTAAATTTTGACCTGTGGGATTGGTCAGTAGCAGGAGTGCTATAGCACACGCTCTTTGAGTAGACAGAGGTTCAAGCCCCTAACTGCTAAATACGATCGATCTGCCAGCCCGCACTAAACTAGCGTGGCAAAAATATGGTCCATTTCCCTCAGCATGAATCGTTGAGGAGTCTTCCATCCTGCAGTGGATTGATTAATGGCTGCAGTTTACATTTAGGATCGGTCGAATAAAAGCAGATCGAAATCAACTGCACTGAATCAAGTACAGTATATCCACTTCTGGATCTTCCCTTCCCGTTATTGTTATTGTTATTATTAACAGCTACAAAACAGCAAACAACGTGCCTGAGGGTGCAGCTACAAAGAATTATTACATAGCTTCAAAAAGCTTGGAGTATACATTTCCCAAAGTAAAGAAAAAAGTATATGTACAGATAAAATAAACTAAATAAATAAAAGGACTCATCCGTCCTATTTAAGTGAACAGGCAGAGCACTGGTATTTCTTCACACACAATCAGAGTCTTAGAACTTAAAAGAAGAGTCTATTTTAAGTCAGGTACCGGATGAGGTTAGCAATTTCAGTTGCCTCTTGAAGTGTCCGGGGGTACCAAATATCTCAATATTTGCTTTGTTCATTGATCTTGCAGTCCTGTTGTAGAAGTTGTAGTATCCATAATTTGTTCTCGCATAGGATGGTTTCAGTAGTGGATGGTTTCTTAGCGCTCTTGTCGGAGCGTTGAAATTTATTTGTGAGACGAGATGAGGGCAATTCAGGGTACCATTTATTAGTTGGTTAAGTAGGAGTAAATCGGCTTTATCTCTTCTTTTTTCCAGCGTTTCGAGTCCAAAGAATACACACCACTCTTGGTAGGATTTCTCATAGTATTCAAGGCCACTTTTAAAGCAAACGTACTGGATTGCTCTCTTTTGAATATTTTCAATTTCTAATTTTTGGTACGCAACATGTGGGGACCAGACCTGTGAGGCAAATTCTAGGGCTGGCCTAACATAGATTTTGTAAAGAAAGATGAAAAGTGCCAACTGATTGAAGTCTCGGTTAATTCTTTTCAGGAAACCTAGTTTTTTGCTAGCTGCCTTTACAATGTTAGAGACATGGACATCAAAGGAAAATGATTCTTTAATAAAGATACCTAAATTTTTGGCTGTACTAACTTTTTTGATTGCCTTGTTGTTGATACAATAAGAAAAATTAAGTTTGTTTTTCTTGTGTGCATTAGCAAAGCTCGTCAGCTCACACTTGTTTTCATTGACTGCCATTTTGTTCTCCTTCAGCCACTGAATAACTCGTTGAAGAGCTTCGTTTAGGATGATGCAGTCATTGGTACTGCGAATTACTTTATAGATTTTTATGTCGTCTGCAAATACGTTGATCTTGATTTGGTAGGCTCCAAGGGTGCTTGGCAGGTCGTTGATGTAGATAAGAAATAATAGCGGGCCTAAGGATGAACCCTGTGGGACACCAATTTCAGGACTGAAAGGATATGAGGTTTGACCTTTAAATGTCACGGACATTTCTCTACCTTCCAAGTAGTTTTCAATCCAGTTTAGTGCTTGTCCTCTGAGACCATAGTGATGCAGTTTGTTGATTAGTCTCTGATGGACTACCTTGTCGAAGGCTTTGCTTAAGTCAAGGAAGATGGAGTCGACTTGTTTTCCTTCGTCAAGCGCCTGGGATATGTTCGAAACAAACGAGATCATATCTGTGCAGGTGGAACGACCCTTGATAAATCCGTGAGAGTAATCTGACAAATTAAGTTTCATAAAGTTAAATAGCTGCTTCATTACAATGGATTCAATTATCTTTGAGAGTGTATTCAATTGACAAACTGGTCTGTAATTGTTGGGTGAGGATGGGTCTCCTTTTTTGTAAAGAGGGGTAACAATGGCCTTTTTCAGTTGAACTGGATAGATTCCACTCTCAAATACCAGTTTTATTAAGTGAAGTAATGGCTTTATAAGTGTAGTTCCACATTTTTTCCATAAGACAGTAGGGATACCGTCCGGGCCTCGTGTGAGATCCTTTTTCATACTATGGATTGTGCTCAATAATTCTGCTTGGTTTATTTCAAATACTGTTAGGGTATCAATGTAGTTGAGAGGAAAATTTTCGTTACCTTCCGTCCCGTCATCTGCTGTATCTGTTTTGTAAATTTCTTCAAAGCTGCTAGCAAGGTAGTCTGCCTCAGACAAAGATGACAATTCACTGGGAATATCTAGCGTGTTTACAGCCGCATTTTGATTTTTTGCTTTGAAATAGCTGAATATAGGCTTCATATCTTTTGCCTCGAAGACTCTTCTTTCGACAAAACACAGGTATTTGTTGTAGTCCTGTTTTAATGTCGTTTTAACCTGTCTTCTTAAGGAGGAATATTTATTGTAAAGGCATATTTCTTTATTTGTCTTAAACCTACTATGCATTTTTCGTTTTTTTGCCAGTAGGGATTTTAGTTCCTTAGAGAACCAGTGTGGGTAGTTTGTATCAGGAACACTATAGCATGGAACAAGGTTGTTAGTTACTTCATTAATGATTTGGTAAAAGCAGTCCAGTGCTTCTTGAGGATCATTGATTTTTAATAGTAATTCCCAATTACAGTTTTTAAATGCATAATTCATATCAGGCCATTTCACTTTATTGAAATTGAGCTTCTGTTTTTGTTCTAAATCCGTATTTTTAACTGATCTCTTCTTGATGGAAAAAGCCACAGGAATGTGATCTGATTTGAAAAGATTAGTTGGCTTAAAGACCACCAAAGGAAAGTTGGTGAAGACTAAATCCAAGTAGCTTTCATTTCTAGTTGGAAATTCACAGATCTGATTCAAATTTAGAGAGTTGAAAATTTTTTGAAATCTACCCTTAAGTGTCCAGACATTAGTTGGATTGGCATTACATCCATTATAGGCATGTGGCATATTAAAGTCCCCTAAAACAATTAAATGGTCTATTCCCAGATGTTGATCAAGAATTTGGTCGATAGTGTTCTCAAATTCCGTCATAAGAGTGTTATCTACAGGTGGTGGAAGGTAGACAAGCATAACATAGCAGATATAAGAGCCACTGCCCAGTTGGAGAAAAATTCCTTCAATGTTAGCCAAGACTTTGATTTTTGAGATAGGAATCTCTTTTTGGCAGACGATCATGAGTCCGCCACCTCTCTTATCCAGTCTATCCCTACGAATAACAACAAAGCCCGGTGGGACCAATTCACTGTCCTTAACATCCTGAGTGAGCCACGTTTCCACTAAAAAGTAGATGTCGTAGTCTTCTTGTAATATCAGGGAATAGGTGTCTTTATAGTTGCTATTGTTTAGACATTGCACGTTTTGATAGTAACATAGCAAATCGTCTTGTAAATTATTCTTATTTTGCCGAACTGGAATCCTATTTTCCTGTATTTTCTTGATTGTCTGTAGTTGCTATTTATTTCCGTTTTCAATATTCGTAGGTGAGGATGGGTTTGTTGATTTTGTCCTTGTACTTACATTCTTGAGGAAAGGCAGTATCAGTGTTCCTTCAGTCCAGTTGTTAGTGTCCAGAATTCTTGCTTCGTTGTCCTCACTATATGAAACTTTAAAGGATGAGTACTCCTGTGGAAACCTTGCTTTCAGTTTGGTTACCTGAACATTTGACTTACAAAAGCTGTTAACGTATTCTTGTAATTCTCTTTCAGTTGTGTCCGGGGCCAACCTTGAAACAAATATAGCCTTGAGCTTTGGAATAACTTTAAGCTTTTTGTTTTTTGAAGCCCCGATTAGTAGCTGAGGATTCGGATTCCGGTTTTTTTTTCTGCTAGAGTAAATTCTTTCAATTTTGTCTGTGTAATCCGCTTCCTCCTTGTCGCCGCCATTTTCCATATCCCTTTTTAATATTTGGGCATAAGTATGCTTTGTCTGTGCCTTGGCTGTATACGTTTCTTTCGTGTCGGTGTGTGCATCAATCTTTTTTTCATATTTATTAACATTCTCTGAGATTTGAGTCTTGTTTCGGTGAGTTACACTTTCCAACCGACGTCCTTTGTTTTTGCTGGTTTTGCATGTTTCTATGGTTGGGTGTTCAGCTTGTGTTACTCTTAATTGAGTTGGTCCTTTATCGTTTCTCTTCTTCCGTTTTGCACCTAACGTTAGTTCATCCTCTGTTTGGTTACACTTATGCTCATAGAGTTTCACCCCTGATTCAGGGATTTGAGTGCTTGCATTTTTTTTTACGGTATTTAAGGCGGATTTGTTGTTTTCTCTTAGTAATTCCAAAGGTATTTGATAGGAGCCGATAAGCGGTGGATCGTTATCATCATTAGAAATTTGGCCGTCGCCTGCGAGCGAAATTTCTTGATCTTTTAGGCCAGATTCTCTGCTAGTTAACGGCATCTTGCGTGGTTCGATAGGATTTGTGTTTTTGAAACAATTCGACTCAGGCGAGCAACGAATTGTATCATCGATATCAGCGTAATCACTCGATGCAGCTTTCGGGGTCTCTCCCGAGTTGTAGTTTGTTGGTAGTTTCGTGTGTTGTCTTGTAGTGTTATTTAGCAAATTCTTTAATTCAAGATTGCGCTTTTTACAATCGGAAAGTTCATGTAGCACACCTTGCAACTTTTCGTTTAGCGTGTCAAACCCATTTGTCATAGATTTTTGATAAATAAATATCTCGGACCATTTGTCGTATAATCCACTAATCTGGTTTGCAAGATATTGTCCCTGTGACTGTAGGTCTCTCTTGAGCTCTTTAAAGTCAGTGACGAAAGCGAGAAACTCCTGTTCGATATTAAAATTTAAGTCGAACCCTGGCGTTGGTGCATTATTCAGCATCGAGTATGGCAAGGAGAAGGAGCTGTGCATGCCATTTGAGAAGGCAGGGTAGGTATCAAGTTGCGTCTCGTTAATAGACATTTCTTGATATTCTTTACTACTTGTATTATCTTGCGCGAGCTTACAAATAATACATCTAAAGCGTGCCTTAGCTTGTGACGACATTTTTTTGTGATATTTAATCTTATTACAACAAGGTCCTACTGCTCCACTGCAAGAACTGCAAATCAGGAAGTCTTCAACTTGATCGTTGCATATTGAGCAAATCTTGAGTTTCTCCATAGTATGAAAATACTGTATGTGAAAACAAAATCACGTGAAAAAGTCTTAAACAATATTTGCCGTGACCTTTGGGATTGTCCCCTAACAATTAAAGAGCGCCTTTGCAACAAAGAAAGAGTTACTTACAGTAATGAAAAGGTGACCTTGGGGAGGGTGAAGTTGGTGGGGTGACGTTCCTAAGTAGATCTGTTCTAGATGAAGTAGCGGAAGGCCTGGGGGAGGGAAGGACGACCTTGGTGCTGGCAAGGAATGGTGACTGGGTGTTGACGGGTATTCTTCAGTATAGGACGAGGGAAGCTGCAGGTAGAATTAACCACTTTCAAATTCATTTGGATCAGAGGAAGATGCAGATGAGTTGACACCATGAGCGGACAGCTCGTCACAAGATGAATTATTTAGTATATCATTCACGAAAATCAAATCAGTAAAACTGCACTAACCATTAACTTTAATCGGAGCCCGATTGCACACAGCCTCACACTATCCACGCAAGCGCACCGACCCCGACAGAACATCACTGGAAAACTTTCTGCCGGCTGAGGATATTTCCCGAATGAAGCGGCCACTAGGTTCTTTGAGTCCGAATCCTATTGAGCATGTAAGAGATTCTCCAAGAAAGCTACTGGTCTGCAACAAAAAAAAGAATAACGAAGGTTCACTGGTATGCTTGTATTGCATTCATTTTAGAATCAGTAGATTCTCTGACAAATCTCAAATCGGTCCTACAATGTAATATTATTCCCAAATCTGGAGCAATGCCATTAAACCTCTCTCACGCTTCTAGACTCTGTTCAAAAGAGGACAATCAAGTTAATTAATGACCCATCTCTTACAAAGTCTCTCTCTCTCTCTCTCTCTCTCTCTCTCTCTCTCTCTCTCTCTCTCTCTCTCTCTCTCTCTCTCTCTCTCTCTCTCTCTCTCTCCCAAACCAGTTCAAACGTGTGCCACATGCAGTCAGCATCCTTTTACTGTCCAACTTCACACTCACAAAACCGACTTTTCTTCTTACTCATTTATTTTCTTCAACTTCCGTTTTCTATAAAAACCTCCCTCCACAGGTATTTCCTGAAAATTACAATCTACAAAATTTTCAAGTCTAATATCAACCAGCATCATCTTTTATCTTCTCAATCTTCAACCCGCCCACGCACAGTACTAAGAACTACATATGTTCCAATAATTTTGGTGTTTGGGGTTGTTATTAAAAAAAAATGGAACTTCGGCTCCATCTATCGGAATATTCTCAAGGAAACCGATGGCATCTGGACCTCACAAACATAGAATTCTGTATACGAAAGTAATGGATTAAAAGTAAGAGGAAAACTTTCATTCGTTCGTCCAGATGCTTCTTTAAAAATCAAAAATGAAAGTGGAGCATCCATCTCATCACTAGAAGCAAAACGATATCTCTGCTTTCTCGGATGTTTGCAGGAGAACACATATTGAGGATAACAAGGAACCTTGCGCCAATATATCCTCTATATTTGTAACAACTTTCGAACAGGCAAAACAGGACGCTACAAACGGGTTTAAAGCAAACGGAAGAACGCAAGTGGAACTTTATCAGAGGACCACCTTGGAAACAAATTGTGTACAGCTGGTATCGGAATTCTCTCGCCATACTAACTCGTCAGGCGCGAGACACTCCTCTTCTCTACAAGCCACGGAGACTTGACAGCGTGCAATATCTGATCAAAATAAAATGGGATGCTGCACCATTTTTCTCGCATTTCTGTGGTTAAGCTTCTCCCCTCTATTTTATTACGCAACTATGGCAATAAAGTAAATCCTTCCCATTTAGGGACACGTTCTAAAATTCTGTCTTTCATTACGTTGCCTGTGACATTCCCCATAATGAACAACGTCCATCCACCGATCATTCGCGCAGTCACTGATAATATACAGAAGTCGAAATGGAACCCCATTAGATATCTCCAATTATGGATGGACAAAGTATCTCCAGCATGGCTGTTTGGGATTTCTGGATTAATATAATTACTCGGTGCCCGAGAGACTGCAAACCTCGCACATCGAAAATCTAATTCCGATAGCAGTAACTGCACCACTCAGCCAAAAGAGAAACAGCGCGTGACTTCTTAATCCAGCCAATATTTGTCAACAGAGTTTTACACAAACGACCATCTCAAGTTTAGAATGTCTTCAAGGAGGAGGACGACGAGTGGGGAGAGAAGGGAAATTAATTAACAACCATACTTCTACCTCCCCCCCCCCTTTATACTTTCCTTCTAGCTAACGACAATAATAAAAAAGAGCTAATTCGATATTTTGGCAATTTACCAGTGCCGGCCCTCTTTTCGAAACCTTTACAATTAATATCAGTGGAGGAAGAGGATTACTGAGGAAATGAGATGAATTTTAATCCATTTGCGATCCTGTAGATAATGACCGTGACTTTGCACGATGGAATGGACAGAGAGAGAGAGAGAGAGAGAGGAAGAATAGGGGAAGGTTGTGCCGCTCCGTATAAATTACCGTTAGTAGCCGGGCTTGTGCAGCGACTGATAGTGTTCGCGCCGTCGCTGTAATGGTGGGCTGAGCAGGGAACGCTGTTTAACAGGGTATGCATGATAAATGACTTCGTATCAACGTAAACATTCGGGCAGTCACAGTTCAGCAGTTGCCTCGGTTGTGAAACGCCCCCTGGGGGGAAACTAGCACGATACGGTTTCTGATACCGATATGACTTATACATCGTACCTTGACGTAGTCGGGGTCGTACTTCATTACAGTCGGGTAATGAATCGTACAAAGAACATGGCGGTCATATATTTTACATGGTTTTGTTGCTGCAATGTCTTTCAGGACTTCAGCGCCTTCTCGTGGCATGGAAGGAGACTGCAGAGACAGGTTTCATTCCAGTTCATTTGCAAAACGCATTAAAGTACAGACTGGCGATTTGTGGACCGAGGTGTCGGAGGAAATCTAAATTGATATTAATGGGTGTAAAACTCGAACGTGCTATGGAGGTTTCTCATCAGTGCACCTAACTTAATAACGTTCAATGCAAAGTAACCGAGTTCAATCATTGCAGACTTTTGATCTTTCTTGGAGTATTTGTTTATTATTATTATTTCGAGTGAACTCGTGGGAATGGATGGTGGATTTGACAACCACGGGACTCATCTATTAGCATAGATTTACCAGTTTGACTTATGCGTATAATGTTGCCTATTTTGGCTGATGGATTTTGCTGAAATTTTATATTTTTGTGGCCCATAATAAAATCTATTTGGCTAATTCAAATCATGGATTCTAGGTAGTGTGGCGTGGGTTCGAATCTCGAGGAACTTTTATGGATTTATTTTTTGTTTTTTTCGCGCCATGGTTAGTAAGTCTCAGTAGAGGATGGCAAGAAATCAACAAACAGGCAACCCGACTAGAGAACACACACAATTTAGAGACATTAAATAAATAATAGTATTTTTCCTCGAGTAATCCTAATTTGAAATGTTTAAAATATTTTGCTCCTCATCGAGAACCGCAAGGATGGATAGTTCAGTTTGTCATGTGACACTGAGTCAAACTTATAGGGCAAGGAGCAGAATCATCATGCTGAGCATATCAAACTCGCCCAAAAATAAGTTACCAGAGAATTTCTACTGTCACTACAATATGAATGAGTACCAATTTCCCAGAAATGTTCAATTACAATGCAAATTATATAAGTGATATACTTTTCTCGGGTCTGTTTTTGGAGATCAATACTTTACTGGTTGGTTCGTCCTTTTAGATTTCTTAGATTTCACATCATAATCAAGAATCAAGATCGCTCATTGAACACTGAAAAATGCTCGGACTTAATGGAACTCTCTGAAAACACCGAAATTAGTGAATCGGTTGGTTGCAAAGGCTTTTAAGGCATCTAAACAGGAATGCGCTGGAAAAAGGTGGATTCGTTTGGGCTCGCCCGAAGCCCTTCTTAAATTGTTAGGGATTATCCGAATCTGTTGTTAAAAAGCTATTTAACCGAGAATGACCCTTAGCTGAAGTTTTCGGGCGAGCCCCTTGTAAACAAATTGACAGCACGCCGTTGTGTACAGACCTATGACCTGGACAACTTAAAAGCCAAGCGTATACTAATTGGAATGAGTCGGAATAAATGGACATCATATTACATTGTGATGCTGGCTGGTTCATTCGACAAACTGTGTTCATGTTGGACAATATTCTAGAAGAGTTATCCTAGATGATATCCTAGAAGAGTTATCCTAGATGATATCCTAGAAGAGTTATCCTAGATGCTATCCTAGAAGAGTTAATCAGTGCTGGCACCGGAGAGGATATCATAATACACACATACATACAACAGTCGCCCAGATTCTGGACCACCCAGGAAAAACATTACAGCTAGAAAATTAGTAGGCGAACTACTATTTTTTCTTTGGAACATCTGGTATCACGAGTCACAACAGACGAAAAATCATTTCTTCTCTCACCATATCTCATCGTGTGCATAGAGAGAGAGAGTCAACTGGAATGAAGGATTTGCCTTAAATGATAATTAAGATTTTGTTGGGAGAAGGATCCGTGGGTGGCCACAGTCTGTTCAATGAGATATTCCCACCTGTATTCAACAAAGCCATCCAAACCTTTTCATGATACAGACATCTCTTATGAGAGTTGTTCACCATTGGTTTTTGTCCAATGTAATCTCATATCTATGTTAGGTTGAAACTGCATTCAGTCTACCCTTTCGTTTCTTTAAACAGTTGGATAGCCCGTTGTTCTAAAAGGACAATGCTCTGTTCTGTAAGGCTAATACTGTTAAAAGCTTCTGTGCAACGTCCACAAGCTTCTCTGGCTTAATTCTCGTATTCAGCATGTCTGGAATATAATGGGAAGACAACTTAAGAGCCATGTATCAAGATGATTCTACCAACTGTGCTACCCACGAGGGCCTTGATTGAAATAGCGTTTTCTGCTTGTGCTGGATGAAAATCCAAAGTTTCTGGAGGTACGCGCCCTCATATATCACTGATTAAATGATTAAGGTGTGAAAGAAATAAATCCATGCAAATTATTCTGTTTTCCAAAGGGTGTGGAAGTACAGCAATGACAGTTTAATCAGCAAAGGTCAGATTTAAAAACAAGCAAATAAAGAACCTCCCTGATGGTAATAAAGGTAATCCTCCGTCAAGGAAATACCATATCCATTACTGAATACACAGTGGAAGTGAGGAATGAAAGAATCCTAACGCAGAACCACCTGAATTAGCAGACAGTTAACGCCTGTACAATGGATGTGAAGCAGGCAATCTATTCCACTGAGCACATCTGTTACACTATTAAGTAGCGATTATTATTTGGGCAGTGATTGTTAAGGTGACACTTTCATTACATTTGCAGCGATTATACGCATCTAATCATCTCTCACATTCATCAATAAACTATCGCTGAAGCGATCTTCCATGATGTCGGCGATACAGACACAACGGTCTGTTGTCTGTTCATTACTCTTCCTTTCCGATCTATAATTCCCAGCCACTGAAGGCTCTCCATCGTTCCACTGCGCCTCAAACAAAAGTTGGAACGTGTCACTATCGTTTAGAATAGTCCAAAATCTAGGCTTAGTTCTTCGTGTAATATGCACTCATTCATCATTGAAATACGAATATTCCTGTGAATAATGCAATTGGCGCTATAAAAGACCGAACGTGGGTTGAATCCAACGTGGGTTAAATTCGTAACAGCCAGACTAGGCTGTGCAGGATCAAGTGGCCGATTAAAATAAGTACCATTTAACGGACTTCGACAGGGACCCGAGCGTTGGGTTGCTTAGAAAGCGCTCCAAGATAGGGGCTTTAGTGTCCAAATGCTTTAGGGATGAAAAGCAGTGTTTCGTGAGATGGAAGAGAGAAATTGAATTACTCTGCCACAGTACAGAATCGCGCTGTTTTGGAGAAACCCACAATTGAGCTACTTTCTGCATGGAGCATGATTGCAATAAAATCCAATATGCTTCATCAGTCAAACGTCCTGGTTACTCAAAAAACTTTTTAAATTTCTCTTCTATAGGCACCTCATTTTCTCTTATTTTTATTTATATATCTGTGGTTCTCGAATATGAATCAAACTGATTGCGGATGAGAGATTGGCAGTTTTAAATTGCAACTCTGCGCGAATCCAATCTTCTTTTTAACTTCTTTGTATGGAATTTTAGTTCTGTCAATTACCTGGTTTTCTTAAGGTGAATTTTATGGTGCAGCTTGTTATTCCAATTTACAGGGCATTCATTTATCAACGCCAGTGAACAAAAATGTAGAAGGAGTCCTTTTGGACCGCTCAAGAGATGGAAATAAATTTTTAGAAAGTAAAAACTGCGGCCATCCGTTCAATGTCGAATTACTTGTAAATATTTTCAAATTTGCTTCACTTATGAAGCAACTGACAGCTTCATATCAGATGCAGTTTCTGTTTTCCTAGTTCCCCAGACTGACAGTACATCCTAAGACGCAAGCCAATTGGCACCTTCAGATTACTGATGATGTCAGCAAAGGAAAATTACGAGTACCATTAGGATGAAGCTTTAATTTAAACAGCTTTTTAGAAAGAAGGAATTTTTAGTTTATGGAAAGGCTCAGAAAGTCTCCAAAGAATGAAGCAAGTGCACGTTGGATTTCAAATGATTCCAATGGGAATTTCATTTTTCCTATCAGTAAAAAGAGTTATAACGAGGTACCGAAATTGTGCTTTCCTCCATTTTTTTTGATAAAGACGCAGAAACTTCTTAGACTCTGTGATGGCAATTCCAACTTATGAACATTCATGAGTTGGATGATGAAATGGAGCATTGTCCTCATAAAAAAAATATGGGTTTGCACCAAAGAACTGTCATATCGCAGGGAACATAGCATTGTCCTGAATATTGCATCGGAGTTCATGGTTCCTCGCACAACCATTAGATTGTTGCACATTAAACACCAGCTCCTCTCAACTTCAATGTTGGTATAATGAAGGACAAGAGCACCTGTCCTGTAGGAATCCTTCCCACCCACTATCCGACTGGATTCGGGCGTGGCGAGATTTGCCATGCCATAGAACCGATTTCCACTGTTCTCTGGACCAATTACGGCGTTCATGCACTTTGCAAGGTGGAACTGCTGACTGATGTTTTCCTGATTTCGTTTATTTTTTTATACATCGTACCATATAAGCAAATTTAAAATTGAGAAAGGAGTTCGAAAAGGAGACACAATATCGCCGAAGTTGTTTACTGCTGCCATTGAGGAAGCTTTCAGAAGATTGGACTGGTTGCAGAAAAGGAGTCAACGTTAATGTAGAGTACCTAACCCATTTAAGATTTGCAGATGGCATTGTGATCATCAGCCACAATCCCGAAGAATTAGAGGAAAACCTTGATCAATTATGTAGAGTTAGCAAGGATTTCAGACTAAATATGAATATGGCTAACTGAGGAATATCCGATATAAACAACGTTTTTTTTTATTACACTCCAGAAAAATTTGATGTAACCTCTAGGATTTCAGTCAAGACGATTTGTTTTCATTCGTTATCACAAAACCCCATAGCAGCCTGGAAAGATAGATGGATGCGCTTTAAACAATCCTTTGCCTCTCTCTCTCTCTCTCTACAAAATGTCTTTTGTCGAAATATTTAAATATAAAGCCCCGGTCCACAGCCCCAACATGACATGATATGGAATCATCAAGGTGGTGAAAAGGGGAATGCTGGAATGTTCATGCAATAAAAGTAAACTGTCCTCAATTCCTCAAGTGACATGGATATAGGATTGTGTTGACGAACATGCTTCTCCAGTTCATCCCACAGATGCTTCTTTCGTGTTCCTCGTCCTCGTGAGTAGTACAGTTGGTATAATTACCGTCTTCCGCACACCGAGTGTGAAAGAACTGAGATTCTCGTCAATGAACCGATTCATCAGTTCATGAGGTTCTCCCCATCTCTGCGTTACTCCCCCATCCTTCGCCTGGTGGGACATTCGCATCATCACTTTAACTGGCAATGCGTACCTCTACATATTCCAACTACTCTTCCTTTTACCCACTCTTTCTTGCACAGTTGTCCCCACTACTCTTGTTTTTTTTTTTTAAACTTTGTCTCCTTCTAAACTAGCCAGAGAAGAAATCTCTACTCGCTCACCTCCTAATGGAAGGTTGAGTCCCACAAGGGATCTCCGCGGCCAAGTAGCCAAAAGAACAACATAACTCTACACAAACCACACACTTCTGGCATTCACAAAGTACTTTTTCTTCACAAGAGTACTGATTTAGTAGTGGGAATCACTGGTGGCACTTTATCCCAAACACTATTAGCACCCGCTAAACGCACATCTGGTGGTAAGGTAAAGGTAAACTGCAGCCATTATCAATCCACTGCAGGATGGAAGCCTCCTCAACAATCCATGTTGAGCGAAATGGACCATAATCAGCCACGATGGTCCAGTGCGGGTTGGGAGATCGTATTTAGTAATCAGGGGATTGTACTCCGGTCTACTCAAAGAAGGTGTGCCACTGCCCACCCGCCCTTGACCACTCGGCTACGGAGCCCCAGTGATCATACCTAAAGTTCTGCATTTCCGATGAACTTATCTGCGCACGAATCTGATCCCAGGACTTTACAGTGCTTTCCTGCGCACGCCCCACACCACCTGATCTCTTCTGCGATTTAAAGATTGCATATAGCCCAATCTTCCATGGTTCTAATAAAGTGGTTATGTAGTGTATCTGCGAGTTCTTCACAGAAAGATTTTGCAATACTAAAAAAAGAGGAGTGCCTGCAGTTCCTATTGGCCGTTTTTTGATTCTCTCTCTCTCTCTTTTTCGGCTTTTCCAAAGAAATATCTTATCACCGTTTCTCGCACCACACATGAGTCATGTATCTTCACTCTATCTCGTTACAGGTCTTACACTGTGGGGTCGTTCGCTTAAAGTTTGGAATAAGTTATATGTAAGCGCGAGATACGCTTTTCCATATCACTACTCACTTCCGCGGATCCAGAAAAACGGAAATTTATATATCCTTACAGTCCATCCCAGCGAAGAGGATGGCAATGCATCTGCAATGTGGGAAAGCTCAGAGCTATTCGGAAATTCACCACAATAAATAAGAATGACACAGACCTACAGGATCGATACGATTCCTGAGAATATTCCAGAAGCTGTTTATTCGATAGAAAACATTTTATGTTTCAGCAAAAGGAATCGAATGCAAAAGGAAAGTAATAAATATTGAGTTAGTAAAGGAAAATTCGATGTTTATAGACAGAATTAGTGCCTTTTATTATTAATGGTAAGGTAAACATGAGCGTACCTTGGGCAGTGGGCATGGAGGGAAAAGTAATTCTATTCATAAATAATTCAACAAAAAAAAACACGACATAAAATGAATATTCGAGGAAGTTACAAGTCGAGGACATCGCAGAGTTAGATTAAAAACTCTAATCTCAATACAATGAATATTTAAAAAGCAAGACTAACCGTTGAGATAATCAGTAACAGATGGGAGGAGGACCAAAGGGGAGTTACCAATGAGGACCTTAATGGGGATCACTAACGGAGAGAAAAAATCTTCATTAGTTCCTTTTCAATAAATAAATAATCATCTGTTACCAAGATGCAAGAAACCTTAGTCGAGTTATGAAGCGCGAGGATGCAGTACACGCGTTGGGCTGCTAAATACGATGATGAGCTTATATTCTCTCTATCTTGTGAACTTCTATGTGTAACCCCCAAAGGAAAGATTTATATTTAAACTCATTGCGGCCTTGCGGTTAAGGGAAAGATTGTATAAAATTTGTTTGAGTGGTATAAATTGGCAATAAATATTACGTATGTAAACTCACTGGCCAAAAAATTAGAAACATTTTGCAATTGGCATTAACAAAAGGAAATCACTGGTGTGTCAAAAGCAATCAACTCAACGAGAGAATGATCTCATCTATCCATCTCCATAAATTGCATGGTCGATTTGCCTGTTTTGCTGAACGACAATCCCGAGTTTCCGGTAAAATAATTTTTACTGTCTTCACTTAAGACTGACTAACTCAATGGACCCAAATTCCTGTCTTCATTTATGGGGTTCAAACCCGGGCCTTTTTCCATCCTATGGAGAGGACACATTGTAAGTAATGTGCTACCAGCGAAGAGAAGATTATGGTAGTTTCCCCATCGGCATTAGAAAATCTTGCTAGCAGGATACCTTCTGACAAGAACTTGTGAGATTGTAGGTGGTATGAAAAGGTCTGCAATATGTTCACGCACAGGAATTCATATGAACTATATGAATATTAAGCTGGATCTGACCTCAAAGATTAAAAAGGAGAAAAACGCATAGGGACAACTAGTAGGGAAGGGACAGCAAAAAAATCAAAATTGGTGACAATTCTCCAGAAGAGCAGGGTAGTCCAATATTCTTTATTATTCACAGGTTTAAAAATCCTAGTTTATCACAGCGTCCACCAATGCAAAGTAAATGGAAACTATCCATAATCCTACGTATTTGTCAATTAGATTTATATCACAGGTACAAGTTTAAATTAGTTCTGTGCAAACACCCTAACTATGCAGTTTAACCATTGACATTCTGGAATCTGACGTCATTGTCAAGTCAGCATCAGTTAAGTCTTGCTTTAATTAAGGCTAGTCAGCTGTCATGTCATGTATCCATTTTTTCACTCCAATGGATCACATTGTAACACGTGTCATTTATGTATGTTCTTGCCAATTCAGTATACAATTACGTCATCATCATATACACTGCCCTACCATTAATATCCGGACACCCCTCCATGGATAGGGAAACAGGTTCTATGCACACTGGGCTTCAAACGGAAAATCGCAAAAGTGGGCATGCAAGAGGACACGTTCAACACAATTACGAGTTCAACAGAAATGATCACCTCAACAAATGCTAGACGCCGATTAACAGGGTCTAAAGAGCGCTAATCCTGGAATATAGAGCAATGGAAAACAGTCCTATGGACAGACGAGTTGAGGTTCGCACTGTACCAGTCTGATGGCCGTTTCTGGGTGTGGCGAATAACAGGGGAACAGTTCCTTTCTCATTGTATCCTCCCAACAATGAAGTTTGGTAGAGGGAATGTCATGATATGGGGCTCCTTTCATGGTTTGGCTTGGTCCCATTAGTCGTTATCGACAAAACCATGAATGCCGTGCAATACCAGGACAACCCCGACAATTATACACTACCAACATTATGGGAATACTTTAGGGAAGGCCCATACCTGTATCATCAAGACAACGCGCCATGCCATACTGCTCAGGTCGTAACAGAGTGGTTTGAGGACGTGGGTGTGGAAAAGTTGGATTGGCCACCCCAGAGTGCTGATCTGAAACGTATCGAGCATCTTTGGGATGTATTGGATCGTCGGGTACGTGCAGATGGTCTTTTGGGCGATCAAAGGCTTCAGCATAAAATATAAAATGACACAATAAATGTTCTTTTTTTTGTCTAAAGGCAGGTGTCCGGATGTTAATGGTAGTGTATTTTCATGGTAGCGTTAAAGATGCTGTTGGTGTAGTGAAGTTTTAGGACCATCTGCGACTGACGCCATATTGCTCCGCGTATACTGTCTGTAAATTGTGTGTTCTGAGGTCGATTTTCTGTTTGCTGGACGAAAAACCCAAGTTTCCTGGAGGAAAAAACCACGCTACTCTCGCCTGATATCTACACTGCTGTGCAAAATTTAAGGACCGGTCAGGTTTTCATCTGTAGCTTCTCATAGGAGTGGACTGGATGTGGAAAAAGCATACCAAAGGAACCTCGTGAGTCACGGAATTGATGAAGGAAACAACACCGACACAACAACGGAAACAAAACGGTACAAAGGGACTTTATTCAAAAATGGCAACATAGCACTAGCTGCCATGATACAGATGCATCACTGCCAAAGATGGAACAAAGGGTGGCCCTCAGTAGGAGTTATGGCCACCCCACCCCTAATGTCGATGCAGGCTTTGCACCGCCTGTCCATACTTAGAACAATGTTCTTGATAAGTTCTTGCGGTAACATCGTCCATTCCTCTGTCAGCGCCATCTTCAGCTGGTGAACATTTTCTGGTGGGTGTGGACGTGTCGCTAGGCGTCTCCCCAGAGGGTACCATATGTGTTCGATGGGATTTAGATCGACGGAACGGGCAGGCCAATCCATACGAACAATGCCCTCACTTTCCAAAAGGTTGCCAGTGTTGGGTACAGCTATGTCAATCAGATAGGTAGCCTTTTCCTTCTTGTCCACAAGGTTTATGTCTAGTCTGTTGTGCAGGATAGACTCATCCGTTATTATGGCGCTTGTGGATTGGGGTCTCTATTACTGCCTGGGGTTCGTACTTGTAGTACGGTACACTTTCTTCGATCAATTATTATTATTATTATAAGAACTTTTTCTCCTTTAAAGGATTTTTTCCTCCTCGTGATGGATTTTGGTACCAAGTTCATAGGGTGGTTAGTTGCGTCCGGTTACCATTATTGTTATTACTAATCCTCTTATTGTCCTACAGGTGTTCAGAATCGCGACTTTCTGGAGTTTCATGTAAGTATTCTCTAGGAGGCCTATTGCTGCTAGGTTCTTATGGAGGGTCTTTGGCATCACGCCGGTGGTTGACATGTTGATCAGGATGGTTATTACTTATTCTATATGCTACATTTCTTTGACTTCCTATCTTAAGTCTGTTTACCTCCTGATCCTTTCCTCGCAGGTTTTCTGGAGGTTGCTGGTGTTGGGCACCGCTCGATCAGACAGGTAGCCCTGTCCTTAACGATGAGGGTTATGTCTGGTCTGTTGTACGAGATCGTGTTGTCCGTTATTATGGCATGGTCCCATATAATAATAATTAGTAGCAGTAGCACTAATTAGTGGCAAATGATGCAAGGAAGCATCCTGATTGTATCGATATAATCCCAGGTGTATTAAATCCCGATGAGTTATGTACTAACTGTAAATCAAAAGAGTTTGATAGACCTACTGACTTCCTACAGAACCGAAAATTAGCTTTTACTAGCAACAAGATAGTAAAAGCTAATTACTGTCTTGCAAATTAGAAATTGTCAAAGATATTATTAAAATATTGAAAAAAACAAATGAACAAAACAAGGTTATTGTTGTCTAGAAGTCCTCTTTCGGCGGAAAGATAATAATAACTTAATGCTTTATTGCCATTCCCAGTATTACAAACCAAACTCAACTTACACTATTCAACCCCCCCTTCTCCAAACTATCTCTTCAGAGAGCAATTCTACGTTTACAACACACTCATAATAACAATAATATACTCTGCACCAATTGCAGAATGTTATTAAAATTGGAATTGCAATACCTAGAAGGAACGTTCGGAAGTGCGCGCAAATCAGCAGGCGGATGAGTTGCGTCCTGGCAGGCGTTCTCCCCTGGATCCGGAGGTCATTAAACGGGGTCTACTTTACTGCCTCTCTAGAGAACTCCCTACATCCATCCATCCTGGACATCACCATTGACCCAGCCAAAAATGTCAAACAGAAACGAGACAGAATAGTAAACCAACTAATTTAAATCTGGAAAAACAGACGGACTGAGACAATCAAAGGCCCCATTGCCAAAATATTATTACCAAATGTTGTCCAGCTCTATCCCAAGCCTCCTCCATGCCCCTCAACGTGGGCACCTGTACGTGGTGAGGGGACCTCCCAGTGATGCTGCTGGTTTACCAGATTAGCATCACTGGGATCCAACGCCCATACCTTGGTTCCAGGGTTACACCATTGGAATCCGGCGTGTGCAGCCGTGCGCCGCGACCCGTGGAAGCGGAAAGGGGGATCCTGGTGGTTGAGGGGCCCAGCCTTAATACACCACTTTGGCCCCTGCTTCGACGAGACGGGTGGTCCCGGACCGGCTCGACTGGGATCAATCGGCGGGTGGTATTATACTGCTAGGGTCAACTGCGTTCCAATAAGTCTCCCTCCCTATGGTCCTGGGACGGGATAAAGACTTATTGGTAACGTGGGTATGGTGTTCTAAGCGAACTCGGCGTCCCACTCGTGTACGCAGTACCTGCTAGTTCACGAGTGGGCGCCCCCTCGTAGGGCTCCGTGGTGGGTGAGGTACTTAGGCATCAGACATTTTCTTTTTACTCCTATGAGTAATTTAAATCCCAATTCTTCTGGGGCCCCAACAAGGCCCCTACCTAATCGAGATCATGACGCAGATAACACCTCTGCAAAAAGAGCCAGAACTGAGGAAACACCACCACCATCAGTGACACCGCTTTTCCTCATTCTCCATTCAACCGGAGAGCAGTCCATTGGAAAGATGTCACCCTTCTTCATCCAGAAAGGATTAGAAGGGTTGGCAGGTTCACCAAAATCTGTAAAAAGACTGCGTTCTGGCGACCTTTTGGTCGAAGCTTCTACCACCAAGCAAGCGGAAAAAATCATAAAGGCTACATCCATAGGGGGAATACCTATCATCGTAACCCCTCACAAAACTCTAAATTCTTCACGTGGCGTCATATCAGAGTGGGACCTTCTTCATGTTTCTGAAGAAGAGATCTGCTCTGAATTAAAAGACCAAGGAGTGACAGCTGTCAAAAGAATATCGATGAGAAAGGATGGGAATCTCGTCCCTACCCGAGTTCTCATCCTAACGTTTAATACCCCACGGCCTCCAAGTTCCATAAAGGCAGGCTATCTAAACTGCCCAGTGAGGATTTATATCCCAAACCCACTGCGGTGCTTTAGATGCCAAAAATACGGCCACTCACAAACATCTTGTCGTGGTAATCCTGCCTGTGCTCGATGTGGTGTTAAAGACCACGAGAGCAAGGAATGCTCAGCTCCAAAACCTATCTGTGTCAATTGCCAAGAAGAGCATCCCGCCTACTCTAGAGCATGTCAGCGGTGGAAGGATGAAAAAGAGATCCAAAAGTTAAAAACAGAGCTGAATATCTCCTACCCAGAGGCCAGAAAACGTATCCAACCAGTAAATAGCGGGAAACCTTCATACGCCCAGAAGGTTTCTGCTAAGTGCACTATCGGGACACAAACTGAGATGACTATACCACCAAAAGAGTCATTCACCCCGATTGCACGCTATTTATTGAGTTCTCAAAAGCCCACCAAAAAAACACAGTCAGTTGCCACTCCTATATCCGTACCTCCTAGCGCTCCACCACTACCAAAACCAAGTGGTAAAGAGCCTGCAGTAAGAACAGAAACAATGGATGTAGAGAACAAGGAGGTACAGGATGAATCTGTCTTGGAACTCTTTGCGGAGGAAGAAATGGACACGGGACAGCGTCCATTCTTCCCCAAAAAAGATAAATCCAAGACTGACAAAAGTAAGCCCTCAGCACCTCGGAAGCCGCCTGATGGACCCACCAAGCCAAAGTAATGGCTAAATTCCTACAATGGAATTGTCGTGGATTCCGGCGAAATACTGATGACATCAAGGCCCTCCTGCAAAAGCACGAGCCAGTTTGCTTTTGCTTGCAGGAGACTTATCTAAAGGCAAATGATGATCCCACCCTGCATAACATCACAATCTTTCGTAAGGATAGAATTGCGGATGGTCCTGCTCATGGAGGAGTGGCTATCCTTGTGGGTAATCAGACCCCAGTTCAGCCCTTGCTAATTACAACCAGCATTGAGGCTGTTGCAATTCGCCTGACAGTGGGATTTTTATTAACTGTGTGCTCTATTTATTTGCCACCTGGGACTGACATCTCCCAGGAAGACCTTGATGATCTTGTATCGCAGTTGCCTCCCCCTTTCTTACTTCTTGGAGATTTTAATGGACATAACACCCTGTGGGGTAGTGCTAACATCAACGGAAGGGGACGAGTCATAGAGCGTATGCTCAATGACAATGACCTTTCCCTTCTAAATACTGGAACAAACACCTTCTTCCATATGCCTACCCGTACGTTTTCTGCCATTGATCTCTCTATCTGCTCCCCTTCTCTACTCCCTTCACTCACTTGGGAAGTGGAGGAGAATCCATACGGAAGTGATCACTTCCCTGTGATAACCTTGTTACACAGTGGGAGACCGTGTCTTCCTTTTAGGTTACCACGGTGGAAGTTTGATCAGGCTGACTGGAATGCCTTCCAACATCAGGCAAATTTTGACCTCAGTACAGTCAGTCAGGAGCCTATCAATGACGCAGTAACGTACATCACAGAAATCATTGTCCAAGCAGCTGCGAATGCTGTTCCAAAAACATCTGCCCGGTTTCCACCATTTCCCAAACCTTGGTGGAATTCCCAATGCACAGCAGCAAAAAAGGCTCAAAACAAAGCGTGGGGGATATTCCGCCGATATCCTACCACTGTTAATCTAATAGCCTTCAAGCGTGCACGAGCCAAAGCACGCTACATTCGCCGTCAGAGTCAAAAGGAATCATGGATCCGTTTTACATCATCTATTAACCAGGCTACCAATTCTAAGGTAGTCTGGGATAAAATCCGGAAAATGAAGGGAAAATATACATCCCACCCTTCTTCAATCCTAGATTATAATGGATGCGCTATTGCAGATCCAACTGCAATAGCCAATGCTCTTGGGGAAACATTCTCTAACATCTCCGCAACATCTTCGTATTCCCCAGAGTTCCTGGTCCTGAAATATAAACTAGAAAAACAGGCACTTAATTTTAAGACCAAGGGCCTCTATCCTTACAACGGGGCATTCACTATAGAGGAACTGAAAAGAGCCCTCACTCTTTCCAAAGCAAGTGCTGTTGGACCAGATGGCATCCATTATGAAATGATTAAACACCTTTCACCAAAATCTATGGATTGTCTGCTCCTTCTGTATAACAGAATCTTTACTGAGGGGCAGTTTCCGGACTCCTGGCGAAAGGCAATCGTCCTTGCCTTCCCTAAGCCAGGAAAGGATCCAAAAGTCACCACCAACTATCGTCCTATTGCTCTGACTAGCTGTCTGTGCAAAATCCTGGAGAGAATGGTTAATTCTCGCTTAATATGGTATCTCGAGTCAAATGACCTTCTCTCCAACATCCAGTGCGGCTTCCGAAGGAACCGGTCCACTTTGGACCATCTTATTAGAATGGAAGCATCCATCCGGGATGCTTTCCTAAAACGGGAACACTTGGTGTCGGTGTTCTTTGACATGGAGAAAGCGTATGACACAACTTGGAGATTTGGCATTTTGAAAGACTTACATAGCCTAGGCCTAAGAGGGCATCTGCCCTTTTTTATTCAAAACTTTTTAGCCAATCGATCGTTCCAAGTTCGTGTGGGATCCTCACTCTCTCGCTCCTTCAGCCAAGAGGAGGGAGTACCACAAGGATCAGTATTAAGTGTCACGCTTTTTGCCATCAAAGTGAATTCAATCACAGAACAACTTCCTCCAACTGTAAACTGTGCCCTCTATGTTGATGACTTTAGCATATTTTGTCAGTCATGCAACATGAGGGTTATTGAAAGACAACTGCAGAAAGCTATTGATCGCCTCAACTCCTGGGCTCTTGCTAATGGCTTCAGGTTCTCGCCGGAGAAGACCGTTTGCGTACACTTTTGTCGTAAGCGTAATCTTCATCCTGAACCTGAATTAAAGCTCGGACAACATGTAATTCCAATAGCAGCGGACACAAAATTCTTGGGACTCGTATTCGATAAAAAGCTGACCTTTCTGGATCACATCCGTCAACTCCGCACAAAGTGCACAAGAGGGCTAAATATTCTGCGCTCTCTTTCCTCAACATCTTGGGGTGCGGATCGATGCACCCTACTACGTATCTATCGTGCACTTGTACGATCCAGACTGGATTACGGGTCCCTGGTATACAATTCGGCCAGAGACAGTGTACTTCGTTGGCTCGATCCTGTCCATCATCTGGCTCTCCGTACCGCTATTGGAGCATATCGCACATCTCCTGTCCAGAGCTTATACGTCGAAGCAAACGAACCGCCATTATTGCTTCGACGTAAGCAGTTGTCTCTAAACTACGCTCTAAAACTGAAATCCCTGCCAGACCACCCTACGTGGCTAACCGTTTTTGAGCCACGATGGGAAAATTTGTACAACACCCGTAAGACTGCCAATCGTCCTTTTGGTATTCGTGTCCAAGAGCTACTCAAAGAATTTAATATAAAGGTAGACAGGGTTGCCCAAACACCAAAGCAACCCCTTCCACCCTGGCATGCTCATGTCCCGGCATGTGACTTGTCCCTTAGAAATTGGGGAAAGTCGGACACTCCATCGTCTGTCTACCTGCAGCTTTTTTCAGCACACCGAGCTGAACATTCTGACTTCGCGCCAGTCTACACAGACGGCTCGAAGGCGGAATCATATGTGGGATCTGCTGCTGTCTTTAGAGACAGCACTACTTCGGAGCAGATTCCTTCTGAATGCAGCATATTTACTGCAGAGCTGCACGCTATAAAGTTAGCCTTGGATCACATTAGTGAATGCCAATACCAACGGTTCATTTTATATTCTGACTCTCTCAGTGTGTTACAGGCTTTAATATCCGTGAGGTATAATCCTCACCCGGTTCTGTCTAGCATTCAGCAGAAGATTCACGTTCTCCATGATCGCGAATATGACATCCGCTTCTGCTGGATTCCCAGCCACATTGGGATTAGGGGAAATGATTTGGCTGACACCGCAGCCAAATCAGCAATCCCTAATAATAATCTCTGCCTGTCAGTCCCCTATACAGACTACAGGCAAATAATACACGAGAAGATACATTCCCAATGGCAGGAGTTGTGGAATGGACAGACTGGGAATAAACTATACCGTATAAAGCCTTTAATTGAACCGTGGCAGTCTAGTCTGCGCAGGAATCGTAAGGAGGAAGTTGTTCTTGCCCGGACCCGCATAGGACACAGTCATTTAACTCATTCATTTTTGCTGAGGGCTGATGACCCTCCTATGTGTGAGTCTTGTGGCACAGTTTTATCAATTAGACACATTTTAATCGAATGTCCAGTTTTTAGCAGTATCCGTCTTACCGCTTTTAATCATCTGACTGAGCCATATACACTCAGTCAGATTTTATCCGACAATGACAATGTGTCTGCTATTTTTAGATTTTTAAAGTCAATAAATATTTTTACTCGTTTATAAAATCTACATTTTTCTTATACTTCTTGACATAGTGACCTAACTAATTAGGTCACTGAAAGTTTAAATTATTTTATAAATGACATGGTCTTGGCGCATTATAGCCTTAGTAGCTAATGCGCCAATAAAACCAAAACCAAACCAAACCAAAGCCTCCTCCATGATTCACTCCGGATCTGTACGTTACATTCCTTATTAGCCATGGTTCAATCAACGACAATATTGCTGCCTGTGTAGCTCAATGAAACTTGAGAGCACTTCTTCCATGACTATCCGCTCTATGAAGACATAAGATCAATCTTCTTCACCAGAATCCAGCAAATACCGCGAGGTTATGAACACCTCCTAGTTAATGATGAGCAGCAATATATCGTGCCTTCTCTCAATTTGCCCAGGACCTATTCGCTAAAAGAAAACATCTGCAGACCCAAGATCGCAACAACGCCGAACCGCCTCCATAAAAGAACAAAAGAAATCACTGACTTGAAATTATATACTTCTTCAAGTAATTAGCACCCTCATACCTTTTTCAGGATGAGACTGTAATCAGACTACACTCTTATCTCTTAAACGAGACAAAACCTGGACTTGACACCTGACTCTGAATTTGACAAACCTGGAGAGACTACCTTCATCTCCATGGACAATAACTCCTCATACCTTTCATGGTCTGCTCCTGCTAACCTGGCTATTGCTGCTTAGGATTTCTCTTGTCAGCAGCCTCTGACCATTCATGCCCTGGCGATCTACAGCAAACTTGCTGTGTAACTTTCGTCACAATCGCTGGTGCCCCCTATCCTTCGTCTCGTGGACCATTTGCGCCTCCACTGTTTATTTGGGGATGCCTTCCTCAAGATCCTCCAATTACTCTTCCTTTTACCCACCCTTTCTTGCAATGACCTAGTCACAACTCAACAAACAAAAATCTGTGCACAAGTTAAGTTTATTAACTTGGTCTCCGTCCAGGAAGTTCAAGCGATCCTGGCAGAGTCGAACCAGAGACGCAATGTCTACTGCCTGGATCTGCTCCTAGTGGTGTAAGGACAATATGGGGTCCACCCGCGACCAAGTAGCCAGAAGAACAACAGAACACGACACAAATCTACATAAACCACATATACACACACCATGAGTGGTACCTCACCCCAAACGCTTTGTACAACCATTTATAATATTAACTATAACCAACCAAAACACCAACCCAACTGCCATACACTAAGGTCATGGAGTTTGGTAGTTGAGCTTTGTGGGTTGTGAACGGAACTAGATTTAGGTCATCGCTTTTGGCAGTTACAACTCATAGAATGAAGCCTTCCTTTCAATTAATATTTTCTTTTGAATAAAACGACTTAAGATCAAGAAGAGAGAAAATAAAATTGGCATCACGCTCAACAAATGTTCTAAGTATGGATCAGAAAGAGCAGCAGAGTAAACTCTTTTAGAGTCCGTTATTTCAATGAAAAAATCTCAACGACATGGAAATTCTTCAAAAAATAATCATTCGATGTTTCCAAGAGACATTCAGCATTAACTATTAATGTTCCAAAAAAACTCATTATATTTCATTCATTATGGCACATGGGAGCGTGTTGCCAGGACAACCAAGAATACTTTCTTTAGCTGTTTATTATACAGAATGTTATTAAAATAAATGGACCGTTGCCATTAGTTTAATTACAAACCCAAAAGTTTCCTGTTTCCATTAATAACAAAAATCTGCGCACACCACTTTATGCTTGCTCGTGGATTGTCAAGATCTTATGGCATTTGCCTTAAAGAATTTTGTAAATGATAGGTCGAAGAATCAAAGAGTGATTCCAAACACAGAGTGCTGCCTACAGCACGGCATCATCCCAACAGTTAAGTTGGGTGGAGGAAGCATCAAGGTGAGGCAGCTAGTTCCTGGTTCGGATTGAAATTAGAACATTCTTTTTTCGGTTACAATATCTAACAACCAGGAAATCCCTTCTAACATGGAACATTCTCTCGGTTGATGCCTCACGAAACTTCTGTCAAGGTTCTACAATCTATTTAAAGAGAGCAATCAGATTAGCTTAATGACCAATCTCTTACAAAGTCTCTCTCTCTCACAGACGTTCAATTTCTGCAACATGCCTTTTCTATGGATACTTCGTTGGTCACTGGTCTTCTGAACTAACATTTTTAATTCCTCCACTGCCTTCCAAACCGGTCCAAACAAGTGCCTCACCAGTCAGCATCCATCAAACCATAAACTGGAGGAACCTACTTTTCCTCTTCCTGATTCACCCCTTTTATTTCTGTTTTCATGACCAATCTTCCTTCTCGTGTATTTCCTGAAAATTATAATCTACAGAAATTCAAGTCTAATGTCAACAAGCGAATGTCGAGGATTACTTGCAAGTTCTATAAGACAATTCATTTCAAATCTTCAAGACATGGTAGTTAGCATTTAAGGAAAATTTTTCTAACGAACAGGACAAGACCATATATGGAAAATTGGTTATCAGTTTGCTCAGAAAACCTTTTCATCACAAGGTTATCTCGGATAAAGGTGATTTAGATGCTTTGAAATTAGATGATCCAGGATGTCGTACTCATGTCATATGAATCAAGACGAATTTGGCAATGCTCAGGAAGGTCACTGTTCAGGTTATCTGTAGGTAAGAAGACATCTAATGTAGAATTAATAGTGTCATGCCGAGTAGTGGTTTCAGCAGAGCCAGTAGTTACTGAGCAATAGACAGTAGGTGAATGGACCTTGCTCCGGGTTAGTCGTTAAAAAATTCCCCAGGGGATCTGATTAACTGAGGTGTTAACAAGTTCCTGCCATGGTTTGATTAATTATTGGAATACAAATTAATTAATGGGGTTAATGGGATACAGACCATTAACCCCATTAATTGCGTAAAGTCCACTTGAATTGCGCCTTCTTAACACACTCCGGTTGGAAATGTTTTCACGAATGGCCACAGCAACCTCAAGAGACAGTTGATGCAGGACATCACAGGGTTATGTTTTGCTGTTAGAGTCAGATGGCGGTCTGTTCAAGTTGAAACTCTCGGGTGACCTTGGCCAGTTCTTCTTGTGATGGTTCCTGTCAATTGAAACTGATTGCATAAGGTGTATTTTGTGTCAGACGGCACCAGGGGTTCCCCCCCCCATCTCCGCGTTGCTTTTATCGTGGGTGTACCAGTTCACTGGGAAACAACAGAATCGATTTAAAAGTATATGGGTAATGTAAGTCTGGCCCTTTGGGATAGATTTTCTCCAGGTTGGGTAGGTATTTACGGATGATTTCCCCTTTTGTGGTTTCAGTCCCAAAATCTATCCCAAAGAGCCAGCCAGGCTGGCTCTTTGGGATAGATTTTCTCCAGGTTGGGTAGGTATTTACGGATGATTTCCCCTTTTGTGGTTTCAGTCCATCTCCTCTGCCATATTTGCAAGAGGTGGGTCTGCAGTCGTGCTTTACTACTTATCCAATTCCAAGAAATTCTGGGAAAATTCCAGACGAGGGAGAAGAATTAGACATCTGATCTTGTCGAACACCACTGACCTCAGCCTATCCTGAAAAGAAACGTTGGGCAGGACAAATACAAAGTACTGCATACGGGTAGCAATAACTCCAGAGTAACGTACCAACTGTGTGGTACTACACTCATGGTAGTAGAGAATGAAAAAGACTTACCGTGCAGAAAGATATGAAGTTTTCAGAGCAGTGCAGACAGGCTGCTATAACAGCTCATGAGGTCTTGTCGATGATATACAGGAACTTTGCTACCAGGAATAAGGAGATGATTATCTCTTTGTATAAGGCAATGGTCAGTCCACACCTTGAGTACTGCATATAAGTCTGGAAGCCTCATTTTAGGAAGGATGTAGAGTTGCAGAGAAGGGCAACAAGACTGGTGAGGGGAACGAAGAGGTCCTCTTACCAAGAAAGACTTAAGTTCTGAAAATTGCAGTGTCTGGAGACAAGGGACCTGCGAGGTGATCTGATTGAGGTATTTAAGTGATTGAATGGTTTCAGCAAGCTCAATACTGATGGGATTCTTCCTCTTGTTCACATGGGTGGCTAGTGACATATTCATCCACCACGGAGGCAATATTTTTAAGGTCGTATCGCCACATATTCAGAAACATAGACACAGAGAGAGAGAGAGACAGAGAGAGCTGGGCAAGGAAAAATTGGATGACAAAATTACCTTTTAAATCTGAATAATTCCGTGGTGATCTATCTGTATAATTTATGCAATAAATACATAATTTATACAGTCAGTAGATTTAAAGAAGAAATGAGAAAACCATCACGCAGTATTAAAAATTCAATTTCTGGATGCATAATCAGTATTAATTGGTATTCATAATTTCCCTGACCCAGCTCTTATCATTACGTGCCTTTAGTACACACTCCAGTGAATTGCAACTTGAAACCAGCAATATTACTAATTGTCTCGACACATGTGACAGCGACCACTCTCCCGAGTTTAAATTAATGTATTTAAGCGGATCATTTGTGAGAAAGGGAGAGAACGGAACGTTTTCGAGCTGGATCTAAAATGGTGAATATGGCTCCATCTAGCGAGGATAGTGGCAACTGATTAAATTATATCCTTGCCGTTGGAAAAGGATGTCAATCACGACACATTTCTTGCTGAGGAATATTTATTATGTGCAAAAATAAATCAAAGACAAAAGCAAATTATAGTTTACTTTCCTTCTGATAAAGTTGAACTGGAGTGCCAGAATTGAACCATCTAGGGATTTAACGTGTTATGGAAAAGAGGAACCGGAAGGGAAGGGAAAACTGTGGTTTGCTCTAAGGCTCGTGCTGGCTTTCAACACCTTTCCCCTGAGTAAAACAACAGAAGTAGTTAAAAATCTTATCTTAATTATGACAGCAGAAAAATTATCAAATTCTACGACATTGAAGGATCAATATATCAATTACTGCTTAGATAATGGGTCAATATCTAGATGCTGTCGTTGCAGTAGAGTTTCAGGAGAATCAGCGACCATATTGTTCCATGTACACTGTCTGTAAATTGCATGTTCTGTGGTCAATTTTGTTTGTTGGACGAAAAACCGAGTTTTCAGGATAAAAGACCATGCTTCTTCGCCTGAGACCCACTAACTAGGCCACGTTGTGAAAAAGGCCCATAAAAATTCCTCCCATCAATGACTGTACTGGAACTCAGGTCTTTTCCACCGGGTATGGAGAGTACGGCTACCCAGGAGGGCTCAATTTCTAGGATTTCACAAAATATGAAAACCCCAGAGATCAAAAGAATTTTTTCAAAAAAATTCAACTGATATTTGTGGTACCTCTTTCATTTATGCAAAAACTCCGATTGAAACGATAAAGTGAGCTCACACTGGACACTAATAAATTTAGACATGGCGCTCTCTAATTTCTGAAATCGTTTAAAGAAATCTTTAAGAAGAAACAGCTTATGGTAACTCGTTGCGAAGGTATTCACAATATGAGATGATGCCAATTTATAATGTACAGAAATGATGCAATTCAACTAACTTGTACGTCAGCTGCATGTGAGTAAAGTGTCTGTTAGATGGGTTCCCAGACTTTTGATGCCTTACCAGAGGAAAAAAGGGTACAATGTGCAATGAAATTTTGTCGATATTCCAGGAAAAACTGAAATATTGCCGCCTGATGCTTATTCCACCGACTTTGTACCCTCGGATTTCTTCCTCTCTCCTGCCCTGAAGTCTTTCTTTTTGGAAACACTTTGCTGCTGATGATGAGGTAATTTCTGCTGCCGAGTCGTATATTCTGACCTATTCTACACCAACATTCGACATTTTTCTACTTAAATCAGGTAGACTGCACATTTATATATGGCATCAACTTCCCATTTCTTAACAATTCTTTTCTCAGCTAGGGCTCTCGAGGTTGGGTACCATCGATCTTAGCTTCTCCAAACATTTAAACAATTCTTCTCTTCAAATTTCTTTTGCCCTCGTGGTTAGTACAGTTGGTAGAATCGCCATCCTCCCCCACACCGTGTGGAAAATATTTGCATTGGGGTCCTGTCGATGACGAGAGGAATTTTTGTGGGCCTTTTTCACAACGTGGCTGAGATAGTCGGTCTCAAGCGAGGGTAGCATGGTTTTTTTTCCCAGAAACTACGATTTTTCGTCCAGTAAACAGAAAATCGACCACAGAACACTTACAATTTACAGACAGTATATACAATATGGCCTTGGTCGCTGATTCTCCAAAAACCAACAACACTTATCTTTTTTGCTTTATAAACTTCTCTTCCACTGACTTGGCTTGGAGTAATTCGAGGATTAGACTGCCATTCCTTCTATTCTTCTTTTGTTTTCTCCTAGTTCTACTTACTTTCTTTCCCTTTCTTTATCATTCCGTTTATTTCCCATTCTTATACCATATGCTCTACACACTTTCTATCGTTCTTTTTACTTACAGTAGAAGTGTCAGTGCCAAGGCCCTTAGAGGACGGACTTTATAACACCAACATACCTGAGCATTACCGCTTTTTAGTAGTATACTTAGTAGCTCTCTGTCCATAATATTTAGCATCACTGTCCCAACTTATTCTTCGCCTTATTTACCAGTTATTGGTGGTTAACCATCGCTCTCTCCAGACATGTACATTGCTCCATTGTATCGTTGTCTCCTTCAGCAGTCAGCTTAAACATCATTAAGTTTACAAAATACTATATATTTTAATTCCAACGTAATGTCTATTGATTTGTTTACATGCCACACAACGTCGTGATCACCATCTTGACCAATGCATCCTCTAAATTTGTGTTTTGCAATCCTTATTATTGCCATCATTACTACCATTGTGTGGCCGACCGGGCTAGCCAGGTGGGTAAGGTGCCTGCCTGGCAACCCAAAGGTCGCGGGTTCGAATCCCGCCTCGGGCTTGGATCAAAGTACTGCAAAAAACCTTGGGAGGTGCAATATGGCCACAGAAGCCGATGCGCCAACAACTACCAAATCAAAAAAAAAAAAAAAAAAAAAACTACCATTGTACATTGGCTGAAGTGTAGAAATCCTATGGCTCCAATGGATTAATATGGTTGGAGTACCCTGCCGAAGTTTGCAGTGATAGTCCATCTTATTATTCTTTCAATATTGACATTTTGAAACCATCATTTACAATGAACTCCAAAATCTTAAAAACTTAAGCATAAATGCTGATAACTTGCAAAATTGTAGATATATAAAGTATAAGAAGTATAAATGAGTATAACGTACATACACTGAGTCATCACTGAATTATGACCACCTACCTAATAGTTCGTAGGTCCTCCTTTTGCCCTCAGTACAGCAGCGCGCGACGCATGATCATGCCAGATATTGTTCCGGGTTGGCCCATGTTGTATTGGGTAGTCAACTCTTCAACGGTGCTGCAACTGTCCGCCTGTACGAGTCGTCGGATCCAGCTCTCACCTCTAACATCAACCTTTTGCTGACCTTTGTAGTTTTGCCGTCGTTGTTTGTCCATTTTGACGCCAGTCCTGGTACACTTTAACAACGGCGGCTCTCGAACACTCCACCAGTTCAGCCGTTTGGGAAATCGAGGCACCAGCTCGTCGAGCACCCACAATCTGTCCTTTATCAAAGTCCGATAAATCCTTCCTTTTACCTATCAAGCTCGGAATTTTACTACCTACTGGACCACTGACGCCTTATATATGTTCGACTAACAGCGCACTCTCGTACCTCACGTGGTCAAGTCGAATTCAGTTTTAGTTTTCATGGGGGTGGTCAGAATTCAGTGATCACTCAGTGTATGTAGTGCCAGTGATGAAAGGAAGTCACTTTTTTTCTTTTTTTTTTTTTATTTAGCGGGCTGGGGTGGAATAACAAAAAAAAATCTAATCTTGTGGTGGGGATTAACATAAAAATCGAAGGCAGAACATAAAATTGTCCAAATTTAGAGATAATGCATATGCATAACATACTTTTAGAGTAATCGTAGGGGTTAATTACCCCAATTTCCGAGGTTTGCCCCTGTAGTTCTACCAATACAAAAAAATCAAATTTTAATTCTCAATTTCGATTGTGACATCAGTTACTTAAAACAATTACTTAAATGTTCACATTTAAATATTTCATTAATTTTCGGAAATCAGTTTATTGGAGAGAGAGAGAGAGAGAGACTAATTCCAAAGTGAGAAATTCAAATGATGTCATTCTGTTCACTCGAAACGTTTAGCTTCCTAATGAACAGAATATTGATAAAATTACCTTTAGTCAATAATAAGATCGAGATGATCGCAGTACCACAACCTACAGACACTTAAATCAACGAAAATCCATTCTAAGGGTCCTAGTTTCTTTGCGAGGAATACAAAAAAAAAAAACTTCATCAGTTCTGGAGTGGTCAAAGCTTGACACCAACAAATCTCCATTGAACAATCAGTGGTAATGATGACACTAAACGTAATGACGTTCGTGTTGGTGTAAACAAACAACGCCCCACATTAGTGTAAACTTTGAATGTACGCTACTGGCCACGTAATGATATCTGAAACATTTGATGGAAGCGTAGTGGAACCAACTCATGAAATCTGCTAATTATGCAGGCAATATACGTAGTGTGAAAATTATCAAACATTTAATTTGGTTGTAGAAGAGAAAAGAGGCAGACATCGCTTTATATTCTACGCTCTCGGTTACGATAATTACCACCCTTTTATGAAGTTGCAGGAAAGGACAACGGATTTCTAAATGGGTGGCATCAGATTTCTCGACACGTTATCATGTGGACGAAACCAACATTCCTAAGTAGGTATAAATGTCCATTAGGCATAGAACGAAGTTGGAAACTCGCGCCTTGTTCCTTAAGTACACTATGAGTCAAAATAAATAGCTAAGAAAATATAGTGGGGCATTATGAAACCGAATTCCTATTATCCGGCAACAACACCCATAAGCTGATATTTTTCAGCAATGCTCCAACCTCATATTTCATCTTATATTGCACATTTTGTAAGATTTATAGAGATTATCTGTTATTTAAAATTTATTCTCCCCATAAAGGAGGAATGGAGACTCGTCACAACGGTCAAGCTCTTGACTGGTCCTCTCCTCCTTCTGGGACAACTACATGAAGGATCCCAGTACGCATATGCGAGTAAATCCACAGCTATGTCCTCGTCAAACACGCCTTCACCTGTCGGACCGGTTTCTTCCTCAGCAGATGTTACACGCGTCCAGGACCTAGATGTCGACTTTAGCATTAGCATTAGCATTAGCATTAGTAGAGGCATTTGATGCAAGAAAGCAAGCTTATGCAGCATCAGCCAAAAAAAAAAAAAAAAAAAAAAGTAACATAAATAAATAAAAATAACCACTTCCACTTCACCCCTCTGTTCGTGCGAAATACCTGTCCAGCTGAGCCTTAAACTTATTTAGGCTATCAACTTCCACGACAAGGGATGGAAGTCTGTTCCACCCACCAACCATCCGCTGGCTAAAGGCAAATTTCCGCACATCTATCCTACATCTGTCTTTCCTCAATTTGAATTTATGCCCTCTCAGGTGATTTTTCTGAGCTAGAGGAAGAATCCCATCAGCATTGAGCATGCTCAAACCATTCAAGGCTTTGTACACCTCTATCAGATCACCCCGCTGGTGCCTAGTTTCCAGACACTGTAATTTGCAAAACTTAATCCTTTCTTCGTAAGAGAACCCCTTTGTCCCATTCACCAATCTAGTTGCCCTTCTCTGTACTCGTTCCAGCAGCTCTACATCCTTCCTGAAATGAGGCCTCCAGGCCTGTATACAGTACTCTAGGTGTGGCCTGACCATTGCCTTATACAAGGGAATAATCACCTCCTTATCCCTGCTAGAAAAATTCCTATATATCATTGACAATACACCATGAGCTACTCTTGCAGCTCGTCTGCACTGCTCAGAGAACTTCATATCTGCCTGCACCACCACCCCCAGGTCCCTTTCATTCTCTACCACTGTCAGTGTAGTACCACAGAGTTGATACGTTGCTCTGGGGTTGCTGTTTCCCATATGTAGTACTTTACATTTGTCAATGTTAAACTTCATTTGCCACCTCGAAGCCCATCTGCTCAACCTTTCCAAATCCTGTTGCAGCAGCATAGTGTCAGTAGTGTCCTTGACAACCCTGCCAACCTTCGTATCGTCTGCAAACTTGGACATTAAGCCTGATATACCATCATCAATATCATTTATAAATACAGAAAACAATAAAGGCCCCAATACTGAACCCTGAGGGACTCCACTAATAACATTAGTCCACGATGAGCAGTGTCCATTGATTACCACTCTCTGTCTTCTCCCCCTCAACCACCCCTTTATCCATAGCAGCAACTTGCCTCCAATGCCACACTGCTCCAATTTGTGCAGCAGTCTTCCATGTGCAACAGTATCAAAAGCCTTTCTAAGATCCAAGTATATAATATCAAAGTTATTCCCTGCATCCAGTTCTTTTGTGACTGCATCATAGTATCCAATCAAATTGGTCAGGCAAGACTTCCCCTTAACAAAACCATGCTGTGTCCTAGCTATAACTGAAGTCTTGTCTAGATGATCCTGCAGTGCTTCTTTCACCAGTGCCTCCATTAATTTTCCGGGAACAGAAGTTAAACTCACAGGTCTATAATTACTTGTGTCAGCCTTTGATCCCCCTTTGTGAATTGGGGTCACATTTGCACATCTCCAGTCAATGGGTACCTCCCCTGAGTCCAAGGAAGCTCTCATAATTATGGCTAAGGGTTTGCTTACCTCCTTTGCTGCCTCCTTTAATATAACTGGATAGATCCCATCCACCCCAGGTGCCTTTCTTGTGTTTATCTTCAACAATTTCTCCTCCACTTTGCTCTCAGTTATTACAAGATTCTCTAGCTTACTGCTAGTGTTGAATACACCTCTGGCATTCCCCTCGCTGAATAACTCCTCATGTGTGAATGTCGATGCATAATATTCATTTAGTTTGTTAGCTACCCGAGCAGGGTTATCAACAGTTGACCCATCGATCTCAAGTGGACCAATCTGATTCATCCCCTTCCTTCTAGAGTTTACATAAGTAAAGAACTCTTTGCTGTTTTTCTTCGCATCCCTTGCCAAGGATCTCTCGTAATCTGCCTTCGCCTGCCTAACCTCCTTTGTAACTTGGTTACAGATCAACTTGTATCTATCATAGGCGTCCGTGTCACGTGTTAATTTGTATGTATCCGATGCATTTTTCTTCTCTGCCATATGCCTCATTAGTTCATCTGACAACCATTTAGGCCTAAACCTTGAACAATATTTCTTAGTTGGTATGTAAAGCCTAGTAGCTTCCACGATAAGTTCTTTGAATGCTTCCCATTTTGAATTTGCTGTTGGCAATATCATCAGTTGATCCCACTGTATAGAATTTAAATACTGTCTCAGTCCATTGTAGTCGCCTTTACGAAAGCAATACCCCTTCCCTTTACCCCTAATGGTAGTTACCTCTTTGAGTAACTCCCACTTCAGCACACTGTGATCACTGCCACCAAGTGGTTCATTTATCTGCAGATTCTTAATGCATGAAGAATCACTACTGATAATCAAATCAAGAGTATTACTCCCTCTAGTTGCCTCCCGAACATGCTGATGTAGAAAACAATCATCCAATAAATCCACAAAAGCCTTGCTACTGTGTGAGTGACCAGCCCCCAAATTCCAGTCAATATCTGGGAAATTAAAATCCCCCATTATAAGACTCTCTGATTTACTGGCCCACTCTATTTCTCCGAACAGTTTCTTATTATACTCATCAGAGTCATTAGGCCTATAGCACACTCCTACTCTCAATTTTGATCTCCCAATGCTTATGTCACACCAAACTGACTCGACACTGCACTGTCCAGCGATGTCGACTGGCTTCACTTCCTTGGATTTTATGTGTTTTTTAACTAATAGCATAACCCCTCCTCCCTTCCTATCCTGTCTATCCTTTCTGTAGACATTGTACTCCCCAAATTCCAGTTCTGCATTTCTTATATCTGTGTGACACCACGTCTCTGAAATCCCCACAATATCTGCCTTTGATGTTTTGAGCAATACCTCAAATTCATCAAATTTATTTACTAAACTCCTAGCATTGGTGTACACACAAGTATACATGCACCTGTTCTTTTTCTTAGCTACCCTAACACAACCCATGTGTTTACTTGTACCCCAATGATTCCCAGCAGTCTCTGAAATATCCTGCATCTTATTTTCCAGGCTGCGGCTCATTCCAATAGAAGCAGTGCAAGAATCACTTTCACCTCTGCCAGTGGCTACTGTTAATCTATTAGTCCTTGTATCCCCCCAATCTAGCAGTTTTCGGACCCACCTAACATTGCCTCGATAGCATCAGCAAACATTCTTGCACCCTTTCTATTTAAGTGTATCCCATCCCTGTAGAAGCAGTCTCTCCTGTTAACAAGTACAGACCAGGCTGAAAAAAATTCTACCCCTTGAGCCCTGCACAATCTTTCCAGGGCCGAATTGACTGACAGGGCTCTCATCATATACTCCCTCCTATCGTGTCTGGGCAGAATTGCAGACACTTTCAATTTCAACCCTAATTCACGGCTTTTTTTCATCAGTGACCTGTACTTGTCAAGTAATTCCGCCGGTCTCCTACTCTTAATGTCATTAGTGCCAACGTGTACAACTATATCACCTTTTGTGCCCTTAAAAGATGATATCCGATCTACAACGTCATCAACTTTTGCCCCTGGCAGACATACCCTGGTCCTATTCCACCTATCCTTTTTACAAAGCATGTTTCCCGTTTCCCTGACAATAGAGTCACCAACAACTACTAGTTCCTTTGGGACCAGCGCATTCTGCCTTGGGGGTTGCCGCTGTGTTCTCTTGGGGGTCCTCTCCTCCTTCTGGGACAACTACATGAAGGATCCCAGTACGCATATGCGAGTAAATCCACAGCTATGTCCTCGTCAAACACGCCTTCACCTGTCGGACCGGTTTCTTCCTCAGCAGATGTTACACGCGTCCAGGACCTAGATGTCGACTTTGTTAACTCCTGGCCAATGTGCCTTGATGGGCAGTTGACCTGAGTTCGAGTCACGTCTGACGAGAGGTATTTTTATGGGCCTTTTTTCGCACCATGGCTGAGTTAGTCGGTATCAGGCGAGATTAGCATGATTTAGATCCAGCAAACAGAAAATGGACCACAAGGACTGTCAGTATACAAGGAGTAACATGGCCTTAGTTGCTAATGCTCTTAAAACCCAATAACAACAAAGACAAACAAAATTTTATAATTGTTTTCCAATGTAATCTCACCAAGTATTATCATGTGTTATATTCGTGGATTTTTGCAAGGGACAGCAAGTATCATCGGCGATTATAAACAAATTTCGATTCAGATATCACAGCTTTCCAATCAAGAGTCTAGTTTTAATGTCTTTTAGCAATTATTAGTCGAGTTCTTTTATGTGCAGCTCTCAATTATAATGACCTTTCCTGGAGTATCTCAACTCCAGATATCCATGTTATACAATTCTCTTCGCAGTTTCTCTCTGAATTTGAGTAACGATATCCTTGGTTAACTGTTTCTAGTAGCTCGTTTTGTTCGAAACCATTTTTCTTTTACTAATAGCACTATTCATCACTGATCGCGAACTCAAAACCCAAGACTTTTTACCATAAGTCTACCGCGCTGATTTCTGGTTGATTTTGACTCGCACCATTCCTTAAAAATTCATATTACTGTTTTTTTTTCTGAGACACCAGCAAGTTCAGCTACTTCTTTAACAGGATGTCCTTTAGACCTGCCAAACCAAACGTTCAATAGATTTGCCAGGTCTAAAGACGATCTTCCATTCGGGTGAAGTCGAAGCTCCGTGTTGGCCACTCCTTTAACATCACTAACGTCTTTTCTGTGCTCCATATTTCCTTGTTTCTTCAATCACAGCTGGTATACCTAACCAGAGAAAGTGGGTTAATTTTATACTGTGATTTGTCTAAGAAAAATTTGGTCCATAAATACATAAAAACAAAAAGTTGGTCACAAATTACTAACTTTGTCTGGTGCTGGTATTTAGAACGCTGTACTGTGATCGACCACCATGTTTCTCAGCACTCTATGGAACATTGTACTGTCGTGGCCCGACCCCTCGAGCCGTGGACTGATGCTGGGAGATGCTTTCCTTGGTAATCACACTCCAATAATTAAGTGGACAGACAACAGAAATATCAGACCAACACATAACTCGCGATACTCAACACACACTCATCTAGTTCGCAATATTACTGTAAATGGCGAAAAGGGGTGTGTGTTGTATGCATAGTATTGTGTTGAGTTCTAGCATTTGGCCGCAGGGTTCCTGGTGGGAACCCAAGTTTCCCCCCCCACACACACACACAGCTAGGAGGCTGCACATTATTCCTGGCTCGTCTTCGCCAAGGCTACCTGAGCTTCTTGGAAGAAGACAAAATCAAAAAGAAAAAGAAAAAAGTATAGTCTGGAGAGTACAGATTGTACGCAAAAGGAGAGAATGTAAATAGAAATATGAAGGATATAGGCAAAGGCATCCTCCAAGTAATCAATGGATCAATAAGCTCCATCAGGTGAAAGGGGTACCCGAATGGGGGACAGATAATATACAGCAAGAGAGCTGCATGTAGTCCGCTATTGATGATTCAGGTGGCCTCAAGGCCACTTAATCCTACCCAGCTGACAGCCAGGTTGGCATGTACCTGTCATAGGCGAGGAGGTAGCCAAGTCCAGTAGTAGGCCATTCCAGGAAGATGCATTTAGTGAGGTGTCTGTGGCCGAACCTGTCCGATTCGGCCACAGACGCCTTAAAGAATCCAGTTAGGTCAGGAAAGGTGAGGTTCAGTGATGGAAGTTACAATGTTCCTATTTATGAGGTGTCTGAAATCAAATCTAGATTGGGAACGGTGAGGTCTCGGATCAGATGTTTGGAGAGTTCCTATTCTGCGTTGCAGAAACGTGTTCCGTCTTATGTAGAATGCTTGAGCGAACTTGGTAAATTCATAGTAATATATGTCTTCCGTGGTGTATAAATGTTCGTTTCCTCGAATACGTGTAAAAAAAGGGGTGCTGAGGAGGTCCTTATAATGTTGACAGGTATATAGATGATTCCATCTTCTATGTGGGGTAGGGATTGTCTATGATTCCATAGATATTAGTTTGAGTTATTGATCCGTGTCTGATAATGAGTTGGGTGGGATAAAAACCGGGAGAGAATCAGTTTGGAGACTTGGGAAAGACAACCTTAAATCAGGTATACATTTCTTAGTGATGGGCACCTTGTCCGTAGTAGCCAAGCTGTCCTGCCAGGTTTAAAGAAGTAGGTCGCAATTTGTTTCTTTTCCTCTTTGATTTTATTCAGGTTATTGATTGAGTGTCCGAGGTTAGTTGCTGGTATGCCCCTTGATATAAAATAATAGAAACCCCGGCGAATAACCTCCAAATCGAGCTGAAGGACATCCACAAGAACCTGAAGGGCCGGAGTGCTGACCATGTTGTAGACCCTAGTAATGGTAAAAAAAGATAGTGGGCTGTATGGTTCCCAGATTACGTTGGTTGTTGTAGAGAGTTGCGAAACCAGACCTCAGATCTATACATGAAGGGAACAAAGATGGACTTATACAGAAGTTTAAGCGTGCGCCGGTTCAGTCCCCAATCTGGACGGCTCACTCGTGCAATAGGACAGTTTCTCACTTTTGTGTGGTGGTCTGCAAGATGCGGAGAGAAAGTGAGCTTAGTGTATAGTACTATTCTCAGTAGTTTTAACGATGAAACCTGCTTGATGGTTTGGCCTTGTATTTTGAGTGAGGGGGAATCTAGTAGACTGTAGTGAGCCTTCCAGAAGAATGGACTGTGTCTTCTGGAGAGAAATTCTTAGCATGTGTTTTCTATGAAACCAGTGGCTCCGAGTAACAAACACGCTATGTCCACTAAGGGCTGGAAGGTGTCCTAGCAAGAAGCCCAGTGGTTATAATAACCGACATCCCCACTGCAGGTCTAAGGCCCAGGTTCGAATCCTGTCAATGACGTTAGGAACTTGCATAGGTTTTTTTATACTCCGGAACAACCACACTGTCAGAGCGGTTGATATTAATATTATGATTATAATTGCATAAATTAAATAAGATCACAAGAGGACATTGACAGTGCCCTCTGTGGCAAAACTATAAGAAAAAAAACTCAAAATTCGAATTCGTGTGTCGACTCGATCTGATCGACTGATTGGTTGATCCCGTTAAGTTTAGTTAATTTTATTTCATTAATTTATTTCATATGTCCGGGGATTTTCGTTCAGTTGGTTCAATCGTTCCTTCGCGCTCAGGTTGTATGGATCTACTTTAAGATTGCACAGGGCTTGATGCGTTGCTGTTATGAGAGTGAATGATAGAATTTTGGAACATACAGTGATAGATACTTCGTGATAATGACGTTGTGATTTTCCTTTCTTTCATTCCTTGTCCATGAAGAGTATCGACTTATATTTTCAACGTATATTGTTTGCTTTGGGGCATTGATGCCGTGGGCTTTGCTGGATATTGCGTTATTTATTCATTAATTTCGTGCAATAATTTGAATATCAATTCACATCTATTGTGCAATGTCAGAGCTCCCATAAACCGGGATTGGTTCATCCCAGAAGTTGTCGGATGTGGACGCCCAGCCTGCATAATATATTAGAAAACAGGTTATAAGTTTTTAGTATTGTTTTTCTCTCAAGAAATTTCGTAAGAAACTGATATTTTCATAAGAAATTTCGTACGTGGTAGGCCCGGAATTTCAGAGATAGAGACAGAAACAGCTTTACTGTCAAAAATAAATAATAAAATAAGACAACAACCCCTTTCGTAAGAGATTTCTTGTAAAATTTCGTAAGAAATTTCGACATCGTTTTTATGGTACAATCAATTTGTCACAAGAAATGAGCGGTGCATTTTGGATGAGGTGTTTGAATTCGCTACACCAAGGCCAACGCCCAGGTTAAAAGAACGAAAGTGAAAACCCACCTCAAGGCAACTCATAATCTATGAAATAGGCACTTTTTTTTTTTACCACCTAAAAAGCAATCCAAGCATTAAACGCAATCTGATCGGATTCAACACTCTGAATTGAATCGCAATCTGAATCTTATAAGATTCAGATCGCGATCTAATAAGATTCAACATAAAATATTTTCATAATAAAGTGGTAGAGCCGAAATTTCAGAAAGAGCCACACTTAAAAATAAATAAATAAATAATAAAAAAGGAGAACAATCTCTTTCGTGAGAGATTTCTTGTAAAATTTCGTAAGAAATTTCGACATCGTTTTTGTGGTACAAATAAACTTGTCACAAGAAATGAGTGGTGCATTTTGGATGAGGTTTAAATTCGCCACACCAGAGCCAACGCTCAGTTAAAAGAACTGAAGTGGAAAGAGGTTTTTTGCTGCCTAAGCAATTAACGCAATCTGATAAGATTCAACACTCTGAATCTGATAAGATTCAACATTCTGAATCTTATTTAACAATGAATTCAGATCGCAATCTGATAACATTCAACACCCTGAACACGATAGGATTCAGCTCCCTGAATATGATAGGATTCAACACCCTGAATATGATAATATTCAGATAGCAATCTGAAAAGATTCAACACTCTGAATCTGATAAGGTTCAGATCGCAATCTGATAAGATTCAACACTCTGAAAAGATTCAACACTCTGAATTCAGATTGCAATCTGATAAAGTTCAACACTCTGAATTCAGATTGCAATCTGATAAAGTTCAACACTTTGAATCTGATAAGGTTCAACACTCTGAATCTGATACGATTCAGCTCGCAATCTGATTTCGTAAGTGGTACAGCCGAAATTTCAGAAAGAGAGACAGCTTTACTGTAAAAAAAAATAAATAAAGAATAAAATAAGAGATTTCTCGTAAAATTTCATAATAAATTTCGACATCGTTTTTGTGGTAAAACTCAACTTGTCCAAAGAAATGAGCGCTGCATTTTTGATGAGGTGTTTACACTCGCCACACCAAAGCCAACGCCCAGTTAAAAGAACGGAAGTGGAAATTCCCTTAAAGGCGACTCACTCATGATGTATGAAATAGATACATTTTCTTACCGCCTAAGAAAGTAGCCCAAGAATTAACGCAATCAGATAAGATTCAACACTCTTAATCTTCAGCTTAAACCTGAATTTTCTTTAACTTCATCATCAACGCAGGGACTATATATTTCATCATCAAGAGCATTCTCTTTTTTATTTCAAGCTGTTGTTCTAATGAAATGTATTAATATTTCGGTATACTTTATTTCGGTACCTACTGCACATTTCTCCAAGTTCCAACACACCTCTCTTCAAAACCGATTACAAGGGCAGAAATATGTCAAAATCAATAGTGTCCTTCAAGCAGACTGCGAGAATCATACCATCTATTGTTTATTTAAGTTCAAAATGTTAAACAGAAGTTCTCAGAATGACTAAAACCTCCTTCGTCGCAACCCCCATCCCCTTTTTAATAAATGTAGATGAGGCCGTTTTTCTCTTTTCGTTGTAAGATCACCGATATGATTGAAAACCACATCACTGCAGCAAACGTCTCCAATTGCTGAATGGGTTCGTTAAGAAAAGTATCCAACTTCTCTCTAACTTTCCCGCCGCAGATTTTTCACCTTGCGAGATAGAAAACGTCTCCATTCCATTTCGGGGGATCATTACGAAGAGGAAAATGATTTCTGCAGATCCTGTGCTGATAATGAAGAGTAAGTAAAAAGTCGTAAGAACAAAGAATGGCAGTGATTCTCGGCTATCATCTAGTGGGATGATGTTCGAAATAGTTACCGGCTTTTTCACTTAATGGACGTAGCTCAACTCCCAGCTATTTTATTCTCTATCCACCGACAGAACGATCCATCCGTCATCACAAGGTTTCTTTCTTTAGTGCCATATCAGAAAATAAGCTTGCTTCAAAAGATGGGACACCTGAAGAAAAAAACATAAGGAAATGATAAAATTTATCGAAAATGATGATAACAGGGGAAGATGCTGAACATTCAGATACGCAAAGAGAAAGAGAAAGGGAGAGAGAATCTCCAACTACGAAGGAGAAAGATAAAACAGTACATATTTTTTTTACTAACGCAAAAAAATAATTATATTTTTAAAGATATATATATATATATATAGTAAATATATATACATAAATATATCTATATAAATATAGATTGCAATCTGATAAGATTCAACACTCTGAATCTGATAAGATTCAGCCCGCAATCTGATAAGATTCAAGACTCTGAATCTGATAAGATTCAAGACTCTGAATCTGATAAGATTCAACATTCTGAATCCGGTAAGATTCAAGACTCTGAATCTGATAAGATTCAACATTCTGAATCTGATAAGATTCAAGACTCTGAATCTGATAAGATTCAGATTGTAATCTGATTTCGCAAGTGGTAGAGCAATTCATTTACAATATGTAAACATGTGTATAAGTTTACATATTGTAAATGAAGTAATTCAACAAGAACGAATGCATTCAAGAGTAAGTAAATTCCGTCCACTACTGTACATCATTTAATTTTTGTACACAGGACAAGCTAAATAATTTGTCCTATGTGCTGTATGTTCAAAGTAAAGGAGAGTCACTGATGGAGAAGAGACGTCCTGATTTATTCCACTGAAATAAGTAAAAGTTCCTATAGATCTATCTATAATTGTAAATTCAAGCAGGATTTCGTTAGCAGTCTCCAGAGTGGATGTGAGCTGTCCTGTGGACAGCTCACGTCTATGCTGTCCCTTTTAGAGTCCAACTTGCAAATTTGACTTCAGGACTAGGTAAACTTCTGTTTTTAGGGGCACAACAGACATGAAATGTGAAGTAAATGTTCGGTCTTTCAACTGTACATAGTACGTTGTAAGGTTCAACTGATCCATTACTTCTGCTGGCCTTTCAATGATTCTTCCTCTTCTGGATCAAATAAGGAGCCTATCTAATATTCACCATCTTCGTTTTTCAGTATGTTCAGGTTTTCTTCGCTAGTAATTCATCCGATTCAGCTTTTGCCTGTCAGACGTCAGTGGTTTCGATACACATACGATTATAATACTTATATAAATCACTACCTCGCGAGGTCTGTAACCATCCCATGCTTTTTTTTCTTTCGATGGGTTAAACCGTTAACCTTCTTGATATGTATTCTGGCATATTCATTTTGCAGAACATTTACGTTGGAATCGTTTCGGTGGAAAAGTTCTGCAAAAGAAAGATGGAATGGATACCAAGAACGGTTATAGCTTCCAGGATGGATAAGTCTCTTATACGTTCATGGCTTCCAGGATGGATACGTCTCTTGAATACTTCCCATGATGATCCCATATCCAAAAGCTAATAGACCCAAGAAATATGTCAGTCCACTATAATCCCCTCCGTTCAAATTGAAATCTACACCTTTCCTTTGCACCATTGAAATCTCTTTGGCCACTGTCCATTTTATTGTGTGATCACCACTCACTGAAGATTTATAACTTAATTTATAATATTAATTTAAACAGTAATAATTACTTACGTAGGGAGAAAAAACTTCGAGTTTCTAAACTTGCTGATCATGATGTTTCATGATCAGCAAGTTTCTCAATCGCACAGTGTCTTCCTATTCTCCAATTGCTTATCCTTGCCACATGCGAAGGCTTTTCTTTACAAAAAGAAAATTGCAACATGATTGCTAAATACATCTCTAGAATTTCGACCGCTTGTATGACACTTCGGCTGACGTATGACACTCGGATAACATGCTAGTAGATATGCCATCCTGCCACCTAGAGAGAATGACACATGTTTTTTTCCATACCACACTTTATTGGAGTCCATTCATCACACCATAGAAAAGAGAAAACGAAATGGATGGGCTGATGTAAAATGTCAAATCCTTTACAACGATGGGCTGTGTCTGAATTCATTGCTGGAGAATTTAGAAATTTATAACGCGTCAAAAGCTGGAAGAACATTTTGTTTTTATTAGGTTTTTTTCTATTTCTTTTTCCACTTTTAGAAGGTTTCTGGTAATTTAAGTATGACCTTCGCAGATGGAAACAAAATATTGATCGTATCGCTTGGCTATCGATTCGCAGCAATCATTTTCCTTGTTTAGATTTCCCTAGAGATTAATCCAGAAATATTCCCATCAAAGAGGAGCCGTGTTCGCAATTAACGACTCGCTTTCCATGGAAATGTGGTGACCATCTCTAAAAGGGTTAATCGCTACAAGGTGGTGACATGAGGTGAACGTACTCATTTCTAAAGGTTAAGCTTTCCGATGTTATCTAGTTTTATAACACGGCTAGTGCTAGTGTCGAAGTACCAAAGTCGGGGTTCCGTTACGTCTGAACACTTGCGAATCATTCGGTCGACAGAAAGGGAAAGACGATAACCGTGTTATTATTTACCTTTACTGTAAACAACTTTTAAATATGCTCGTGGGTGGCATGAAAGACTCCGACTCAGTATCGAATTAGATGGAGGAAGTCCAGAGATTTGATTCGCCTTGGCAGCGTTTTTTCCTCCTTCTTCGTTTGTGTTAATATATCTTTAAATCTTATCGGTCGTGAGAGAACGTCCGTGTTTACAACTTGGAATTGCAAAAAATTACAGAATTTCAACCTCACAACGAGAGAGAGAGAGAGGGTCAGAGTATACCGGTACATGGCATATGTGATATGCATGAAAAAATAATACTAATTTCTGTATACTAGTCTGACTTTAATTAAATTTGGGAAGGCTCGACAAATAGGAAGGCTCTACTGGGACTCGAATTATTACATGAGGACTGAAAAAAAGAAAGAAATAATTGCTGGGTTTCTCCAATTTTAATGAAATTTGGAATGGCTGGACAAATCTTTTAAAAAGACTATTTTTACAAAAAAACCGTTCATTGGGAATTGAGTTGTTACATGCGGACGGACGAACATGGTGAAGACAATGGGTTCATTATGCGTATATACTAACACGCCTAAAAAGAGAGGGAAAAGAAATGGAATGCAGAGAGAAGAGAGGAAGAAAGAAGAGAAATAAAAACACTTGCAGGGACTACAAAAGAAAAAGAAGGGAAAGGGACTACCACGTTTTGAAGGTAGCTAGAAAGGATCGGTAGAAATAACATGACAGAGAGTAAAAGACAAGAAAAGTAAGTAATGTAAAATTCTAAAGGGAAAGAGAGAACGAAAGCCGAACAGAAAACAAGAAATATATATATGGAGAACGAGAAACATATGCCTCTATAGGCATGTCTCTAGACAGAGTCACAAAGAGACTAAGAAAGGAAAGGAAAAAGAAAGAGAGAGAGAATATGAGAGAAAGGACGGATGAAGCAATAGATAGGAAAAGTATTGATGGACCATATTTTCCATAACAGGTGGTGTTGGTATGAAAAAATTAGCCTTCGTAGATGTGTGTATGATAATTGTTGAGCGCAATCCGTATTGGACCAACAGCAACTTCCTGTATTAAAGTCAGAATTAAACGGCCAAGGCTAAGTGGCAGCTGGAGAGCAAAAATACAGGGAAATAAGAAACGGAAGTCCCTTGATAAAGGAGATATGAGTCTTCAGTGGCAGACATCTGTCCGGGATGGTCTGAGCGCCACATTCAGCCTCGAGAGTACTTACAAGTAAAACTAAAAGTAAAACACCCTGCATAATTTCGTTATATTAAAGAGAAATACGTGAGAAACATCAGTGAGAAAAAAAATATGTTAAATTGCAAGCAGTAAACCTTATCAGTAGTTTAAAACCAAAACATTACATGAATTTAAAGACATTAAATCTTTATAAAATGTAATATGGTTTTTAGGAGCATCAACAACTAAGGCCATATTGCTCCGTCTGTAAATTGAGTGTTCTTTGGTCGGTTTTCTGTCTTTCTGCACGAAAAACCAGTTTCCAGGAGGGAAACCATGCTATCCTGGCCTGAGACCGATTAACTTGGCCACGTTTTGAAAAAGGCCCATAAATATTCCTTCCATCATCGAAGGGTCTTTTTCACCAGGTATGGGAAGGACGCAATTCTATCAACTATGCTATCCACGAGGGTGACACTAAATTGAATCTTAAAGTTAAAATAATATATAACCAAAATTAAAATCAAATTCAATAAAATGTCAAACATTGTTATTATATATGAAAGTTATTGTGTGACATTTCTGTGAATTTCGGCAATGGCCTTCGGCCATTATCGAATTCTAGTTGCTAAGGGTGTTCAATATCTGCAGCATAAATTATGGAGGGGAAAAAAACATTTTATTGGCGATGTATGACAGTTACACTATCCTAAAGTAGTCCTCCCACTATCCTCTCATCTCCATTACGAAGCACTTTTTTTCTCTTCTATTTCTCTCTGTATAGTGGGGCCGCAAATTACGGTTTTATGTTTAATTTCTAACATTACCAAAGCATAACTTCCATTAAGCTATTAAAATTTAATATCTTAAAGTAAATCTGAGTTAAGCGACCTCCATATATCTGTCATCTACCATTTCTTTCTGTACAAACAGTTCGGGTCCTCGTGCGGGATAAAAGCGGTGTCTACAAAATTTTAAGAGCTTCATGAAAGTAATCCTCATATCCAAGATTATATTACACAGCTTCTTAATGCAATTATTTCGCTTCTTTTTGGCGTAAATAATGAAAGGTTGTCATAAAATATAAAACACAAGTATTAAAGTGCTTTTAAGATGCTCACAATTCGCATAAAGCGCAGAGAAAGCACCAAAAAAGAGAGTTGAACTGCATTAGAAAAGAACTGCAGAAGTGTTGTTGGCTTTTGGTAGGAATATTAAGGCGTGTAATAAAGGAAGTTATTAACTTATTCCAGAAAGAAAAACTCAACGTGCAAGTTGAGAAACGAACTGGATGGATTACAAATCGACATTTTAGAGAGCTATGAAAACATTTTAGGACTGGTTTTCTTTTATATAATTGGAATTTATCTCATAATCATTGGAACCAAAATGGCGACGCGTCATACCCATGCAATTATTTATTCGCAGCTAAATCACTCTAGTTGTAGTCATTCGAGTGTTTAGGCAATGTACTGATCTCGATGGCTTCAAGTCCTTCAGGTGAACATCCTGGCTGGCACGCGTTCAGCATCCAGAAAGTATGCAGCAAAAAAATCTCGGGTCTTTTCGCCAAACCCAAGTCTTACTATTTTTGCTTCTGCCTGCAACAAGAATATTTCGAAACGGCCTTTGTCAAATAAAATTTATTACCCTTTGAAAGGGAGACGGACTCATTTGCAAGCCGTGTGCCACTAGGAAGGGTTCTGAAAATAACCAGAATAATGAAACAAGGAGCAGGGGGATGGGGTTCAAACTATTGCTAGAACTGAAATTTAAAATTCCAATATCCAAGCATTTTACCTAATCTTTAGAGTTTCACTAATCAGATATGCCCTGAGCTCTGTTAATGGCAAATAAGATGGGGTATTAGGGTTCAGTTTTCGTTCTAGCATCAAACATAGGTTCGGTGTACGATTACCCTGATTATTACTCCATTTAAGTTATCTCATATGCTTGTTTGTTTGAGAACAGAAGAGTGCATATGGAGGAAAATCTCGCTGAAATCTGAATGTGGGGAGGGCCCAAAAATTCCCACCTGGCTCTTGCTGATCAATAAACGAGAGAGCGGCAGAAAAATAGAGAATAAAACTCTCTCTCTCTTTCTTTCTCATTCCTATTAATTTCACAAAGCGTTGCATAACACTTATCTACAGTTATACCAAGGGAACAGCTAAGTATTATTAGCATTATTATACTGAAGCTATTAATTCCTTCGCTTATCGCTTGAGCCATGTCTTCCTGTTCGACCTACTTTATATTCGTCTTGTTAATATAATATGCTAAACGTCCAGTATTCTGCACTTTCATATTTATTGCCTCTGATCTCAATTTTCTTATGGTTTTATTTTAAAGTAATTTGCATGTCTGAGACATGTCTGAGAAGGAGATTATCATCTATTTTGCAAGTGAATATCAAACCATATCAGCTGCGCTGCTTTCTTCCTTCTTTCTTTATATGCTAGGCAAATAGGAAAAATTTTACACCTTACTCCAAACAAAAAAGGAAACATATTCTCCATAAATATAAAGAGATTTGTAATAAAATTTACATTTCCAGTTTTATCACTTAGGTATGGCTATTTATACAAGAATGACTAATACATGATGTTTGCAAAACATGTACCGTCACAGCCTGTACAAATAAATGACAAGATTTCAATTAAAATTCTTTTTAATTTCTCTTCACACACTTTATACGAGGAGTGATCGAATCCAGACTTCTCCATACCAGTGGAAGATGTGCATTAAAAAAAAGACATGGAGCTTCTCGAAAGGGTATAAAGTGAGGAATGGACTCCGAACATTTGGGCTACAGAGTTTGGCAACTTACCAGAGTCCCATTGAGATCTATAAGGCTCTGAAAGGGTATTGTAAAATGAATGAAAGCGAAATTCAAAGATCACCTTCAAGAAGAGGGAAACAACACAGGTTGTTTATTTTCTTTTTAATTGTTTATTTATTATTATTTTTTTAGTTGATGCTTATACACTTGCTTCCTTGCAACTTTTGCCACGTCAAAAAATATAGTTGATCACAACAACAACTCTGGAACTAAGGAGACAAAGTCCACTCGAATCCCTTTCCGTTTCCAGCCCTGGACACGACCATAAATTTGTATTTGTGATCCCTATTGAATTTATTCACCAAATTCAATTTCATTTTCTATATTTTTATACAATTAAATATAAATATTTCGATAACGTCACTACGTAGTGACCAATGTGCCCTATACTGATGCTTATGCCTTCCAACAAGGAACAAATTATGGCCCATCATTTTCTATTAGAGGCACGCTAATGGCATCTATTTATAAGTTGTTTACTTTAGGAAAGGCATTAGATGATGTGAACAAGGAAATTGAGTATTTTTAAGGCACCTATTTATGATGCTTAGTTCATATAAAAAACTTCGCAATAGATTCTTATCAGACTGGGTCTTTTAAGGGCGGCCTCTATTGTACTTCAAGAGCAAAATACCTTTTGTAAGAGAAATTCCTCCGTTTTGTCTGATGAAATCCCCATCCCATGAGACCACTGTATGAAGCCATACCTTGTCGATAAGATCTCCACCCTTCTTTTTTTTTGCCCTATAATTATTGAAAGTTTTTCCAACCGTAAATGTATCCTCGCACCTGCAATGCAATTATGTCTTTATGCGGTTTTCCCCATACTAAAGCTCCACCAGGAGTGACTATATAAGGACATCCTAGTCGTGATTCTAGGCTCTTTGCCAAAACTCACGATAAGGTTCATGTTGGAATGAGTATAAATTGGCTCTATATTAAATTCAACCTTAGTTCTGATTAAAAAATATTAGAAAGTCAATTAGAACAGTTTTATTATTGTTTTTTATCTTTCCTTTAACATGGAGGCCTTTGTATGGATGGTGCCAAACATCTGCGTCCTTCGTAAATATTTCGAATGTATCTAAATATATAACACACGCTTCTCCTAACAGTCTAAAAATACATATTTTATTATTATATCCAACCGCTACTTCTAGGATCTTCCAATAAACTTACCCAATTTCCGTTTTACATTTAAATACCGTTACAATACAATGGCTTATTCAGAATACTCTGGCCTTTAAGCAGAGATTTGTAGCTTTTATTAGAACCCAACAGCACGTGTCCTCTGACGTGTTTCGCTAGACTGAATTCAAATCTAATAATTCCTATTAAACTTAACCAATAATGAAAAGTTTTGAAGGTTATCAACAACTATAAGAGAAAAATGATTGGTAGGTTTAGGGAATGTTTTCATGTACTCCTAATTGAGAATCTAAATGGCTAACTAATCATTTAATAGTGGTTTCTCTCATAAAGGAAAGAAATTATGCGAATATCTTTCTTCTCTCATTATTGAGTTCTTACATTCCAGTATGGTGCCCTTGAAAAAAGCACTAACTCGTGTGCGACAAAAAAATTGTTCCAGGAAGCGTGGTGACAGGTCTGTGTTTCTCTTTCGGATTGCAATCGCTGGAGTGGTGTGGTGTCGTTGTGAATTTTAAGTTATTAAGCTGTTATTTACCAATTTGTGATAGGTGGTCGACGTGGAGATACCCATGGAACAATATTCAATGACTAAGAACCAACGTAATCTGGTATTCTTACAATCAGATAGGAAATGGTCATAGATAAATTGTAAATCTCTATCTAGGCAACAGAGCCAAGGGGTTTTGCCTAATACTGTACATATAAATTAAACTGGCTTAAGAACACGCAGTTTATACACTGATACACGACGTCTTTTGGCGTCAATAGGACGTCTACACTGACACCACAAACACGCAATCTGTGCCAGATTGCGTGTTTAGTTTAGTTTAGAAAAAAAATTAGAATCAGTTTAGTGCGATATACACTAGAACACAATGTGTGAAGCATAAAAACCGGTTGCGAGATGTATATACGTGACCTTTTGAGGTGTCCTCCGTTTTACTTCACTTTAACGAGCTAATTCCTCTAAACTAGTATACCAAGTCGCAGGATTACACTAAACAACCTTCAGATATCCTAATCTCAAACGTTTTTTAACTTTATGGTGACTTTAATGGACCATAAAACTTCCCTTCACTGTCGTTTCGAATCAATTTCCGAACCTAATATCCTTCGTTCCTGGACTAAGAACTATTCACAATTGCTTACCCATCGTGGCGGAAAAGAAATTGGATGGTACACCAACCGAAAATTATAAAACTATAACCACGAAGATTACAAGAATTTCGTTTTCCCTTCTTCACAGCGAGTTTAGAGGAAAACTAGCACTACGTTGTCGATTATTCCCTTACTAAAATTAACATGTTTATCAAATTTTAATTTATTATACAATCAACCAGTAAATCCTAATCACATTGTTCCTCAACTGAGCTGGATACGATTAAAGTAGCACTGGAATACGAGTCAATTTTATATGAAAGTAATAAATGCTCTTGTTTATACTCCGGCACGACACCAGGTCAGTGGAGTTTACAATAAATCAATCAATACAAATGTTAATCGTATTTAGCAGTCACAGACTTGAACCCCGGTCCACTAAAGAGCGTGCACTACTGCACTCGCGCTCCTGATTTAACTTCTGATTTAACTCGAAATAGGGGATAGAAATATGTAGATGGGTCAAGATTTACCTTGGCTTTTTTTGAATTTTTCTTTTACAAGAAACACATATAACAATGTCCAATACCATCATTCCTTTTCAAGGTTTTTTCCACCATAATTTTCAGCCCAAGGTAGTAAGTACTCATGTCAGAAAAATAAACTAAATTGCTCTTTTTGCATCCCAAAAGATACTGGCCATGATCAGCTGGCGACAGTGTCTTGAACTGTCTAGGGGTGGAGACAGTTTATGGCACTAGTCCATTCTGGGACACTTTGACTAAGGGATGAAATAGTGGTCATGTCTTTTCGCGAGTCAGTATTCCATGCAAAAATACATCTCTCTCTTTCTTTCCCTTCCTATTTAAGTTGATATTAATAGACAGAAATGCGCAGTGCTTTGTGGTGAATTTTACCAGTTTTGGAACCCTAATTGCATTTTGTTTTCGCAACAGCAAGCATTTTTTCCAAACATTTGTTCCCATCTTCCAATGCTTATAAAAATTCTGAATGCATTCTCACGTACTTGAATGCACCTGTTTTCCAAATTCACTTCCTCGACACGATAAATGTTCTCGCTCGTGGCAATAATTGGCTGAAAAGCACACGGTCAGCTGAGGAATACTTCGCAATCCTGTAAACTTGTTGCACTAGACTTACACACTCGTACGTGATATGGTCTCTTCACCATGTTGTGCACATTATCCGCATACAAATTTAGCAAGTTTCGTGTTCTCTTTCATCAGAAACATGATAACGAAGCACTCTGTTTCATACTAGGAGTGACAGGGTTGGACGCCATTGTGCCATCTTATTATAACTAAGTAAATTAGTAAATAACTAGCCTGATTACAAAAAATATAATACAGTTAAAATTTCTGAAAAACCGTTGTGGAATATAATCCGATTTTGCAGCATAAGGGTGTCATTACTGCAATCTGAGGCTACTCTATATGCTCTATTGGAAAGAAGCACTACAAGCTCCCGGTTATAGAGCTATAATTCACGACTGGCAGTGCAAAGGCCATGAAAAGGTGATCATGCAGAAATAAGATTTAAAAGCGTATACTGTTCAGCTGACTGATGAAATCGCTCTAATTGTTGCAGTGTCAATCTATTTAAGGATTTAAGATAGAAGATAAATAGGATGGAACAAGGTAAACTTCCCGTAGGCATTACAACTAGAAATGCATGAATAATCACTTTCTTTTGTGTGAAAAACCTGAAATAACAAACTGCAATGAAAAGAAAACATTCGACTTCTTTCTTTCTTCCTTTCTTTCTGGTTTCGATAGTCATCTCTAAACAATCTGGGATTCACAGATGATAACCGGTACCTGAACTTTCCAGTCACTGTCCTTTCTAGTGCTTTTAAAATAAACAGACATTACCCAACTTCTTCTGTTTGTAAGTTTGGCTGTATATTTCCATTATGAGGAGGGGGAGGTTAGTTTCGAGACACCTAAAAACTAATACCCTCATGAATGCAGCTACTCTCGCGAAGTATCAGTGCGTCATATCTGAAAATTGGATATGTTCTATGCTGACTTGCTTGTTTTGATGGGTGAAAATGGCAGAATAACTGACTGAATGCAGCTCCGATTGAAAACAAACTTCTCATATAATATCCCTCTGGCTGCAATGGTAATCAAAGTTGGTGCCACTAAGTTCATAACATTTTAAAACCTTTTGACATGACAGAAGACGAAACACAAGCAATTGCAATCCTCAGGCTCAGAGCAATCGCATAAATCATCATCTCAGTTTGGCCTGACGAATGAAATGGGTGTTCAACACTGAATTCAATATTGTGTAACTCAGCACCTGAATGCCCTGGTCAATTATGAAGTAGTATTCGTACATTAAGCGCCTTGGTGTCATGAGCACTGTGTAAGAATTGCTGTTAGTGGCCTGGGCTCACTGTCTTCAAAGATTTTAATGTATTAAAAGTACAGATCAGATTAATTTTAATTTTCTCATAAATAAATCTTTCGAGAATTTTTTTAATTTTTAAAAATGATACTAGCGAGAATATCCAAGGAAAGCTGTCAAAGTTTGCTGATGATTTAGTATTAATATTAGCATGCCTATACAGAATCAGCCAAAAAAAAATTTCCACATCACCTGTCCATCCCCTCCAATAATTTGTCTAGTTCTTCCTTGAATTTATTCAAACTTCCCAATTACTTTGTTGGAACTAACTTCCAGAACTGATAGAAATCAGTTCCAGAAATTAACGACCCACTTGCAGTATGGATGTGCACATCTCCGCACATCTATACTGCAACCACCCTTCCTCAATTTGAATTTATGCCACCTCATGTGTGTGGTCTGAGCAAGAGGAAGAATGCCATCAACACTGAGCTTGCTCAATCCAAACAAAGCCTTAAACATCTCAATTAACCTCCTCACGCTGCAGTTTGGAGAACTGAAGCCGTTCATGGTATGACCACCCTTTCGTTCCCTTCACCAATCTCATTACCCTTCTCTGCGCCCGTTCCAGTAGGTCATCCTTCCTAAAATGAGGCCTCCGGACCTGTGCGCAATACCATTCAATCCAGTCAATCCACCCTGCCACCATTGCCTTATATCAGCTAGAAAATTTCCTAAGGATCATTGACAAAACCCCATGAATCCAGGAAGGCTGTCTGCACTGCTCAGAGAACTTCATATCTCACTGAAAAATACCACCCCCGGAGACTTTTTCCGTTTCCACGACCCTGAGTTGGTACATTAATCTAGGATTATCGCTACCCATATGCAGTACTTTGCATTTATGGATGTTAAACTTCATTTGCCATTTCTTAGCACAACTGATTTTTCTAGACCTTGTGGCAGTAGCCTCGAGTACAATCAAGTTAGGCGGCTGCCTTGATTATCACCCTGCAAACCATTGTATCATCTTCAAACTTAGATATTAAACCCGATATACCTTCATCAATATCATTAATAAATATAGAAAACAACAATGGGCCCAGCACCGAACCGTGGGGGGAATCCACTAATAACATTCGTCCATGAAGAGCAGTGTTCATTGATACCCGCTCTCTATCTTCTCCCAATCAACCATCCAATTATCCATAGCAGCAACTTGCCCTTTATACCACATTGTTCTAATTTGTACAGTGGTCTTTTATGTGCAACAGTACCAAGTAGATGATATCAAAATTGAATCCGCTTCCTTTCTACTAAATCATAGTATCCAATCAAATTGGATGGACAAGATCGCCCCATAATAAATTCATGCGGTGACTAAAGTATAACTGCACTCTTTGTCCGGATGGTCCTGCATTACTTCTTAAACCAGTGATGATTCCATTCTTTTCCCTGGAACAGAAGTTAACTAACAGGTCAAAGAATTCTCCTAATCTGCCTTCGCTTGCCTGGCCTCCTTTGTGACTTGATTACAAACTAGTTCACATCTACCATAGGCTTCTGTGCCGGTCGATGATATATATGCAACCTATGCACTTTCTTCTCTGCCACAAGTTTCATCAGTTCATCAGACATCCATTTAGATAATTTCTTAGTTATTATGAAAAGCCTTGTAGCTTCTATGATTAATTCATTGAACGCTTCCCATTTAGAATTTGCTGATTACAATATCAGTTGGTCCCACCGTATAGAATTTAAAAACTGTCTGAGACCACTGCAGTCACCTTTACGAAAGAAAAAACCCCTCCCTTTACCCTTGATGGTAGTTGCATCTTTAAGTAAATCCCAAATCAATACACTATGATGACTGCCACCTAGTGGTTCTTTTATCTGCAGATTCTTAATGCATGAAGAATCACTGTTGATTATCAGCTCAAGCTACTGCACTCTTTCTCTCCCTCTTGTTGTCGCTGAACATGCTGCTGTAGAAAAGAGTCATTCAATAAATCCACAAAAGTCTCGCTAGTGTGTGAGTGACCAATCCACAAGTTCCAGCCAATATCGGGAAAATTAAATCCCCCACTATAAGACATTCTGATTTACTGGTCCACTCTATTTCTCTGTATAGCTTTTTTGTTATATTCACCATAGTCTTTAGACCTCTAACATACTCCTACTCTAATTTTTATTTTTCCAGTGCTTATGTCATACCAACGTTGCAATGGCCACCCATGTCAACTGGATGCACTGCCTTAGATTTAATACGCTTCTTAACTGTTTGATGGTGGAAAGGGTGGTTAACAATCCAATATAGGAAATTTTGCTTCAAAAAAATGGATCGGTTGCACAAAATCCGAAAAAAGCAACTAAATTGAATGCTTCTAAATGTAAGATATTGCAGGGGAAGGATCCTGGAATCAATCCAGGATCAATCTTCCTCTCTACAAGACGGTGGTTAGACCGCATTTGGTATATTGTATTCAGGTCTGGAGACCACACCCAAAACGACACTGCTCATATGGAGATTATTCAAAGAAAGGCAGTGAAGTTTAATATTGAATGCAAAGCGATGCACATTTGAAGACCCGCTTAGGTGGGGACTGCAAAGTTCGATCACTAGACATCTAAATATGAGATTTGAATGAGGTTTGCAGTAAATCATTTCTGTCAATTAATGAAAAAAGTTATACCTTTAATTAATGAATTTACTCCTAAAATTTGCAATATTAATTGATATCAATATAAAAAAATTAAAGAGGTCCCTAAATTAAATGAAACGGTTTAATTTGATTGATTATTCACCTTATATACCTGAACGGGATAGCACATTTCGGCAACTTCCCTAAAAATTCTGCATCTGTGCTAATGTCAATAAAAAAAGAGTTTTAAATCAATGATCTTGGAAATGATTGCCGTTGCAGTGATATCATTAGCATTACTGCCACACTGCTAACAGGAGGAATAACAGCTCACTCTGTCTTCAAGGTGCCTTTAAATCTGGAAATTAAAGAGACAACAAAAGCTTTTTCTGCAGAGAGAGAGAGAGTGTGTGTCTTCAAAAGCTGTAGAGGCTCTTGGTTGTCCGTTCAACATAACAGCAAAGGAAAGAAAAGAAAGGGGTGACGTTGGTGTTTGGCGACTTTCCCCAAACACAACCAGTCATTCCACGTAGAACCAACACTAATCACCTGCAGGATTGCATTAAAGCTTCGTACATGTGGTACGAAGGTATCAGATAAGTTACGATCGCTGTTCTTTCTCACCATGTGGAAAAAAGCTTGCATTCGAAACTCGTCAAGACAGGGATGGATTTTTATGGGCTTTGTCCACACCAAGGCCGAGAACTGATCACCACAGAATATGCACAATTTTCAGACAGAGTTCACTAAAATCTTATAGACTTAAGCGAAAAAATAAAAACATTTGGAAGAAATTTCAACAAAACGAAAGTTTGCTGAAGTCTGCTTAAACTGAGAAATGGAGCCATTTCCATCTGATAATAACGATGGAACTATTTAAACGAAAACCAGAAAAGAGTTGCAATATTTCATAAACTGAACAGAAGCAGCAAATTTAAATATTGCACATGCGGATTTGCCATCCTGGTACCAAAAATGAAGCAATCAGTAACACAAAGTAAAATTCCTGACATTGTATCGTTGATAGAGCATGAAACACCGATTCTGTTTATACTCTGGTGGGAACTAGGGCAGAGGAGTTTACAGTTAATCATTTCGACAATAAAACAATCTCTAGCCGTATTAACCGTACTTAGCTGTCGTTCAGGCTTAAATCATAGTCCATTCAAACGCGTAACCTTTGCGTCCTCATGTTTAACCACTCGGCCACGTCCGCCCTCACCAAAAACTGAAATTGAAAATTGGTGCTCCCATTTATGTTTCATAGGCATCTAGAATACCCAACACTGCAGTGGAGCACGGCTGTCAAGAAGCTCATGTCACAAGTCACTAATGCCAAAAATGCTCTACAAGCCACAAGACAGTTAATTAAGATGACCAACTTCCTGGCTTCGATTGGTCTTGAAAAAAAAACACTCTCAAAACGGCTCAGTTGTCCTCCCGAAAGTATAAGAAGCATAACAGCACCATACTCTTAAATGGTCAATCCATACGGAAAGTTGAATATCACAAAGAACTGGGAATTACCTGGGACAACAAGTTATCCTTCACGGAGCATTTCACTACTACAAAGAAGAAGACCTTAGCCGCCATCTGGCGCTCAAGACAGGAATTAACTGGGATCCATAATGCTCAACTGGTGAAAGAATACATTGTTAGGTGTATTGCGCCAGTTGCCTTATATGCTTCTGTCAAATGTACGTTAAAATCTTCCTAAGCATTGAATATCGGCTCCTTAGGTGGTTAAACCGGATCTTTCAATTTCCCTTCCTGTATCAGAAGGCATTCTGTATGCATTTATGGAGTGGACACCCTGGAACGTTATTGTTATCAGGAAAAATATTCATGTTCTAGCCAACTTACTGACAGGTAGATATAATGCCCCAGTCCTATCAGGCATCATTTCCTTCCACAACAATGGAACGTCTACCTTGTGAAGCCGATACCAAAAATTCAATCCGCAATACCTGAAGTCTTCTGAAACTACTTGAGAAGACAGTTCTCCCCATCCATCCATATCGGCTCCTAAAATTCATCATTTCCAACCTCATATAACTTTATATCAACTGTAAAAATGATCGTTGACACCTGCACTATCGTTTTTGGAAATATGCTCTTGGAGAATTTCTCAACCCCCCCGTCCCATAGCACCACAAAAATGTGTGCACACCTCATCCAATCTTCAATTTTCAGATCGGTTCTTCGTTTTAAGATGCTGTCACGTGACCAGTCATTAAATGTTGAACTTAATAAGTTTTCTTGTGACATGACATACAGACGGTGCATCCTCGACTTGTACATATATCTGTTTCTAATCCTCTTCGGCTATGAAGATCACCCACCAGTACTCTAACGTAAAGTGAGCTACCTAACTTTAGTTTCACATAAATAATGACTAACTTTGCACTTCTATTGACATTGCTAAACATTATGTGATTGGGCGCTAAATCATGCTGATTGAGAAAAAATTGGTGATTTATGAATTACCATGCATAGATGAATCACCGAACATGTTAACAAGTCGCTAATAACAACAACAACGCAGAAATTTAAAGGTGGACAGTCAGTCCCTTAAATTTTTAATCCCACTTCATGTATATATAGTTCTATATTAATCCGGCACGGCCACCTACACTACTGTGACCACTTTATTAGATTCATATGTCCAAAAAAACCGAGTGGATCCTCACCGCTTTAACCCTCAGAACAGCCTGGATTCGTCGTGGCAGGGACTCGACAATATGTCGGTGCCTAGGTGCCACGTGCCAGTCCATGTTGAATCAAATACTTCCGACAGTTGTTGCAAACTGGATGGTTGCAAATCTCTACTCTGAAGAGCTCATTCCATCTCATTCCACAGGTGATCAACTCTGATGATTCACAGTAGGCTAAATTCATTCTCATGTTTAATAAATCAGCTCTGTATAATTCTGACCTTGTGATATGGCACAATATCCTGTTTAAAGAACTCAATCACAGATCGATACATTTGAAGTACGAAAGGATGCGCGTGGTCGAAACAAATTCCAGATGGGAGGGAGGCAAAGTGCACCACGAAACAGTCCCAACACCAGGACACCGTTATCTACAGCATGTATTGTGACACCTGGAAGGTTGGGTCCATAGACTCACACTGTTTTCGCCATGCTCTGCCCTTTCCACAGCGTTAACTAACAGGAACCAGGATTCGTCAGACCAGGCAACGTTTTTCTAACTCTTCATTGTCGAGCTTTGGTGTTTGGTGTCGTATTGCTCAGCCTCAGGTTTTTTTCCACCCGATGTAGAGAGGACGGCGATCCTACCAACTGTGACTGTACTCTCTTCCTTTTGCTGACAGGAATGGAACCCTGTTCGGTCGTCGGCTGGGATACTCAATCCGCAAGGGCTCTAGTGGACACTTTGCCAGTACGGTCGAGTAAATTAGTGCTCCGTTATTCGAGTTAAATTGAGTTAATTATTTTGCGTTTCTCGGATTAAATTCTGGTGTACTACAATCCATATGAGAAGGTGAGTCTTTTGGTGTCTTTTTCATGCTGAACTTCTAAGGCGTTGAACAGAAATGGAGATTTTAAAATTTTCGCATCATGTCGTTTTGCTCTACGACGTGCACTATGGCGACGCCCTATAGGTTCGGCCGTTGCTCTTCAGATTCTAATTAAGTATAAATTAGAGGTGCTTCAGAGGAAATAACTATAACCATTTTAAATAATCTAATAGAACTGCAATGCCTTTTTAAATTATGTATCTGTGAGTTTATCATTTTGTACTTGTCCAGTTTTTTTTTTTTTTTTTTTTCCGGGAGCTGCTAACTGCTTAGAAAATACAACCACGTGGAGGTGGCCATTCCTTCTTCCCTAGTTGAAGAACAAAGGGGTTAGTCTGCGGTGCTTCTGTCACGTGACTCAGTTCCCATTGGCTGACAGTTCGGAGGTTGAAGTAGCGTTGGATAAATTATTTTAGTAATCAAACTGAACCCAATCTAATGATGATATCACGATATGGAATTAATAGTTGATTTTTATTAATATTGTATTATTGGCATCTATTAATGATGATTTTTGATCTTTAATCGGGTGCTAATTAGTGCTAGTTTGTACTGACGTCATACTCCACTGAACTCGTATTACAGTGACGTGTCTTCTAACAGAATACTGAATTAACTATGGTAGATTATGACGCCCCCTTCTGAAAGTAATTGGAACTAATAAATACCAGAAGTAAATCTTTAGCCTAAAATAAATTATCTGGAAACCGATACTAAAATTGGTAGTCTGCGCTACCTTATCGGATTTTCATCCAAACCAGCACAAACACAACCTATGAGTTCTCGAGAAGAGTCCAGCTCCTCAGCTCCAGAGGATGTTCCTCAGGATGCGGGAGATGGGGCTGAGGCTTCGGGCCCCCTCCTCCCTAGGGCGCCAGTAACAACTGCTTCCAGGAAGAAGAAAAAGAAAACTAAAAAGAAATCCAAGTACCGGGAGCCTTGCTCTCCCCCTCTGCTTCCCCTTGATGATAACAGTAAGTCTCCTTGTGCCGAGCCCCCAGATTCCGACCCAGACCCGCTGATGTCATCAAAATTAGAATTTAGCATGTCGACACCAGTTGCCAATTCAACTATTAAAAATCCAGCTTCAGATTCTTCTCATCCACAAGCCTCACCACCACTTCTGAAACTGGCCACTAAGGCTTCTTCTGCATCTCCAGCAGCCTTCCAACTTGCTGCAGTTCAACCGATATTGCCAACCCCAAAAGCAGCTTCCGCATTACTCTTAGCAAGCGATGCTACCCCGGTTCCTGCAGTAACTAGCAATACAGCCTCTACTGCCCAACAAAGCTATTCAGCTGCAGCCACTCCTGCTACTCTAACGGCGGCTGCTCTGACACAATCGGCCCCTGATCAAACTATAGCGGCTGGAATTCAAACCTCCAGCAAGCTGGCAATTCCATCTACATTAGTCCCAACTCTGACTGTCAATATTGATAATACTTCATCTCTATCCCTGCATCAGGTAGTAGCAATGCTACACAAAAAACTGGTTGCGTTCCTAAACCAAGACTCCAATAGGATTACAAAGTCAGCTAGCAATACGGTACAAGAGCTTTGGAATAATTTGGAGACTATCTCCACAGCTCTCCTAATAGACAATGAGAAACTAAAAGCAGTTAATGCTGAACTCAAGTCCAAAATCCAGCTATTAGAAAAAGTGGTTGATACAGTCTCCAAGTTCTCACCAAATCTCTCAGAGAGTTCTGAACAAGACATGAGCCCTCCTTTGGAAATTCCGCTGGCACGCACCTATGCTGCTGCAGTGAAAACACAGCCCTCCGGAACCAGACCAGAACCAACCTCCAACCTACGGATAAATAGATCAGAAATGCAGAGCCCACAATATGTCCTACTACTGAGAGCCACTGAAGATTCTGAGTTAAAAACAAATAGCGCGGTAAAGGACCTTGTTCAAAACACCCTGAAGAATGAATTTAAATCAATCAAAGTCAAGTCACTGCGCCCTGTAAGAAACAGAGGAGTTATTATTGAAACTGCCTCAAAACAGGACCTGGAAAACATCTCTACAGCGAGTTCATTTCAAACTGCTGGGGTTACAGCTGGTCCTCCAAAGATGAGTAACCCATCAGTGATCATCTATACTATCCCCAATTCAATGACCAACGACGAGTTGGCAGAAGACATGTACCACAAAAACCTGGTGGACTATGGAGTCACCTTGGATGAAATAAAGAAAGGAGTAACATTCAGATTCTCCACAAGTGCGAAAGGCAGCTCTACTGCCCATAGAGTCATAACACTAGATCCCTATCTTTACAAAAAGTTATATCGCTCAACAGAATTTTTCTGGGCTGTAGTTCCCACAAGTTCAGGCCATTCACTGTGGTAACGAAGTGCTTCCTTTGCCTGGGCTATGGGCACACTTCTGTCCACTGCACCCACACTTCTCCAACGTGCGGACACGTTCATGCTGAATGTCCGTACCGAGACGAACTTCCAAGCTGCATCAACTGCAAACGGAGAAAGAAAGACCATCAACACTCAGTTAGAGAGGTAAATTGCCCAGAGTATCAACGAGCTCTAGAAACTGCACGGCAAAGGACCACTAATGGATAAGAACCTAATTTCTCAACAACAGCTTACCAGACCTGCCCCGGCAGCATCATCCTCAGCAGCCACTAATAGTCAGAACTCCAGCCAAATTAAATTACGCATCATGCAGATAAACGCTCACCATTCCCGCACAGTTGCGGATGAAATAAGACAGGCAGCCGAGACTCACCAAATCGACATAATTGCAATACAGGAGCCATACACCATCAAAGTCCCAGCAGAAAACACACACAAGATAGTGGGCTATTCAATGCAGACAAGACTCATACAGCCAGCTAGCACTGACCCTAAGACCTGCATAGTTGTACTCAATAAGCAAATTGATGTCCTTATAATTCACGGGCTCTGCACAAAGTTTGCTACTTGCATCCAGGTTAGGTTCTTTTCAATCACACTACTGTATATATCATCTCCCTCTACTGTCCGCCTTCCAGGGATATAGATGACTTCCTAAGATATATTGAGTTTGCCATTGACCTTCTTAACTCTAACAGTATACTAATAACAGCAGATGTTAATGCCAAATCCCCATTGTGGTTCTCAACTTCCTTGGATGCACGTGGGCGACTTCTAGAGGAATTAATTCTGAACAGAAATTTAACCATCCATAACCTACCCAACAATCTTCCGACATATTGTAGCACCACTGGACAATCTAATATTGATGTCACACTAACCACCAATGACTTACGGACATGCGTCTGGGATTGGGTCACAATACCGGACTGGACGATAAGTGACCATCGGGTCATCTATTTTCACATTGGGACCAGGCGCCTGCAGACAACTACTAAGGAAAGAGTGACAGAATTAGTAAGGTTTTCCCTGAGAACAGTCGACTGGGATGCCTTTGACTTCTCCATCAATAGAGACTTTCCAACACATGACCCTCTCCAATATGAAGAAGCAACACCAGAAGAATACAGTGAAGTAATACAAACAGCAATTACCAGAGCTTCGTATAGAGCAACAAGGAAGAAAGTCCCATACAACAGACCTTGTGCATGGTGGAACACGGAACTTATGACACTAAGGAGGGAAGTCCACCGCGCACGAAAGCAGTATCAGAACCGACGAAACTGGCCAGCAGCAGACGTCGAAAGGCTACACAGGGAATACTTGAATAAAAAGAATACATACACCAAGGCAATAGCAACTAGAAAGCGAGAAACCTGGGCTACATTCGTCCTAGAATCTGGAAATTCAAACCCCTGGGAGTTACTGTATAAAATCACACAGGGAAAAACCTTCACAACAGATATCTCTGGCACTGTCCAGGCTGATCAAAATGAAACTACCAACTGGACTGACTCTGTCAGTGCCATCATAAATAAGCTCTTCCCAGACGACAACCCTCAGAATGACTTGCCGGAACACAAAAGTATCCGGAAGAAGAATGCCGAATATATAACACAGACCCAAGCTGAACCCTTCACCGGTCTGGAATTGAATCAGGTCCTCAAAAAAGTAAATACGAAAACGTGCCCGGGACTGGATTTAATTGAATATGCCTTCATCATTAGATTTCACAAATTAAAGCCAGAACATCTTCTATTATTGTACAATAAATGCCTCCAAAAATCAAAGTTCCCCCAGCCCTGGAAGGTTGCACTTCTCCGCCTAATACCAAAACCAAATAAACCAATAACAAACCCTCGTTCATACAGACCAATTGCCCTGCTGGCAAACCTGGGCAAGACCTTGGAAAGACTAATGGCCCTGCTGGCAAACCTGGGCAAGACCTTGGAAAGACTAATGGCCATCCGAATCACGAATCTCTTTCTCTCCAAAGGTATGATTTCACCAGCCCAATATGGATTCACCCAGGGCAGATCATGTGAAGATGCCCTCTCTGATTTCATCCTGCATCTGGAAACTTCGCAATCTAAATATGAACTCGCTCTGTTTATTGACTTCGAGGGGGCCTTCGATAATGTATGGTGGGAAAGTGCACTGGAACGTCTTCGCACAGCAGAATGTCCAAACAATCTTTACTGGCTGTTCAGAAGCTACTTCTCACAACGTACAATAGTAGTTAAGTCAAAATATCACCAAGTCCTTAAACCCATCCACCGTGGGTGTCCCCAGGGCTCTGTCCTGGGGCCCTTGGTGTGGAATATGGTGCTCCAGAGCTGGCTCAGTAAGAGTTTTGAAAAAACGAAAATCATAGCATTCGCCGACGACCTCACCATCGTGGTCGCTGGTCATTCCAGAGCAGCCCTCGAATCCACAGCACAGCGAGTACTCAACCATCTCTCTACCTGGACAACAATCAACAAATTGCAAATCAACCCTGCCAAAACTAAGATGATGGTGTTTAAAAACCGACTCGACTTACGAAGGCCTCCACAGGTCAAAATCAACGGAACCCAGCTAACCTTCGTAGAACAGACAAAAGTCCTGGGAGTAGTAATAGACAACCGTCTGTCTTTCTTCCCCCATCTACAGCATCTGAGTTCCAAGACCAAAAAGTTCTCCGCCGCAATTATACGGATCTCAAGAAGTGAGTGGGGACTATCAAAACGAACCCTTCTTCTTTATTATAAAGCTGTCTTTCTCCCAATAGTAACCTATGCTGCCGGGGTCTGGTTTCACAGAGTTCCCATCATTAAGATGAAAGAAAAGCTAAACTCTATACAAAGAGCTATGTTACTGGCGACCCATCGAATCTGCCGTACAGTCTCTACAGCAGCTCTCCAAGTTATAGCAGGCACCCTCCCTCTCGACCTTTACACAATCTACAAGGGGCTCTGCTATCGAATTAAAAAAGGTATTCCGGCAACGATCCTGGATATAGAACTCTCACTAACTACGGATATAAAGCAGGAGAAATCTCGATGTCTCAATAAACTCTTCAATGTATGGCAGACCAGATGGGATTCTTCTACTGTAGGGGTTGTAACTCGGAGTTTTCTTCCGGAGGTAACCTTTGCAACCACTAAAAATAACGCCCGATGGTTCTCCCTCAGCCTCGAATCTTCCTTTCTCATTACCGGACACGGTTCTCTAAATGAGAAACTGCATACACTGGGACTCATCGACACTCCCTACTGCTTTTGCGGACAAAGTGAAAGTTGGAAACACTTGCTTCTAGAGTGTGTACATTACAACGATATCAGAAACCGTCTTCGGAATAAGATCCAGGACTTCCCACCAGCAAATCTCCATCAACTGATATGTACCCAAAACAACCTCGAAGCCTTTCAGACCTTTGCAGCTGAGGTATTTGCCTGGAGGAGGACACTGATCGCCAATCACCGACGTGGAAATGCCGATCATTAACAATTCCACTGCCAACTGAAAGTCACCCCTTCTACTGACTATTTTTTTTTTTTTTTTCTCCTAACCTCCGTTCTGCATTGTTTCCGGGTCCTTCCCTGGAACTAGGAGCAGCTTTGGCTCACCTTTTCTTCTTTCCCACTATGTGCAGGATAGATAACCACTCTCCCATTTTTTTTTTATTTATTTTTTTTATTTTTCATTCTCTCTCTGCTGCACCCGATTTACATCTTTCTCTTCACTGTAGCCAGGGTGTGGGATTAAAATTATTTATTTATTCCTTAATTATTTTTATTTTTTATTTTATTATTATTTTTTTTTTATTTATTCTTTTTTATTTTTCCTCAAACCTGCGTTCTGCACTGTTTCCGGGTCCTGCCCTGGAACTAGGAGCAGCCTTGGCTCACCTTTTCTTCTTTCTCCCTCTGTGCAGGATAGATAACCACTCTCACATTTTTTTTTTTTCTCTTACTCTCTCTCTGCTGGCACCCCGACTTACATCTTCCTCTTCACTGTGGGATTAAAATTATTTAATTATTCTGTAATTATTATTATTTATTCATTTTTTTATTTTATTTTATTTATTTATTTTTTATTTTTTTTATTTTATTTTATTTTATTTATTTATTTTTTTTTTTCATTTACTTAGCTTCATTTTTTTTTTTTTTTTTTTTTTTTTTACTCGTGCTCTGTTCTGACAACTGGGATGTGGACAATTGGTGCCAGACAGCTCTCCCTTTTTTTTTTTTTTTTTTTTTCATCACAGGGAATTTATTTTATTTTTCTTATTTTATTTAATTATTTATTTTATTATTTTATTTATTTATTTTTTTTTTATTATTTTTTCTATTATTATTATTTTTATTTTATTTATTTTTTTTTATTATTATTTTTTTTAATTTTATTTTATTTATTTATTTATTTAATATATTTTCTTTTTCACCACGGGGAATTATTATAATTATTTATTTGTTTATGATTTTTATTTTATTTTATTTATTATTTATTTATTTTTTTTTTGTTTTTTTTTGCACCACGGGAAATACATTTTGTTTCTGTTTTTAGTTTATTTAATTTTTATTTTAATTATTATTATTTTTTTTCCCTCTCTGGAGTGGGCCCCCAGAGAAATCTGGCCCACCTTTTGGCAACATCAGGTGGTTCAGAGTCTTGTATCGAGACAGTACGTGCTCCATTGGGACTGGCCCACCTTCCCGTGGTGTGGACGAGTATCCAGAATCATCTATCCAGGTGATTGATGCTTCTGGGTAGCCAAGAGGCCAGAACAGAACAACAGAACACACACACAATACACACAAACCGACGTCACACACATCTGGCCCATTTGTAGTGATACTGTTCTTCACAGAGATACGAGGCGGAGTTGAACTCACGTTCTAGGAGCCGCCTTTTACAAAAACACATGTCCACATGTCCACATACTCAATCCGCAAAGAAGAAGACCATCCGCTCTAATGTCCGCTCCTGGTGGTCCCAGGACCTTACTACTCTTCGCAAATCAGTTCACCGCGCTCGACGGTTATATCAGCGACACCGCAACTGGCATGCTGACGTCGTTATGCGATTATATAATGACTACATTGTCAAAAAGAATGCCTTCAGTAAAGCAATTTGAACGAGAAAAAGAGAAACCTGGACCGTCTTTGTAAAATAATCCAACAGCAAAAACCCATGGAGCCTCATGTACAAGATAGCTCGGGAGAGAGCATTTACCTCTAATGTTCTCGGCACTGTTACCACTGAGACTCATGAAACCTCTGGCTGGACAGATTCTTGACAGCTTATTTCCTATGGATAACCCTTCTGAAGATTCTCCAGAGCATCTGGCAATTCGGACGGCAAATAACAAGTACACACTGAAGAACGTACCGAGCCATTTACTTTATAGGAACTTACCTCAGTGGTGAAGAAGCGTCCAGGAATGGACCTTATTGAATATGTGTTCATTCTCCGATCGTTAAAATTAAGACCTTTCTACTTGCTCTTGCTCTTCAATAAATGCCTCATGGAAGGCATTCTTCCCTCTGTTTGGAAGGTTTCTATGCTCCGTCTTATCAAACAGCCAGATAAGCCTGCCTCAAATCCATGTGCCTACAGACCAATTGCGCTGCTTTCTAATCTTGGGAAGATCTTGGAGCGGCTTCGACTAACAGCTCTGTTTCAACTATGGTTCTTCGACTAACAGCTCTGTTTCAACAGCACAATCTCTTTTCCGCCTGTCAATATGGCTTCACCCCAGGTCATCCTTGCAAGGAGGCCTTGTCTGGCACATTGTAAATTTTAACTAGCTATTATGGTCGACTTCGAGAGCGCCTTCGACACTGTCTGGTGGAGTAGCGCCCTTGAACGTCTCCGGTCTGCCAGATGCTCCTTTCATATGTACAAATTATTTCAAAGCTATTTCTCTGACCGCTCAATAATTGGCAAGTCAAAATTTCTCCAAGTTTCTAGGAAGGACTTTGGGGGAACCGAGGGTGCCCCCAAGGTTCAGTCCTGGGATCCCTTATCTAGAACATCGTGCTTGAAGATTGGGTGGACCGCTCTCTCCAGAATTGTAAAATTTTTGCTTTCGCCGATGACCTGACAATTGTGGTCTCAGACATTTTCCTTCTCGTGAGGTGTTGGAGATGAATGCAAACCGGATTTTAACTGACCTTTCTACCTTGTCATTGGCTAACAAACTCAAAATTAATCCAGTGAAAACAAAAATGATGCTTTTTAAATCCAAGATGGATCTCAGGCGGCCTCCTCAAGTCAAAATATTTGGCAAGCGGCTCCCTATAGCCACTGAGGCAAAACTCGTTGGGGTCATTATTGACCATAAGCTTTCTTTCTATCCTCATCTGATTCACATAAGTACTAAAATCAAAAAATTCACAGGGTCAATTATTAGAATTTCCAGAGGGGGAGTGGAGTCTCTTTAGGAAATCACTCTTTCTCTACTATAATGTTGTTTCCTGCCAATAGTCACCTATGCAGCAAGAACTTGGTTTCACCGGGCCACCAATTCCAAAATGAGGTTAAAGCTGAATGCCATCCAGCGGAGCATGCTGCTCTCTATTCTCAGTGTCTGTAGAACAGTTTCCACCCCCTGCAGTGTAAGTTATTGAGGGGTCCCTTCCGTTGGATCTATTTGTCATCTATCGTGGCCTCTGGTTTCGATACAAAAAACAAATACCTTTAGAATTACTTGGTATCCAGATAAATTTAAATGAAGATCCTAAAAAAAGAGAAATTCAGATGCTTTAACGAGCTAATAAGCATCTAGCACTAGATGCTTATTAGCTCGTTAGAGCCAGATTCAAGAACACTCCAAGATGCAACAGATAAAGTGGGCTAATAACTGTCTAGCAGTCAATCCATTTAAATAATTTGAGCTAAGATATCTTTCACACAACCAAAGAAAAAGAATATCTCAACATTGAGTTACAAAGCATCAAAAATATTTCAAACGCGAAGGATCCACGCATAATTTTTTGCAGCAACTGTAACTCTGAAAAGCCACTATATTCTGAGGAAGACAAGTTCCATCAGGAGTAACTGTTTCATCTAAAATCTCTCGATTTTCTGTATTATTATTCAGACGGGGCTTAAATACATCGGAAACAGTTAAAATGATGAATGAAGTGCATGGTATTGAGTGCCTATTAGGACTGCCATATTCCGGTGTGAAGTGGTTTCTCCATCAAGACAAGTCCAGGCCCCATACGCCTAATATTTGCACAATATTAGCCGAATGGTTCTGCCACATCCCGCTATTCACTGGACTTAGCCCCGTGTAATTTCTTCCTATTTCCACATCTGAAGAAAGCTCTGAAAAGCAAGCATTTCGCGTTGGCCAGAACGATGCTCGCAGAACCACAATGGAAACCATTTTTTGAAATAAAAATGGCTTGCAAGAAGCATTTAATGCGTGGTATGACAGTGGAGAAAGTGTATAAAGTTCAAAGGAGAGTATTTCGAGAAGGAGAAATCCAAAGAAGATTCAGATGATGAAAATTTAGGTAAGATCTTACATCAGTCCGCGAATTAAATGATCGCCCCTTATAGAACTAATCTTATTAAACAAAACAGGAAGAGAATAATGGAGGCGTATACAGTTACTTGAGAACTGGAGGACAATTTTGGACCTCAATAAATGGTTGAGACCCAAAATTGTCCTCTAAACTTGGCTAATTATTCCGAATTCTCCAAGTGAGATCTAGTTTAGATTCCTATAACAAATCTTATTTCATATTTTAAGGACATGCTGAATAAATTGATTATTAAGATAAACAGAACGACAAGCTAGTGAAAGCTTGCAGTTGCACCCAACTTTAAAGTTTCTTATCTTTCACATATATACCGGGAGATTGATAACAATCCATTTTAAAAACTCGCACACGTATATTCTAAAACCTCGATGTAGAAGCTAAAAGACCACTCTTCGTTTGTGTTTTTTAGCCTCTAATACTATATACACTGCCCTACCATTAATATCTGGACACCCTTCCATGGATGGGGAAACAGGTCCTATGCATGCAACACATCATAGAACCTGCTATAAATATGCACACTGGACTTCGAACAGACAATTGCAAAAGTGGGCATGCAAGATGACACATTCAACAGAATTACCTCAATAGTTCAATAAAATTGATCACCTCAACAAATGCTGGACGCTGATTAACATGGTGTAAGGAGCCCAAATCCTGGACTGCAGAGCAGTGGAAAACAGCCCTATGGACACGCTAGTCGAAGTTCGCACTCTACCAGTCTGAAGGCCGTTCCTGGGTGTGGAGAATACCAGGGGAACAGTTCCTCCCTGATTGTATCCTCCCTACAATGAAGTTTTATGGAGGAAGTGTCATGGTATGGGGCTCTTTTCATGGTTTGGCTTAGGCCCATTAGTCTTTATCGACAAAACCATGAATGCTGTGCAATACCAGGACAGCCTGGACAATTATGCACTTCCAACATAATGGCAATACTTCGGGGAAGGCCCATACCTGTATCAGCAAGACAAAGCGCCACACCATACTGCTCGGGTCGTAACAGAGTGGGTTTAGGACATGGGTGTGGTAAAGTTGGATTGGCCAGCCCAAAGAACCGATCTGAACCTTATCGAGCATCTTTGGGATGTATTGGATCGTCGGGTACGTGCATGTCGAGATCGCCCAAAGAACAAAGAAATTTATAACCGGGAACAATTATCTCATTTATGTAATTCCAACTAATCAGCCTAAAACCATGCTAAGTGAGCTAATCATTAGTCATTTTATTTTATTAATTATTAAGAAAGCTCATTTTATGCAAATATGATGCTTTCAACCCACAGTTTTTCTCACAATCATCTTCAAATTGTGGTCACTTCGAAATCTTATAAATAATTGCCACAAGCTGAAACTCGATGATCAGCCACTTGATGGAGACCAAACTTTATAAATAGCATACTGAAATAACGTAAAAAATTTTCCCCTCCAGAAAAGAATATCTTATTTATATATATTTGAAGTACCTAGAAATAAATTTCAAAAAACACTTAAACAATGGTGTTAATTTTAGAGTGATGCGTTATCGCCACAGGAGGTCACTGCCTCTGAAGTTGCCTCTTAATCATCCATCTGTATTATTAAAGTCAAGATTTAGTTTATTCAATGCCCACACATTCTATTTATAGGCTAATATCTGTAGTAGTTAGTCCTACTTAAGTGTGGTGCAAATAAACGTTGATGGCTCAACTGCCTTGTAAAGTTTATGTCCCGATGAGGTCAGTACAGACAGCTTGGCCAACTCTAAGATTGTATAGAAAGGATATATCCATATAGATTCGTCTTTTCTGGAAGGTGTTAAGATTAAAATATTTGCAGGGTTTTGTTTTTTTTTGCAGGGAGGTATTTTAAAATCCCTTTCTATTATTCTCTATTGCAGTATTTCTATTTTAGAAGTTATATTTATAGGCACAGATGGAAAAGACCTGGGTTCGAGTCCATCGATGACGAGAGGAATTTTTTATGATCCTTTTTCACAACGTGGGTAAGTTAGTCGGTCTCAGGTGAGGGTAGCATGGTTTTTAGTCCCTGAAACTCGGATTTTTCATCCAGCAAGCAGAACACAAACAATCTACAGAGAGCACTATGGCCTTAGTTGCCGATGCTCCTAAACCCCAAGAAGAACAACAACAATCAATGGAGTTTTTATATTTTATTTAATGACATAATTTTTCAAAATTACAAAAATAAGCACTTATCTACTATCATATATATTTTATTTAATTTTTAATGTTCCTGCGCTTTAACAAAAATTATGCGACCGGCCCTTATTTTGCTGCAACACAGGTTGAGAAACGCTGTTCCTTTCTCTATGCATTCCTTAGGAATAAATATATCACGTGGAGCCCAGATGCGTGGCACAATAGATGGTTTCTCGAGAGCATAATGTTTGATCAGAAAGAAAGAGAATTATTGTGTCCTTCAATCCATCCTATTCTCTTGTAAACAGAATACGCCACGTTCGTTTCAACGCGCCTCACTGCTTTGATTACTCGCCGTCAGAGGGCAGCGTTTTAAGGCTCTTGTCGCCTCTCAAGTTTGAAAGCATAAGCCAGTAAACATGAAAGTTCAAGGTGTGTGAACGTGTATTATATTAATTTTGAATGCGCTTGTTAAACACAGGCCACACAAATATAATATTAAAAAATACCAAATTTAGAAAGAACCAAATTAGACCGGGAAAGATCGTTTATAAACAGAGATTTTTTCAAAATTGCATGGACAAATGCAAGAGCATATTAAGCAGATAAAAAAAAGAGTCCCTGTAAACTTTCCAGATTAAAACTCTTATGATTAAAAATTAATCATAAAAATAAAGAAATCAGAATCTTCTATCTAAAAGGCAAACATGCTGTTCAAAGTTATTTCCATTTTGTTCAATGCAGCATTCAGGCACGAAGGATCCACGATTCCCTAGCATGTCTTTTCGTTTCCAGGACTATTCTCAATGCCTCACTTAAATTTATTATTAGAACTCTTAATGGTTTCAGCAGCTCCCAAAATGTGATTTCTCAGTTCATTGTAATCTGAGGTTGTGAAGTCGGATGATTGCAGTGGCTAGTACACATGACCATTCGGACCAATCCATTGCACTCCATTTAAAAAATCAAAAACATCATCTGCCAATTTTCAAGGGGTGTTCTCTAATCGCTCCACAAATTGTTTACAGAAAATGTAGGAGGATCAAGAAGACTATCCTCAAGAACACCATACCAGACATACCAGTTGATGATGAGTACTGACAATCGTATGTAGGGTTTCTTCTGCCAAGGTATGAGTGTTTCGAGAGATGAGAGTTCCATTTCTTGTAAAACATGATTCATCTGTAACCAAAACAATGACAGAAATTGAGGATCATGCATACGCTACAAAATGAGCACTGATAAAAGGGTTTGTGTTTTATTCATACCTTGCAGCAATAACTCTTATACAGGCGAACTGTGAAATGGATACAACAGTTTTTCATGTAATATACTCCATACGCCTGCAGATGAAACATTTTAGCTGTAGAATATGCTCCTACATTTATTGAGTCCAATTTTGAAACACCTTGTGTACAAGAAGTAGACCCCAGATTAAGTGTTTACAGAAAGTTGATGTATTCACAATGTAAGACTGCAATGGATGTCCACTGACTGCAAGGGTTCTGTATCAAATGTTAAAAAGTTATACGGGAACATAAAGGAGATAAAAGTTACACTGGTGCGATTAACATCACTGTGGCGTGACCAGTTGTTTCGGGTCTCGCCACTCATGAATGTCTTTAGTGACAGTACGGTGATTTTTGTAGGGTGATAAAGACTTCTTCAGTCTTGCCTGTAGTTAATCGATCCCAGGCAGAGAGAGTAAGGTTGCCCCCCATGTAAGTTACTGCCGGAACTCGTGAACACACACTTGTTTCCACAATATGACCAAAGTAGACGATGCACCATTAAACCCGAAAGCAACCAACCAACTCTTATGAAGAAAGAATTAATGTCATTTTCTTAAGAACACTTCATTAGATATGAATACACAAAGTAGATTAGACATAGAATACATGCTGCTGTGCAGGCTTGGTTTTATACCCAACCTGAAGATTTTTTTTTTTAATTCTTCAGATTTGCCAAACTTTTCGACACCCCTAGTACAAATAATTTATAAAAAAAAGTTTTTATGTACATCAATAAATTTGAACATGTGCTCCTCTTGTAACTCTGTGGATGTCAAATCACTACTCGACTTCATGTCATGCATTCCTTGGCATTTCGACGAAATCGAAGAGACTGCTTTTGTTTTTGTTTTTTTTGTTTTTTTGCATTTAATATTAGCAAATCAGCGACTGTTGTCGCGAATACCTTATTCATAATACAATGGTGTGCAAAATTTAAAGACCAGTCAGGTTTTCATCTGTAGCTTCTCATAGGAGTGGCCTGGATATGGGAAAATCATACCAAAGGAACCTTGTGAGGTACAGAATTGATGAAGGAAACAACAACGGAAACAAAACGGTACAGAGGGACTTTATTCAAAAATGGCAACATAACACTGGCTGCCATGATACAGATGCATCACTGCCAAAGATGGAACAAAGGGATGAGGTGGTCCTCAGTAGGAGATATAGCCACCCCTAATGTCGATGCAGCCTTTGCACCACCTGTCCATACTTAGAACAATGATGTTGATAAGTTCTTGCGGTAACAGCGTCCATTCCTCTCTCAGCGCCATCTTCAGCTGTGAACATTTTCCGGTGGGCGTGGACGTGCTGCTAGGCGTCTCCCCAGAGCGTCCCGTGTGTTCGATGGGTTTAGATCGATGGGAGAAACGGGCAGGCCAATCCATACGAACAATGTCCTCACTTTCCAAAAGCATATCAACAGCTGCAGTGCGATGGGGTGTGGCGATATCATCCATAAACACGAACTCGGGGCCAATGGCACCTCGGAACAGACGCACATGGGGAAAGATTACCTCAGTACAGTAGCATGCAACGGTTACAGTACCACCTTCCAGTATCTGGAGTTGTGTACATTCAAGATAACGCCTGCCCAGACGAGAACACCTCGACCGCCAATCGATCCCTTTTAGTGATGTTTGCGGGGTGATACCGTGTGCCAACCGCTCGCCAGATTAGCTGACGTCCAGAATCGCGCTGAGACTGAATCTACTCTGATCCGTAAAGAGTTAAGTAAAGATTTTGTGGTTGTAACCTTTAGAAATAGTGTTGGTCCTTAAGATTTGCACATCAGTGTATAATCCCACAAAACAAACAAAAAAAAAACGTCCAGCGGAGTTACATTAGGTAACTAAGGCTGCCCTTCAATCAGTCCACCATGTCGAATCCAGAGATTTGATGATGGGAGGAATTTTTATGGGCCTTTTTCGCAACCTGGTTGAATTAGTTGGTCTCACGAGACGATAGCATGGTTTTTTCTTCCGGAATTGGGATTTTTCGTCCAGCAAAGAGAAAACCGACCTCAGAAGAACAAGCGCAATTTACAGACAATATGGCCTTAGTTGCTGATACTCCTTAAACCCTAGTACAAAAACAACAACATCAAAAAGTGTTACATATAGCACAATGCCAATGAGGCAGGGTCCTATCCTTTAGGAAAACAAAATTCGGCTGATATTCCTTGAGTCTGAAAAGCACATACTTCTCTAAAAGATTTAAGATCATTCCTTTAATTGACTTTCGAGAGGAAAAACTGGTCCAATAATCTGATCACGAAGAAGCTCGCACCACACATTGACCTTCGGATTATCACGCATTCACGCCCTGCATCTGGGTTCTCAGACCTCCACCTCTTTCCCATAGGTAAACATCGTACCGATTTACATGTCTTGAAACATTACAAATTGGTTCATCAGAGCACATTTTTTTGTAGAAAACTGTTGTCTCCTTCAATTAACTACAGCGTTGTTGTGGCAAATAATTCACGTGCTGACCTGCCCATTGGTAATAATTGCTGCACCACTCGAACATTATAGGTAAAGAATCGAAGATTTTAAGAACAACATCGTGTACTGTTGATATTAGAATTTGAAATTATCCTAAAGCGCACAGAACAAATGTTCTGAACTTCAACAGACCTTCGAGGCAGTCCACTACCTTTATCATGCAAGATTGAATTTTTCCATTCACGCATAAAACGAAGACTTGGTGGATTCTTTCTAAACCGACCATAATTACGTTGAACTAATCTATGAATTTATAGCAGAAAGCCACAACAAACTGCGCTTTCTTTCGAAAAGTAGCCATTTTGTTTTATGGCCCACTGTGGGCTGCCTTTGATCCATGAAGCGCATGGAAAACAAACGTTTCGAGTTATTCTTCGTAATGGTGGAAACTCCATTTATTATTTCAAAATTTCAAATGTCTTCCTCTTATAATTTTTAGACTGTAAACACAGAAACTAGTAAAACAAACTGTTCCTGATTAAAGCACACACACTGTACCTGTACCTCTTAAGCACCTTGACCAACACTGCTGTTTCCTGCACGTGCGTGTATTTTAAAATATGTGACCGCAACTCTTGTTCTTCATTGCATCTTCATTCACTCTTAAAAAACGGCCACATCGTATCTTTCTTCCTGCAGATAACATCCTTTTTACAGTATTATTTTAACTTTCATTATGAAGACCTTCAGTGTGGATTAAAGTCATTTTTCATATAAAACGTGTCACAAAGGCTAAACGTAAGTTGGAAGACTTCCTCCATACAAAAAGTCGTTAAGCAGGGGCCCCTACCAGATCTTACGCACTTTAAATATTTTACTGTGTTCGTCTCTAAAACTGATAAACAGAAACTGCTGTGGAATGTCCGAAATAAAAACACAAACAGGAGAATTTGAACTAATAAAAAGGAGAAACACATAAAAGATAAAATGGAAAACAAAACAGCACACTTTAAAGTGTACTCTTACCTTGAGTGATAAGACAATATATTCTTTCCTCGAAGGTTTTCCCCACTCGGAAATAAAAACGGAGGGTAAAGAAGCGAAACTTTGCTCTAAAGACAGCTAAGATAATAAAGTGTAACACGTGACATCCGCACGCAAAAGATGAAGAAAAAGCACATCAGAGGATCGACGGAATAGCACGTGTCTAATGACTGGATCAGTCAGCAACGTGACCTGCAAAAACTTCAAAGACAGGGATCAAAAAGGGGGGGAGGGGATTCTCAAGTAGAACGAGTCACACGTAAGAGGGACCTGAGACCCATAAATCGTCCCCCTTCATATAGTAGTATAACCTTAAAAGTGATTCTGGAATTGGAGGGCCGTACATGGATAAGGGGGAGGAGGGGGTTTAGAGGGTGTTCGGTGTTTTTCCCGACCTTTGAAACTTTCTGCAACCCGACATTTCCCCGAAGCTTGACTCACTTGGAAAAGAGACCGATACGGACGAATAACTTCACCCACACGCGCGCACTGAGAATGCTTCGGTCGTAAAGGCGGCGGTGCGAGTTAAGGCTACGTGGTGGCGATCACGTAGATCGCTGAAATGGACGGAGATGTGAGTAGATACAATTACCGGTGCAGCGTTAGCCTTGATGTCAAAGCAGTCCTCTAATTCTTCACACCGTTGCTATCAGTTCTCGCTGCCGGTTGGAACGCTATTGCGGTGCATCTTTGCTCCTTGGGACTACCACTCCAGCACGCGACTACTCCACACATACAAACACGGTAGCATCACCTCACAGAGGAGTACGGTTTTTTCTTTTTTATTGTCCTTTTTCTTTCTGTTGTTCAGGTGTGTGTGTTTGGAGCTCGAGACTCGATAGTGCGACTGATTAAGGATATGCAGAGGACATCCAGATCTTCAGAAATATGTGGAGCGTGTTCGTGCATCGGCACTAGTCACCCAACTTACCTTTTCAAACACCGGTAGTGACGTCACGGGACTAAGGCAATGAGGACAAAGACCTTCCTGATTGTATACCTCATGTGTGTTCTGCTCCTCAGTGCGACTTCGGCTATTCAATGGTTGTAAGTAAATATTCTTTAGGATAAGAAAAATGTTTTTTTCGGTTCCTTTTTAATCCTAAATTGTTTTGCTAATATATTTTAGCAAAAATAAAATTTGTACTGTTATAAATGTTTACGAAAGAGAACTTTGCGCTATTGGAAAATCTGACTCCTGAGAGGATGGAAGATGGGAGGAAAATTGGGGAGGGGAAGAATGACCATCTAGCATGATAGTCATGCGTAAATGTGTATTATTAATAATAATAGATGTTAAGATGGAATTTTGACGCTACAGTTAATGACAAGAGGAGAGAGGAATTCAAGTGGCCAAGAAAGATTGCGCTGAAAGTTAACTATTCATAAATGGCACGTGAAATAATGGATAATTTCTGTGTACGATAAACGAATTTAATTTATCGCATTCACTAATGTAAAGAATAAATGAAACATTTTACAGGCGAATGCTAGGAATATAATTCCCATCATTATAGTTCAGTCACTTCACTTTTTCAAGCTAGATGTAATAACCGACAATTGCGTGACCATGGATAACTGGTTTTCTTGCTCCACATTGGCTGCTGGCTTAATTGCTTGGTGCTGAGTAGCACAATTTTCACACTTCTGTCACCTCACTGTTTCAAATTACCACAAACAACTACAGGGATTACTGTGAACCAGCTGAACTCTAGAATAGTCATTTTTCCATCCTTTTTTTCCCTACATTTTTCTTTATTTTTTGTTGGGAATTAATCGAACCGAATAAATTGGTCCATTTAAGTAATGTAACCACTAAAAATTAGCTTCAATGCATTAGCCGGAAGCGTTTATACTTGATTGATTCATTAATAGTCTCTCTACAGGAGTGTTTTAAGGAAAATTGCAAAAAGTTGCTTACTGAGTCAGTGCTTAGAGAAGCGAATCCAACTTTGTTACAAGCTTCGTCTCAATTAATATCTTTTCTTAACCTAATATCTTTTCTTAACTGATACTCATGCCAAGACAGAGTTGCTTTACCAATGAATCCCTGTTAAATTTCACATTTCGTAAAGTAATAAAGATGGTAAGTAGTTTTGGCCTTGGTCTTTAGAAATTCAATTATTTCTTGAACATCAGAATAACAACCAATTACCTAAAGATAACAAGTGAAATCATAAGCGATAAAATCAATGACAGAGGCATTTTTATCGCTTTTCCGATTAGATAAAAGTAAAACCTCTTAGCAGAACAAATGCCAAAAAGGAATTGGACTGTGGAAAAATTGAGCAACTTCATTACTCCTTTACATATGTCATATACGTATGAATCCAGTCTATATGTGAAGCGTTATTAAGTCTTCAGGATTTTTCATCCTGCTTAAAGAAAATCGGTCTCAGTACACACCCACATTGATGCTTCCTGGCCAACTGAGCTTCCCGCATAAACAGATATTCGACGATTTTGATGACGCACGTATCTGTTGAAATCCGAATACCACACTTGAAAACCTCTTGTACAGCCAAGGACAAAAGACAACAGCTATTACCTAATCCAGAGACAGTACAGACAGACCGAGACACGATATCATCTCTAATAAATAATACGCTTCTTGTTAGTAATTCCATTTATATCAATAACTCTAACTTGAATCAGAACAGACAGACAAATGAAAATGTCCGCTTTAGGATAGTGTTGTTTCGCAGTTGCTTAAATATATAGATGGCATTGGAAAGCCCACAGTCTATGACTAAGTCCTTGCTTTCCACTTCAAGAAACTATGACATCAACTTATTTTTCCTTCTATCTCTTACTCTGTAGTATTCATAAATATTTATTCGCAAATACCTTAAAGAGATCTAAACATCAATGTGTCACAATTCTGTTACCTTAACAAAACTATCTCAACTTCATTACATTAACAACCTAGTCTAACGATTGCAATTTTACAATTCTGTGTATATATACAGGGCCCTAAGAGAGGTGAGATGGGGCCCGAATTAGTCATAAATGTTGGGTCGGAAAGTCATACATATATATGATTATTCCATTGTACAATGTATAAGGTAATGGTCAGGCCACATCTTGAGTACTGCATACAGGTCTCGAGGCTTCATTTTAGGAAGGAAGTAATCCCAAAAATAACTTATACACTTGGAGCAATTGAACTAAAGGAGTAGTGAAGAAAGGGACTTGAGAGTTACGATACGATCAGGCATGAATCCTCCTATAGTTACCTATAGGAGGAGGAGGGAAATGCACAGGTTGCCTACTTCCTTTCCTTTTATTATTTATTAATTATTTATTTTATTATTATTACTATTTTACTGGGGTTTTTTTGGCTGGTGATATATAAGCCTTAGACTTCCTTGTATCATATGGCCATTACTAATACTAAGGATATAGAGCTGCTGGAACCAGTGCAGAGGAGAGCAACCAGTTTGGTAAGGGAAACAAAGGGGTGTTCTTACTAAGAAAGGCTCCAGTTCTGTAAATTGCAGAATCTGGAGACTAGGCACCTACGAGATGATCTGATTGAGGTGTTTAAGGCTTTCAATTGATTGAATCCCTCTGTGCTGATGGAATTCTTCTTCCTCTTGCTCGGATTACGCACATGAAGGGGCATGAGTTAAAACTGAGGAAGGACGGTTGCAGAATAGATGTGTAGTAGTTTGCCTTTGTCCAGCAGGTGATTAATTGCTCCAATAAACTTCCATCTGTTGTTGTTGTGGAAGTTGATAGTTTAAATAAATTCAAGGAAGAACTAGACAAACCATTGGAGAATTTCTTTACTTCCCAGAAAATGGTTGTGAGTTTCTGGGAAACTCCTGGCTATCAAAGATGTAACACATAATGTTGTCCTGTAAATGACAAACAATAAAGGTTATTTATATATTTATAAAGATGACTCATCTTTTATAAACTTCATATCTCTGATTAAACTGTCTGGGTGTAAATCAAATTATGAAAGCTACACGAATAAGAAAAATGTCCTTGCTAATACCAACATATAGTGTCTAAATGTTCTTTAAGAGGCATTCATTTTGAAACAAAATAAAATTTTAAAAATAAGTAGCTATGCGGAAAACAAGTTTCGAGGTCCTTCTGATGAGAAAATATTGTACTGCTCAAAGTCGTTAATATTATTTACGACATTACGCGAATGTTTATCTTCTAATGAAGGCTTTACCTTCCCTTTAAGAACTGCTTTGGAAATGGTAAAAGATATATCAAGATTTTTCTTTTCAAGGTGTACCTTAAAAATGCAATAATTTCCTATAATCAAACTGAAACCTATTTTTAACAGTTGTTTCATTTTTAATTTATGATTAAAGTTTTTGATAATTGAAAACAGAGATCTCAGGTTTTGTAGGCATCCATCTACACTTATTTATTTATAATCCAAGCAAAATGGGTAAATAATGCAAAACAATTACTAAAAGACCAATTTGATCACCACAAAAGCAAATCTTAGGCAAAAGCAATCTCTGCTTCCTGTACACTCTTGTAGAAGTTCGATCTGAAGCTCAGTACATCAATATGGGATGTGCATGGTAACGGAAAAGCAAAAACTTGCTTTTTCACATTTGATGTTTTTATACAAAGGCGTGAACCGTGTGTGTTCAGAATCGTTAGAGATTATTTATAGTTATCAGTGTTATCAAACATCTCTGTTTTTACACCTGTTTTCGATCTCGAAACCTGATGCGAACCTTTTTATGTTTCTTCTCGGATATTACCGTCAATAAACAAGACCATCTAACAAGTTCTCCGTCTGTCTGATATGTTTTAACGACTCGAATACCTTTATCTCTACCAGTTTTGCAGATTTACGCCATTCCTCCAGGCTAGCGGATGACAGTGACTGCTACAGTCTTCGATTCGCCATTTCTGAATTCTGCACGTGTCTCAATTATTATCAGATTTATCTCAGGAGACTCTTCATTACTGCATTCAAATTGAACGTCGGCCAGGATAATTTTAGGCTAGTTTTTGCGGTCATGAGCTTTGAGTCTAACGAGCCATTCCATAAGCAAATCTGCAATATATAACTATCAACTTTTGCGTCTCGCTTTTGAATCAGGGATGCTCAAACACCCGTCTATAGAATTAATCATTATTATTATTATCATTAAAATAAATTTATTCCCATATTTGGATTCACCTCTCAACTTCAGCTATATAATCCTCCTAGCTGGAGAACTAAGAACTGTATTGGAGTATTGTAACCTCTTGTGTTAGCGTATGATGTTTGGATTTGCAACTTTATCCACAGAAGTGACAAGTTAAATTATATTGCTTATAGGAATGTCTTTTTGTATGTCATTCCATCAAAAAACTTATCAGACTCACGAAAACGTATTACAGTCTGGTACAGATAGGAAAGCATAATTATAAGGGGAAACCTGGATTCCAGGGAAGATCCATTTGTTCAATTGGATTTTCCCTGCGATCCAAACACCCGATATTTGGGACGGATGTACATTCGGTTAAGATAGGCAAGAATGCGGATTTTTCTTGAAACCATTCTTTGACTCTAGCTGGTGGCGCCTAGAATGGTAAAAAAAATGATAGATCAGGGGTTGGTGAAAGGGTGGGGGAAGTCTTTGTTGGAGACTGCTTGGACCATATTGGAGGGGTCTCTGTGCAAGTAGATCTTGAAATAGATTCCTCCTTAAAGAAAGCTTTTAAATATTTTTTCAGTATTTGTATATAAATAGTTCCGGCTAATCATTACAAGGTTCTTGTTCATAATAAATGTCCTCGTGGATAACACAATTGGTAGAATTGCCGTCCTCCTGACACCTAGTGGAAAAGTGAGGAATTTTTGTGGGCCTTTTTCACAACGTGGCCGTGTTAGTTGGTCTCAGGCGAGGGTAGCATGGTTTTTTTCTCCCGGAAACTCAGTACTGAATGAATATGGTGTCCCCATAATTACTTCTATATTGGTAATGGTCTTTCTTCAGAATGAGTTTGTTTCTTAATGCATTTTTACCCTGCAGGAAAGGATGGAACTAAACTTCTCGTGGCCTGTTCTGTCATCCACAGCTATGTTCAAATGTTCTGTTGAGGTGTTATAATTCCAGGTACTTTGCTATCGTATTTCCATCGACTGTAGAGGTACGGTAGTCATAGGTAGCTCATCTGATCAAGTTTTTAAATGAAAATATGCTTCGAAATTATAAAAAAAATCGTTTAGAAATTATTGAGTGTTCGTCAATCAAAGCAGTTGTTAGAGGGGTTACGTAGGACAAAAATTGAAAATAAGAAACACCCAGTATCCTTCCTTCACTTACTGAATAACATATGGTTAAAATTCCTTAACTTGCCAGGCATAAAATATCAAATTTCTCTTTTATAATTCTTAATCTTATTTTTATTCCTATTATTTCTTTCGTTAATTCTTAGTTTCAAGTAACATTCAAGTTATCATTAAGCTGTGACTCAAAAGCTGTTAGATAAGTCATCACTCATTAAAGTTGGATAAGAAATATAGTTAATCTCTCTCTCTCTCTCTCTCTCTCTCTCTCTCTCTCTCTCTCTCTCTCTCTCTCCACACACGTTAAACATTAATATTTACATATTTACATTAAAATAGAGCGATTGTTTAAAAACAATTTTACCACAGCACAACTCATATTTGTTTATAATTTTGCAAGATTCCAAATCCAGCATAAGCCAAGAGACAATGTGTTTATTCCAGTCTACGCTTGTATTACTTCCTCATTAATTTTTAACTCTTTTATTACGTCTTCAAGTCACATTCAACTTCTAAAGCACTTATTTCGAAAGCTAAAATCTCTAATTCATATGGGTGGAATAAATGCTCTAGCTTTGGAATTAATTAAAGTGGTGAATAATTCAGCCATGATCTTGTCAAGGCATTTCGACTATTGTATTTTTAATTAGTGCATTGACTAAAGAGCACCTTCCTTCCTTCCTTCCTTCCGGAAATAAAATATCAAAAGCTTGTTTTAATCACTTCTAGAAGACTTACTGCGGTGTATTCTACTGTACTTCTTCAAAACAATTGATTCTGTTATCTGAAATATTCAAAATGTAAATCACGCTGATATTACAGTTTAAAGATTGGTTTACCTGGCATATCTAACCAGTTAGGTTGTTTTGGCATTTGTTGGTATATTATGCTTTCAGAGTAAGAAAAATCGCCAAATATTATTATACATTGGAATACGATGCCAGTGGTGGTGGCTGATTAAATATAATTTTATTCTTTAATGTTTGTCTTGTGTGTATCATCAAAAGATGACACACACAAGACAAACATTAAAGAATAACTTAACGAAGTATACTAATTTTCTTCTTACACTGGTATCCAATCCCTTATTGGAGGAAAAATACTCTATGCCTGAGAGAACAACTGGGGCGAGGGGAATTAAAGTTGCAGTAGTTCAAATGGCGAATTTTTTGGCTGAAATTGCAGTGACAATTGAAGTGCCATCCCTCTCCAAAAGATAAAGGAGACAACCTTTATCTTTTGGAGAGGCAACAGCGATAGAGGCCCGGCTCCACGTGCAGGCGAAGGGCACCAGGCATCACAGAGACACTAGATGGAGATGTCTGGGGCCATCATGGACAGGGGAATACATGTATACATACATACATCTCACATGATGGACAGGAGTAACTTTTAACTTGTTTTTAACACAACAGCCGAATCGGTTAATCCCAGGTGTATCAATTAGACTCAAGCGGAGTAAACTTTTCATCCTGCAAAAAATGGGGTAAACCGATCAGAAATAAAGGGAACTACAAAATAATAAACATTTAGTGATAATGAAAACGTAACCTGAGTAAGGGGGAGGGGGAGACAGTTCTTTATGTGGTTTTCCCATAATAAAATAAAAACATGTGTTTATTTATCTGTGCCATTCTTGGTTCAAAGTTTGACCATGCTGTACAAATTCATAGAGACAATTACTTGTGAGCCAAAAAATATGATAAGCATGACCTTCACATTCGATCGAAACTGTCATGCTCTTTTGGACCTTGGAGAAAGAGGAGTCTTACAGACAGAAGACTAGGCCTTTATCTCTGGGATAAAGGCCCAGTTGCGACAACTGGCAACACACTACCACGCCGCAGTTTCAAAAATACAAATCTAGTCCCCAAACTGTTTGATCATAAATTTACGCCATTGGTGACTAACTTTCACCAATGGCTTAAATTTCTTTAAATTTCAATATATATATATATTTACTTAGCTAGTCCGCACACTGTAATTTAAAGAGAGGATTCAGCGATGAGAAAGAGAGAGATAGAGAGAAAGAAAAAATGAAATAAAAAATTTAAATGAAGGCCAGAAGAGAGAGAGTAAACCGGTTAGGTTACTGTGCCACAGAAAGAGAAGAAAAATAAAGCCAAAGGGCTAATGGACACAGATATTGCAATATTTGCCAGATGTTACGTCACTGTTAGTGCATTCTTCATAGGTGCAAGCATGTAGGCTTGGCCTTCGTTGGCTTGCACGTCACAGTCGGTTGTGGGCCTTGAAAATTTGCGTCACAATGTCATGCAAAAAATATATGAATATTAAATGCACGTGGGCCAACGAGTTACTTGTTGTAATGAGGGAACCGTTCATAAAGTTTTGCCATCGACTATTGTCCTTGTTATAATATTGAAGTTATACGTTTTTACGCTTTCAGTGCACGAAATAGATCTCTATTTAACCTGGATACTCTATAATGCGTGCAATGAACCCTTAAAAATTTACAGCCCTTTTTCCGAAAGGTTCGTGAAACTTTTTCGAACAAATATCTATCTATTTCTATCTCATTACTCAGTTGAAACCTTAATGAAAGGGAACACATTTTGTAGCAATGTTGGCATTAAAAAGCATGTGACGAATGTCCTGAGTATGTTCTCGGGAATAACAAATTGGTTATAATCACAGTCCCCCCACCCACCACACCGGGTGAAAAAGATCCTGTTCGAATCCCATCAGTGACCCAAGGAACTTTTGTGGACTTTTTTGTCTTCCGTTCCTGAGTTAGTGGGTCTCAGGCAAGATTTCCCCCTCAAACCGACCAGGAACACGTAGAGTTTATGACCATAATATACATAGGTGAATTTTCGGGTAATCCTAATATGATTTTTTTTTTTTTTTTGTGTTTTGGATATTGGAAAAAAAGTTTCAAAAATGGTTTCGACAATAGCAGCATTGTTGATTAGTGTACAGTTGCCCAAGAGTACTTCTTCGAAGTGGATAAAGTTCACTGATGTGTACCAATAAAAATATATTTATTATAAAATTAGTGACATTACTTTATGGTCGGTTCTTATCGTATTACAGATGAAATAACCAAATAGAAACAGATGGAAAGGACATGTAGAAAGAAATGCTCGAACACAAAGTGATCTCAAATGGCAATGGAATCTAGGCCAAGAGGGTAAGTGAACTTCTAAGACCGGTACGGACACCAAAGCCTAATCCGTAAACAGAACACTTCATTTTTATGAATTATTTAGGACCAAGAAGACTTGTTCTTGTCTTCTTGGTCCTAAATAATTCTTTTACTCAATCCATAATTCTTAATTCTGTGATTAGAGAATCACAGAGAAATCACAGCGAAAAACAAAGAACTGAGAATTTTTAATCTGTAATTCTCAATAACAATTATGGATTGACTCTTAATAATCTCAATTACGGACAATGATAAAGAATTCTTCTTAATTAGCAATTTTCAATTGAAGATTATGGATTGGTAATTCTTATCTTTAATCAGGAAAATGATTAATCTTTTTATCTCAAATCTTCTTAATAAAAGCATATGCAGTATTGCCATCTTAATGAGATCTTAATCCATAAAACTAAGAATTCTCGGAGTTTTTTTCTTTCCAAAAGTTCAATGACAAGTTGCCTTAACGGGCAATGAAAAACTAGATACAATCCAATAATAGCCTTCGTAAACTTATTTTTCGTCCCTCCCCCGTGGCATTGCTATACTGCTTATCTCTCATGTGAAAAGTCTTGGTTTGATTCCCATCTCTTCGGTGGTGGCAGGAACTTCTAAATAGCTTTCGAGTGATGGTAGAATTAGCCTCGAGCAGGAAATCGCAGGTCTTTTTTAATACCTAGAAAGAGAAAAGCTACGTAGAATACACACAATTCGCTGAAAAGACATATTGATGCCACACCATCTTAATTATCTTGGCACTTATTCAAAGTAATCCACTCATTTTTCTCTCATAAAAGTTATCATCGCATGATCGCTTCAGTGGCAAATTACTGAAAGAAAGAAAATCGGTAACTTTTTTTAGCCAAAGAGGTAAGAATTAAGCGTCTCTAGTAATTTAAGAAATCTTTATTGTCTGAAAGGGGGCGGAAGCTTCATAGAATATTATCCATTATGGCAAGCAGATGCTAGAGGTTAATTGTTTTATGAAGCGCAGATTACTGACACAAATGCATCCACTATGGCTGACCGTAAGAGTTTAGATTCTTGATCTTGAAATGTTGAACGAAGAGAATGACGCAAGACTTTCAAAAAGTACTCATCTATATTCACTAGGAAGTTATCAAGTTTCGGATTATACTTTTAGTTTTGATCCGGTGTCATTCTACTGTTTCATCTGGGGTTAAGAAGACGTCAAAGTTCGCACTTGACGCCATGAAGAGTTACCAGACATCAGAGAGGCTAACGAACATCACACACACACACACACACACACAGACTAGCCTTTCGTAACTCTACACGCCACTTTGTGTCGCGACATGGAAAAAAAGTGCAGTCCTGGCAATGGTCAAAGTTTCTCCCGAACGCTTATGTGGCCGTCTGAAAAGCTTCACGTATTTTGGGTTTACTCCTTTGGGAATTCGAGTCACATGATTGCATTCAAGCCTTCACTAAACGAAGCGGGCAGTTCCTTAGCCAACTATTGTATTAAAAGCTTTTAATGAAACTCATAAATCTCTTCTCCCATAGCTAATTGATTAACATTTTCCAGTAATCTAACGGTTACTGGAAAATGTTAGACAAATATTAAATATCAATACCGTTAGTTTCTTCATTTCATGGACTACTACATGATCTGAAAGTCAGTTTTTATATTATAGATTCGGGATAATTCTAATTAATTCATATTTGAGAGGCAAATATTTGGTATTTATTCGAAAGTTTTATTCACCGATCAAGTTAACATGCTTTCTCTCTTGCTCTAGCTTCAACAACTTTCTGAACTTTTCAGTATGCATAATATGGATGGGTAAGGATACGAGGGAGTATCAAAAAATTCATACCCTGACATAGATAAAACACCAGTAGGAAGATGCCAGTCTACATATTGCCTTTGATGAGCCAAGAGAAGGAAGTTCATCAACATCCACAGACAGTGAGACGGTTGCAAAGGTTGAGCAGCTGGTGCTGAGTCACAGACATGTAACAATTCATTTCAACGCAAATGCAGTGGGAATTAGTTATGGGTCTGATCACAGCATTTTACATGACCATCTGCACACGTCTAAGGTCTCCACATGATGGGTTCTAAGATTGCCGACGCCTTTGCAGAAGCAATGTAGAATTCAATGTTCTCGCCAACTGTTGGATTTGTGTAATGCGGATGTTGAGAACTTTTTTGATCGGTTGGTGACAAATGGCGAATGCTGGGTGTACAATGAAGAAAACAATGCGTGGACGCCGCTTTGATTCGTCTCAGGAAGTCATCAACGAAGTGGAATCGTGGTTTCAGACAAAAAGTGCGGACTTCTATGATCACGGCATTAAACAACTGATCCATAGATAGGAGAAATGTGTTACTATACATGGAGAGTACATAGAAAAGGATTAAAGTTCCTGTGAAGTTTCACCTTTCTAGGGCTATTATTTCTAGGTAAGGGTATGAACGTTTTGATACCCCCTCGTATATTGATGGAGACTCCATTATTTGAGCCTATTTTCTTCTTCAATGACTTCCATCTCTGCACATTGCATGCATAAATACTTGATAGTTTATGACCGCAACCGACATGAGAACGCCTAATGTCTTGATAGAAAGAATACAAAGCATTTTTAAAACATTCGCAATCTGCAAAGCATTTTAAAAGCATTTTAAAACCATTGCAATCTACAAAGCATCTTGAAACCTTTGTCAATAGAAAGAGTACAGTGCTTCAAATATGCAATAGCGAAAACAGTAAACAAGAAGATATTAAAAACAATTACAAATTGCATTCATGCCACCATGGAATATTCGATTAAAGTCTGGTCTTAATTTAATTTTTCAAGGTGATTTTGTTTAATGTCGACTAATAAGTGTAAAGATGAGTAAAGGGGTGAATAATATGCAATTATTACCCCTGGAAATATTAAGGTGAATTGTGGGGAAAATTATATGAAAAAAATCTTACAAATATGCTTTATAAGCTTACTTTTAGTTTAATTTTGCATAAACTTAGCGTCGAAGCCTGTTTCACCATTGGCCATCATGGCTGCCAGATTGTTGGAATAACGAGATTAATATAATTCATAAATCATTTCTATCCTTTTAAATAGAGAGTACTTTCGTCCCTTTTAAGTCACCTCCCCCATTACAATGGATATCCCTTCATACTGTTTCATTTTGGTGGTAAGGTCGTCGAGCCAAGTAACGCATTAAACCAGACATGCACAAAATTTATGACAAGCAGTCAGACTAATTGTTATGAATCATTGCTGGCCAAAGAACAATTTATGTAAGCACGATGTCTGCGAAATAATAAAGGCAAAAATATCCAAGTTAATTTTGGAACTGACACCGCGAGACTCTGAACTCAGGGTTGAACATACAAACGAATGCACTCTCTCTCTCTCTCTCTCTCTCTCTCTCTCTCTCTCTCGAAACTCATTTTAATAACACATGAATGCAATTTGAGGTGAAGGTCTCTTTCTGTAACCCAGTTCAGCCAAAATGTCGTTGAACTTCGTTTTTACTTTGTTCTACAATACTCCTGATTTATGTTAATTTGATAGATTTGGTAAATAGCGTAATAACTCGTAGGACGCAGACTGAATAGTATTAGTCTTTCAGAAGGGTCTGAATAGAGACACATAACCATCCAACTTGCCGAGACGGGGAGACCACCACTGGTTATTAGTCCAAGTGAACAGCGGTTGGAAGTGCTGTCAAGGACAACAGACGGCTCACAATCCCTCAATTAACAACTTTGTGGCTCACAAAGTTGCGGATTGGCCTACGGCGTAGGCGACCTACTCATGTTGAACGACCATCATCGACACGTCTGCCTTCACCGGACAGGGAAGCACCGTTTCTGGACTTTGAACGACTGGAAAAAGTCGTCTGATGTGTGACGAATCAACTTTCCAACTCCATCATGCCGATGGACGGTGGGTATTCGACGGCGAGCAGGTGAATAGATGCAACCAGACTATACGTTTGGACAAAAATAGGCCGGGGGTGGTGGTGGTGGTGGAATCATAGTCTCAGGGATGTTTTCGTGGACATCACTGGGTTCCCTCATCTTTACTGAACACGCCCTCACCACCAGATCCTGCCACGGCATTGTTTCGGATTGATTCCACATAAGTCATACAGTTAGAAAACTGTGGGACGAGAGAGTTATTAATGAGTTTTTCAATACTTGAAATGGTTTTACATGATAATAGACTTGATGATAATGCCAATTCTTGATACATCGCCCTTAGTAACACATCAGGAAGTTTGAATTAATGCTATAGGCGACTAAAGATTATCTTACACGAACTTATCACCAATAAAAAAAAATTACGTAAACCAAAAAATATAATATCCATGAGGATGTTAAGAAAATAAAACGCAGATGCTTTTACGAGCTTCTTGATTTATGAGAAAAAGATGGGATACCACTTCTGCAGGTCTCACTACCAAAGAATGTTTTCTGGTGACCTTCGTTTTTCGTGACCTTCTTTACTAATAAAAAGAATGACAGCTGGTTCACAATGAGTCTTTTTACATCATTTATCATTACAAGTCACGAGTTTAAATGAAAAATTACTCAAATTTGGATTATCTAATAACAAATTGTTCTCCCGTGGACGAATTGAAAACTGGAAACATATTCTTTTGGAATGCAATCTGTACAATGATCTTAGAACTGCTTTCGTAACTCAGTTCAGAATTTCTTCCTATACCAAGTTTCTTTGTTAATTCAAGATTCTCAATCAAAAACCGCACAAAAACCTTTCAACTACACAAAAACTACATCTACCACCTTATATCACTGGTTGTTATATGAGTTGTGGCAAGCCACCACAACCATTTGGTTGACATATTTCTTCTACAATGATTGATATCCTTCATAGACTATGAAGTCCGACAATGAAGACAGGAGTTCCTTCGTTGAAGTGTATATGTTTCGATTTTGGAGAAGGACTCCTCATGATAAATGAAGACCTTGAATATTATCCTGTATATTATCCGGTGGCAAATTGCTCGAGGATTTTGTTTCTCTCAAAAAATGTTCCCAGAAACAAGTCAAGAAACATTGTTCTACATCACGTTAATTGGAATAAATTTACAAATAAATTCAGATAAATACACTCACAGCATGTTAAAAAAATCACAAATGCGCATCAGACACTATCACAAACATATTAATCAGCAATGGAGAGCGAGGAAACTATGGAATGGTATCTATTACAGTAATGAATGAAATATCATCTGAATACAGATAAGCGACGTTGCATATCCTGAATGAAAAGGGCAGCTTGTCAACTTTAAATTTGCTAATACTCGGTGGCCCTGCAATTGAGGAAGCGCCTGTCAAGCTCGTTAATTCTGTTAAACTGCGATAAAAGAGTAGGTGTCTACTAGAGGGCAGAGATCTTGGAATCCATCAAATATGTTGCCAGATTAGGAGGGAACCCATATTGTGATTAATAAGTTTAGTTTTAATAGTAGCACATAAAAGGAAGTATTTTCCCTTTATGGCTGAAAGCAAATTTTCGCATATCTATGGTGCAACCATCCTTACTGAATTTAAATTTATATCCGTTTATATGCGTCCTCCGAAAATAAGGATGCCCTCAGCATTTAATTTACTCGATCCATTTAAAGCCTTAAACACTTCAATTAGCTACCCTTGCAGGTGCCTGTTTACAGAAAACCAATTAAGGTCTTTCTTGATAAGAGTACCTTTTTGTGATCCTGAATCTCATTGCTCTTCTCTGCACCCGTTCCAACAAACCCTCATCCTTCCGAAAATGTGGCTTCTAGACTTATATGCAGTACTCAAGACGCGGTCTAACCATTGTCTTATACAGTAGAATAAGTTATTCCCTATGAGTTCATATGGAATTGACAGTATTACTTATGAGCTGTCCGAGCTACCTGTCTACGCTGTTCAGATACACTCAAATACTCAATAAATATTTTACAACTACATTTACTTGGGTGAACATAGATCGAAAATATTTATTCCCTTTGCCAGCAACCTGAACAAACGGATCAGTCTGGTTCATCCATTTCCTTCTAGTGTCAACATGAACAAATAATTCTCATTATCTGCCTTAGCTTGCTTAATCTAATCTTAATCCAAACTGTGGTTGCTATGGTCCCTATTAATTTACCATCATCATAACATGCATTTTTCTTCTCTGCTGCGGGTCTCATCTTGAACAAACTTCGCGTGTGTAGTGTATTGTGCCAGAGTCAAACGAGTCCTGTGGTTCCCATAAAACCGTGTTTTGTGTCGCTGTGATGAAAGCACCACTGCCAAGGCCAGATGGGTGTGTGAGTAAAGTTTGGTATCCTGCATAAGGTGTTGTTCCGCTGTGTGTATTGTTCATCTGGATATTGTTAGTTACTGCTGGGACACTCGATCACCAAGGCAGGCAGGAGCCTCCCAACATCCGTCCGCCGGCACGAGAAACAGGGCCAGGAAGGTAAAGGGACGCCTTTCGGACTATCTGCACTACTATAGAAACCCGACTGGCATCCCTCTACCATCCTGTGTGTGCATGTGTTAAGCGCCAAAGCAACTAAGGCTATGACTGAAACCGGCTAATTAAGAAAATATCTACAAAAATTCCTCGCGTTATTCACAGTATTCGAATTCATGCCTTTTCCAGTGGGAGAGCGAAGCACGGTGATTACATCCATTATGCTACCCTCGAGAACAATGTCTCTTAGTTACTATAAAAACTATGGGTATTCTTCTCTAAATGCTTCCCTATTTAGAATTTGCAATTGGTAACAATAACAAGTTGGATCTAATGAAAAGAATTTAAAAACTGTCTGAGGCCATTGTAGTCACCTTTACAAAAGCAAAATCCATTCCTTTGTTTACCCTTGACCTTAGTTGTATCCTTAAGTAAATCCCACATCAATAAACTATGATCACGGAAGCCAACTGGTTCCTTTATCTGTAGATTCTTAATGCGTGAAGTGTCACTGTTGATAATCAGTCATGGGTATTTCTTTCTCTTATCTCTGTAACAACAAGAGAACGCAGTTATCCAATAAAGCAAAAAAAAAAAGTTCAGCTAATGTGTGGGTGACCAAGCCATAAGTTCCAGTCAATATCTGGAAAGTTAAAATCCACCATTGCAAGATATATCGATTTAATGGCCCCGCTTTGTCTGTATAACAGTTATATTCATCACAGATTTTTGGCCTACACGTGTGGTTCTTGTTGTGTGTCCTGCTGAAACAGGTATCTGACAGTGTTTCTGAACATGCTTGAGAGCCGAGGGAATTTTCAATCAACATCTATCGTGAAAATATACGAAAGGAAATTAAATTCACACAAAATGACAAAATCCCAGAAGAATACTGCAGATGGTAAAGTGGTCAGCAAACATGTATATTCCGAAGTAATAAGGTACATTGATTAAACCATCCTGAATCAGAACCACTATTACAGATTTTCATAAAATTTCCTTTTCCAGTTAATTTACAGCGATTACTCTTCAATACGCTAAAGAATCGTCCATTTAGAAGATTGTCTACAACGTTATGAATGCATCTTATCACAATCTTCCCAATCCATTTTTTAGAACCAAATAAATTAATGCACTGCGCATGAGCAGAATCCTTGCTATTATTGGTGCAATATATTGTCTTCCATGACCTACAGTCGGACAGCTTCGATGACAATATATAACTTTTAAAGGGGCCTGATTTGTACACAGATGTCAATCAAATGATCTGGAGAAATATTCGTAGTGGTTCAGATCAGTGCGGGTGAGGAGTTTACTAGCGATAAGTGAATCGCTAAACAAGCCATCAGCACACCACCCTGAATCACTTATATCGTGATCTGAGGTCGGCTGTCAAAGAATCAAAGTTCGTGTGAAAATGTAGCTATCGCGAAACCTTCGAAGAAAAACTTTGTAAGTAGCGAGAACTTTTAACAATCAGGCTATCAAGGCTAAATGTGTTGACTGGTTGCCTCTGTGAGCCAATGAACCGTGCTGTGATAAAACTCCTGTCGTCACCAAAGGAAGAGGGGAAGGAGAAGAAGGGGAAATGGCAGAGAAACAAACAAAAGCATGAAACAGAATAACAGTCATTATCATATCTATTGATGAGACTAAAGAGTGATAAAATCCCCAAGGAATTACACATTTGGTTTGTTTTCATAATCTTGTCTGAAAAAAATTCTAATGCACGAAACAGTGCCTCTTGTTTCTCTTTTCAGTGCAGACATGTCACTGTCTGCGCGTGAATTTCCACATGTAAATCATGCGGAAGCAATTCTCAAAAAACAAAATCAATGTTTGCATCAGGTGGCACTTATTTGGTAACAGGCGGAACACGATAACTCGTTCACCCTCATTGGGCTACCATTTGTATTTGGGATGAAGCTTTGTAGGTTTTTAAACTTAAATAAATAAATAACGAGTTTGCTAATGTGTGCAGTGAGTTGTAACATTTCAGGCGCTTTAAATTTTTATTTCTTGCATTAACTCAATTTTGTTTTTCTTCTGTAATTGATTATTATCTTGTTATCAAGTTATCAACAACGCATGAAACGCAACATCTATTTCAGGCCCTGTGATTTAATGAATTAAAAAAAATGTAGTATACTGTCAACGCTTTCGTAATGCAGTTCACTTATTTCATCCTGGATTATAATATCAATCGAAATATAACAAGTATTTAACGTTCCTGCAGTGATTAATATAATTAGCAAATAGTAATAATTCATGATTTATATATTTAGTAAACTGATAACAAAAAAGAGCAAAAAAATAGTAAAAAAACACCAACAATAAAATGTAAAATACCGAAAATTATGTATATCGCGAAGAAGTGTGGGGCGTGCATTTCTGTTTTAAGATATAGTTCTATTTCTATTTCTAATCTGTGCTTAAAATTTGAGCTTTTATGACAGCCTCTAGTCTCCACGGAGCACTCTCTACCTGTTTTTTATAAATAGCCCCCGATATTTTTTTATAGTAGTTGTTAGTGTGATGTCTCTTATTCTCGTTGTCAGTCTGGAAATACTGGATGCATATTCGTTGTTCTGCTTATTCATGGATGCGCCTACCCTGACGTGCTGCCACAACATAGAAAACGCATTATTGTCCAGGACATCTAAATAGATTTCAGCATTCAAGGGTTTTGTCTAAAACAACCAATGGTCATATGTCAAACTATAAAAAACAGCCCCAACATCACGCTGCCTTAGCAAAACTTAGTCGGGACGATACAGTCCAGCAGGTAGCCTTCTCCGAGTGTCTTCACACCCAGGTACGACCGTGAGACTAGTAGACTATGTACTTTGATTCGTCACTCCAAAGCACAGCTTTCCATTGGTCTACAGCCCAAGAACGGTGACGTTATACCAAGATAAATGGTGCCTGGCATTAGTGGGTACAATTAGTTTCTTGTGGACGGATGCACAACCGTGGTAACCCATACCATACAGCGTCCTGCACCCTGTACTTGTGCTGACATTTTTAGTGGAAACACAAAATTAAAACCTACTAACAGAGAAAGTTATTTCAATTTAATTAATATGAACTATTAAAATAATCTGGTGAATTTATAAAGTGTAATTATTAGATAAATTATACCCACTTGATAGGGAACAATTAACTTTTTTTTAAATTCGTGAATCAAAATTAAAATGGGAATGATTTACATACCGGGATGATCTATTAATTGAGATCATAATGCTCCAATCAATACGCTCATGTTTTGATGAAATTATTGATACGAATGTATTTCAAAATTATTTTCAGTTCAATAGACTGAACAAAATAAAATGAAGTTAGTTCCTGTGTGAACATAACAAAGTAGAATAATATGATAGGGTGTTGACATGTGGTCAATAAATCAATCAGTTGTCGTTAATACACCATCAATTTCCACTACTTAAGCCCGAATCCAAATAACCTCTGCTCTGTAGGTTACTGGAAGAATTGCTGATATCAAACGTTTACTGATTATTTATGTGGCATAATATTGGAAGAAACATTTCGATAAAGTTATAAAACTTTAACCATCCTTATCAAACAACTGCAGCACCAAGTTCTTTTCTTCACTGAAGATATCCCCTACTGTGTAAAGATTAAGAACAATCTTCTTGTTCTTTCAGAAGTTGAATGTTGAATGTAGTTGAATGTAGTTGAATGTTGTTGTTGTTGTTGTTGTTGTTGTTGTTGTTGTTGTTGTTGTTGTCCGTTAGCGTGGCTTTTGTCCTGATATATATATACAATTGAGGAAAAACATACAATTGAGGAAACGCATTTATGTTTTAAGATATACACTGAGTGATCACTGAATTATGACCACCCCTATGAAAACTGAATGCGACCCGTTGACCACGTGAGGTACAAGAGTGCGGAGTTACCCAACCTACGTAGCATAGACAAGTGTCAGTGGGGTAGTAAAATCCGAGAGTGATGGGTAAAAGAAAAGATTTATCGGACTTTCATAAAGGACAGATTGTGGGTGCTCGACGAGCTGGTGCCTTGATTTCTCAGACGGCTGAAATGGTGAAGTGTTCGAGAGCCGTTAAAGTGTACCAGGACTGGCGCCACAATGGTCAAACAACGACCCGATGGCAAAACTGCAAAGATCAGCGAAAGGTTGATGTTAGAGGTGAGAGTTGGATCCGACGACTCGTACAGGCGCAGCGCTGTTGAAGAGTTGACTACCCAATACAACATGGGCCAACCTGGAACAATATCTGGCATGACCATGCGTCGCACGTATGGGCTATACCAGCACACAACCCCTACGGCATCCTCTTCTAACCAAGGTTCATCGGCATAAACGACTCGCCTGGTGCAAAGAGCATGCAAGCTGGACGTTAGAAGACTGGAAGGTGTGCTGATCGGATGAGTCAAATTATTTACTCCACACTGCAGATGATCGTGTACGGATTTGGCATCAACAACATGAGGTTCTTGTTCTATCATGCATGGTATCAAAAGTGCAGGCCGGTGGAGGCGGTTGTATGGTGTGGGGCATGTTTCACTTGCAGGAACTTGGACCCCTGGTGCATGTGGAACAACGTATCAGTGGTCTCCGCTATCCTCAACTGCTTGCTGACTGTGTACACCACGCTATGTACACTTTTTCCCGAATGGCGATTGTGTCTTCCAAGATGACAATGCGCCAAGCCATCTGGCATTTGTTGTGCAGGAATGGATTGAGGAACATAGTTCTGACTTCCAGCATATCCATTGGCCTCCGAACTTCGCCGATATCAATCCCATAGAGCACTTGTGGGACACTTATAGTAGTACAAGATATACTTCTATAAATACTGTACTACAGTATTCGAAAAAATATTCATTACTAATTAATTGATGAAAATCTTTCGCCTTTTAAAATTGCCCTTATGGCTGTAAACGTGGCTACGGCTGCTGTTTTCGTCAGATTGGGAATGAAACCTCGATCTTTTTTCACTTGTGTGAAAAAGGAAATACGTATGAAGGTTGTTTCAGAAAACAGAAGTTGAATGAATAAATGAGGAAGAAGAAAAGTTGGTTCTGTGAGTTTGAAGTTGGACAGTAAAATAATATTGACTGTTTGCGGCACGTGTTCGGATTGCTTTGGAAAAGAGAGTGGGAATTACAGAAATCAATTTGGAAGAACAGTGCCCATGGAAGTATCTATAGAAAAGGCATGTAGCAGGAACGTCTATGAGACAGAGTGGAGGGATTCTATTAGAGATTAGTCATTAATTAACCTAACTGCCCTCTTCTGAATGGAATCTAGAAGACTAAGAGAAGTTTTGGGGGCACTGCCCCAGATGTGGGAACAATATTCCATGGTAGGAGTTGAGATTTGTATAGAGTGGATAGCTGTTTGGAAGAAAAGTAACGCCGAGAGAGCGAAAGAGAAAACCAAGTTTTTTAGATGCAGAGGAAGCAATATTTGTAGTGCTTGTGCCAAGAGAGATTAGAAGTCATGGTAATCCCCAATAGGGTATATGACCTTGCCTAGAAATCAGAGTGTCATCGAAGATAAGCATAGGAGCAGAAGAATACTTTTTGCGAGATACAAGACAGGACTGAATTTTAGAAGGATTGAAATCAACTAAGTTATCTTTGCCCCACTGGAGAATTACCTAGAGATTGATTTCTCCAGTGCTTTCTCCATTAATTCTCAACCACATAATAATACTGACGTGTCATGGTCTTAGTTGCCATTGTGCTCATTTCAGAACAGTTCAACTCTTCCAAAGTGTGCTCTATTTATAACCTTCCTTGGGATTCATATGCTGAATTCTTCCATATCATTTAAATTTATTTTTACTAATTTTTTGATATCCTTTGTGATTCTAAATAATTTTAAGTAGCTGTCATATATTGAAATTTTAGAAAGAGATTTTTACTTCATCTTGTGGCTTGTGTATAGCTGAGCAGGTGTCAATAATGGAATCGCTCAATAAGAAGGACTTACTATTAATAATAATAATAATTTTCATTTATTCATTTATAGAATACAGGCTCAGCCCCGACAAGACCTAGAGGGGGTTTACATGAGTAATAATTAAGAAAACAAAAGAAAACAAATTAGGAGTCAGAAGAGGAAGTGTTTGACATCCCTGGAAGAACTTCCATCACTAGCACTTTCCTGTATGCACTATCTTTAGTCCACAAATTCCTATCGAGACTGTCCTGAATGATTTATTCAATTGCCTTCGCCGTGCAAAATGAATCTATTTTCTTAAGCTCATTTAGCCAAAGGAATTAGTCGATGGACACCTAATGGAATTCGGTGGCATCCACCAACAACAAGCATTCAGACATCAATAGGACTGTATAGTAAGAATATTGCCCAAAAAAGAGACTTGTGAAATTCGAAAAGCTTCTTAATTTTCCAATATCCGTCTGAATAGTGAGAAGCGATCCTCCAGGGGCAATGTGGTTATAATGAGATTATAATTTCCATCCTCCCACAATGAATGGAAAAGGCCTGAGTTCAAACGAATCCCATCAACGACATGAGCAGTTCTTAATGCTTCTTGAAAGGCTCTAAAAGCGTGTAATTCGCCTGGTGAGATCGGCAAAAGGGCGTCCATATGAGGAAAGACTTCGAAAATGTGGGTTGCAGAGCTTGAAACTAGGCACCTTGGAGGAGACTTGATTGAGGTACTTAAGGCTCTGAGAGGCATGAGTAAAATGAATGAGGACGAATTTTTCATGCTTATAAATGATTCTAGAATTAGGGATCATAAATTCAAGTTACGCGGGGAGATGTTTAGACTGGATTGCAGGAAGTTTTATTTTAGCTAGCGAGTTATAAATTACTGGAATAAGTTACCAATGGGTGGTAGAGACTGACAGTTTGGGAAACTTCAAATGTCAGCTGGATAATTACCTATGGGAGAAGGGAAACGCATAGGTTGTCGATCTATTTTCTTTTCTGTCATTAATTATTTACACCATCAAAAAATCATTTATTATTCAGAAATATGTAATAGTAGTGTAGCCTTCGTCACTTGCAAATAGTTTTCCAAGTGATCAAGGCTCTGGTAAAGACGCTGTAACGTATTGCTGAATAATAAATGATCTTGTCCTCGTGTAAAGAACGTAAGCAATTAGTATTACTATTTATGGATAACTCCTGTCAAGAAAGTGACTAGTTCAAAATCTTGATTAAAGCTGATTAAATCAATCGGTGTTGATTCCATTAGTCCGAATCTTTGATAATCATAATTATTTCTTGGTAACGTTCAGTTTACACAGAACTACAAGTTGATTGAAAATCATGGAAAAATGGGATACATAATGTCAAGCCTCAATACAGTACTTGCATTCTCACCTCGATTTTTTCTGTCCAAATCTGGGCGATGATGGTGCAGAGAGTATTGGAGAAAGAGGTTCCACTAGGATATAGTCAATGGAGAAGAGGTATCAAGGAAGGCAGTATTAAGCTTTTATGGATGGGTGACTATATCTGCCTCCTCTCAAGGCTGCGTACGAGCAATCATTGGCTAAGACAGCAAAGAATGGGGACATGGAAATTTTCATGTATGTGAATACAACGAAGAAGAAAGCTAATCAACTCGGATCTTTTTGCACTGGGAAAGTCTTAAATAACCCAGCTGATGTTGTTGCAGATGAATTGAATAGATAATTTGTATCGGTCTTGGCTGACGAAACTGAGACTGTCTAAAGAGCTGACGGTATTGGCGGAATCATCTTCTGAGGTTAACCCTTATAGGTTGGGCTGCAAATTATAGCATTGTTCTTTTGCTGCGAGAAAGGGAACTGATGATGTGTGTGAGTCTAGTCTGGCAGTGAGGAGTTTGATTAAAGCTACAACATTGGTTTTATTTAGAATCAGCTTCCACTATGTCCAGTTGAGAATGGCATTAAAGGATTCCTCTGGAAGTGGTAAATAGTTTTTGGAGTACTTTGCCAAGCCAGCATAACAGCCGGTATTCAATATTAAGGAAGTAGGTTTGAGGTAGATTGGAGGAGTTGATGACCACATGGTTTATCCAAACATTGCAGCCGGAGCAGTTCCCCTAAAAATATACTGGGTGACAAGTTCTGAATGTTTTACATCAGGAGGGAAATATTCTTGAAGTGCTCTGTAAAAGCCAAGCAAGGTTCTCTTCTTTGTTCTTTCAAAATGATGAATGAAAAAAAGATGCTCGTTCCAAATAACATCAAGGTCACGCTGGTTTATCACTTTATTGATTGATTTGCAGTGTGGAACGATGCATATATTACTTCTCTCTTTTTACAGATAAATGTCCTTTGAGCTATTTTGGATAATTCAGCTGTAAAACTAGCCCCTGCTAATTGCTGTGTGCTATCTGGGAGACTGTGGTGGCATCTAAACTATGTTATTTTGAGAATAACAGTGCTACGAAACACAGAGAGTTATCGAGAGAATAGCCTCCTACTCCTTGTGGAATAGCTCTATTCATACGATGAAGCGAGATATGGATGCTATGCATGACGTGGATTTGATGCCTTGAGAGGAGATAACGCGGGTAGAAATTAGGTTTATTGTTATCCTAATATGTTGTTATGGTAACAGTAAATCTAAGATTTGTAACGATGGATGAATCTGAATCATATCATAGGTTGCTTTTATGTTGAGCTTTTATCCACTCTTCCTTGTTATTAGTGTTTTCTGTGTTCTGAGGAGATTGGTAGTTGGGGATACATTGTGTATTATTCTATGGAAATATATTCAGAATCGGTATAATGCATAAACAAACAAACAAAATTCATAAACCAAGAAATGTAGATAAACAGAATCTTTTTTCATAAGTTCCCATTTCTTCTTTAGTTTCATATTGACAGATTACAATTTTAATGCAAACTTCCGTTTCAGCCATCAATGTACTTTATTCAATTAATTCTAAGCAAAGAACCAAAAATTTTTTTAGAAAGATGAGTGTCATCATCTTTCTAAAATTGTCTTCACAATTTTTTAACAAATACATAGATATAAATTATGAACTAAAAACAATAATCCTGCCTCGGAACTAAATAACCCAATCAATCTCAACTGCAACTTCTCGAATTTTAACTTCTATGTTTCAAGGTTCATCTTACTGTCTTCAGTGCAGTGGTACTCAAAGAGAAACTTGTGCGTAACCCTGTTCGCCCCCGGCCAAAGGTTCGAGTCGGCTGAGGAGGTTGATAAAAATATTTAAAAATGTCCAATTTATTTATGTTGAAAACATAAATACTTTTTTTTTTATAATTAAACTAAATTTTTAGAGGACTGAATTTGAGACTTACTAGTCCCAAATATTGCTGCGTACAATAGTTACAATCTAGTCAAAGAAGCCGCAAGGAAAATTTTAAGATTAGCAGTACCCTGCAACGTGAAAAAGTCTTGGCTCCCCCTCCCCCACTCCAAAGGTTCGTTGTAAAAATCAGAACAAATATTAATATAAATTAAGGTGAAGTATCACGAAGAATATAAATCAGTGTATTAATCGGTTGATTCACTTAGCTGTTCTGTCTACTCTCCTATCCTAATCTGTTCTGTCTTTGGTATATTATTATTATTATTATTATTAATATCAATTTATTTCCGAAGAACTGTCCTTTTACAGCTATGCAGCTAGAGGACATGAGTTATATACAGAGAAAAAAACATAAAATACAGACATATGCATTGCATACAGAGCCAGATACAATATACGGCCTTAAACAGCCACTGGTGAAGATACAAAAACATAAAGTTATAAGAAATACAAAAACATAAAGTTATAAGAAATACAAAAACATAAAGTTACAACAAGTACAAAAACATAAAGTTACAACAAATAAAAGTGCATCCGGATACATCGAAGCGTGGATATTGCGGTATCACAGAGAGTCCACCTAGAGCTTGACTAAGGCATACATGTCTGCAAGAATGGAAGATCTGTAGGTTCTGTCCTTGCAAAGTTTCTCAGCGTCTATGGCTAATCTGTTAAATATTTGGAAGGAGTTGTGTGGAAACATGTTGTCCAAGGAGGACATGCTACGCAGCTTCGACCTGTATGGGGAGGTATTGGACTGGCATCTTCTACTGTCGGACGGTCTGGCGATGATATCCCAAATATCGGGTGACTTCAGTTTTCCGGATAGAAGCTGAGAGAGGGTAAGAAGGTTCCTAGAGATGATGTGATACCTCCAAGGAAGCGTATTAAGATTGGTGACCAGAACAGATTTTGAGATTGTAGGTGTTAGCCCAGCAACCCTATTTAGCCATTTCAAGATCCAGAATTCCAGGGAGAGGAACCTGGCTTGGTATGATGAGGGTGCTGAGGACCATATAGTCGAGGCATATAATGGAATTGGGAAAATACAACGAAGAATGTATTTGATGATAAGGTCCGGGTTATGGAAGTTGGAGATCTCTTGTTTTACTGCCCATAAAGCCGAATATGTTTTCGTTCGAGTGGCATTAAAGTGAGGCAAGAAGGTGAGGTCTTTGTCCCAGATGATACCCAAATCTTTATGTTGGGTGACTTTTTTAACTGGAGAATTCGCAATAATGATGTCCACCTCGTTGGTATTTTTCTTCTTAGTGATAGAGAGTTGTGCAGTTTTCTCTTTATTAATGGAGAGCCCAATCGCATGAAGGTAGTTTTCCAGTTCATGTAGCTGTCGGTTGGAGCTCACAGTAATAGACTGGAGAGACTGGGGGCATTTTGTGATGACGAAGAACTTAATATCATCTGCGTAGGTGGTAAAATTAGTACGGTTTGATAGGAAGGGTTCTAAAGATGCGGCGAAGAGGGCGGCAGAGAGTGAGTTCTAGAGTCTTCTTCCTTGAAACAAAATGGCTGTCATTAAATTACAAGTGCAACCCCAATTAGAATGCTTCTGTTAAGTTATACAGTTCGATTTAAACCAAATCTACATGTGGTAGGTGAGGCATAGAATAGCCTGATGTGGAGAATTTTATTTCAATTCACTGTCCTGGAACAAGATTGTTGTTGTTGTTGGAGGTTTTACGGCTCAATGGCAGCTAAAGGCCATTATGCACCAAACAATGGTAGGAGTTATCAGTGTCATTAAAAGTGAGATGTGTATAAATTTGTTGCAAAGTAGGTATAATTTGGGCTGCATGGCTTGATGAGAAGGTGGTTTCCGTACTCCTTTATAGAGAGGGCAGTCAACTATGATATGCTGGACTGTGATTTTGGCAGTTCGGACAAAAAGGCAGATCTGAGGAGGAAAGAAGATAAAAGAGAGTAAGGTGTGCATGTCCTATTCGAAGTCTTGCAAGCGTGACTTCTTCCTTTCGGTTCAAGCGGAAGCTATATGGCCAAGACTGGAGATTCGGTTTAAGCTGAAGGAGTTTGTTGCCTTCTTGGTTTTGCCAATGATCCGTACTTCGCCATATTATAAGACTCTTATAGTCAGTGAAAGGGATTTTGAAAGAAGCGTCAACTGGTTTCACAGTAGATTTGGCTGCGTGGTCAGCACTCTCATTGTCAGGTATGCCAACATGGCTGGCGACCCAACAAAATTTTACTACTTTCATGTCCTTAGCTAGGTCAGTTAGCAAGTTATGAATATTACCAAGTAAGTAGTTGTGATTTTTTTCTGGAACAAGATGAGTCACTCAAATTACACATACCATCCAATTAAAAGAGACGATTGCAAGAAAAATTTAAGCGAACAAAGCAAATTTGTATAAGGAGACGATCTGGTTAATGAAAGCTTCGACTTTGTAATGAAAGGGTGAAATCTGGTCTTTGGGAAATACTAGAGATCTAGTTAATATGATCTACTGATCCAGGCTACTGAGTCTACGAAACTGCTCGGGGAATGAGTTAGGTTAGTTAGCTATTACCTGATGACAGTATAGAAGAAATTATTATTGTTTTCTCCAATGGAAAAGGTAGGGTAGGGAATGTAGGGAAATTGCTGACATAAAGATATATAGGTTATTTGAAAATTAGCTTATAATCTTTTTTAATTGTTTCAGAATAATCTACCAAAACCTAGCAGACCTTGTATCTCAAATACATCTACCAGTTTGGAATTTGTAAGGGAGAATATCGAAAGAATTCCGGAAAAATCTCAAAGAAACTAAGTTTGGAACTTAAAATACCTGACACAAACCTAAATAAAATCATAAATGAAATTAAATACATTGTTTATCATCCCATGTTCTTACAAAGTTTGAATGAGGACGACCCAGAAGAATAAAATCGCTTTATTGCATTGCAATAAATTATACACAATTTAGAAAAACAAATGAGAGCAGATGAAACTGTCCAAGAGGACTTCCGGTGGTATCACAGTGGCTTAAACCTTTTGTCCTACAATGTTATGTTTGCAATGACATATTTTCTGTACTTTTTTACATATAAATTGATGATCTGCACAACATGTTCTACACAGTCTGAAGTATGCTGGTGGGAATGAAGCGGTGAGCTAGGTGGGGCCTATTACAGTGTGCTGCAGAGAAAGGGAAAAACTCTGAGGATCTGATGTGGGATCCTCCAATAGCAAATGACCCAGAAATCGGGAGAGCTGATGCAGCCTGTAATCAGTTTATAGCGGTAGTCAGTCTTCTTTCTTCAACCTTTGATTTCATAGTAGTGTAATTGAGGGCTCCTGTAATGGTGATAGTTTGGATGTCATTCTTGAGGTTATGTCTGCGTGCAGGCCACCTGACCATCCAATATTCGTCCGATTGAATTCTATGGAGTATGGATACGAACGCTAAATTTCTGAAGGACTGAGGAATAGAAGACTGGAATTTACATGGTGTAAGGAAGCCTGTGGCTTATGCTGCACCAGCCAAAAAAAAAAAAAATAAATAATAATAAATAATAAGAATAAAAACAAATTAATGATAAGAAGAAGAAAATTTTAAAAAAAGAATAAATAAATAATAAAAATTAATAAGAGAAAAGGAAATGGACAACCTATGCATTTCCCTCCTCCCTTATCCAGCTGACCTTTGAATTTCCCCAGACTGTCAGCCTCTACCACCCATGTAGGTAACTTATTCCAGTAATTTATAATCGCTGTCTAAAATAAAACTTCCAGCAATCCAGTCTAAACGTCTCCCCCATGTAACTTGAAATTACGGCCGCTCTAGTTCTACAATCATTTATAACCGTGAAAATTTCGTCCTTATTCATTTTGCTTATGCCTCTCAGAGCCTTAAACACCTCAATCAAGTCTCTTCTTCTAATGTGCCTAGTTTCCAAACTCTGCAACCCACATATTCGTAATCTTTATTCCTATGGACGCCGTTTTGCTTTTCTCACAAGGCGAGTTACCCGTCTATGGACCCTTTCAAGAATGTCTTTCTTTAGGTGCGGTCTCCATACTTGAACACAGTATTCCAAGTGCGGTCTAACAATAGCCTTATATAATGGAATTATCACGTCCTTATTTCTACTAGCCATTGGCAATCAGTGCTGTGCACTTGAATATTGTTGACATTGTTTTTTGGAATGATGAAGCCACATTTAAACCAAATGGCACCGTTCATTGCCATAGTTTTGTTTATTGTTCTCTTAAAAAAAAACCATATATTCTTTAACAAGGATTTAACGCTCCAGGCTTCAAAGTCTGGGCAGGAATGTGGACAGGTGTTCTCGGATCTTTTTCTTTCTAAGGAACCATATCAAGAGAAAGTTACCTGAGACTGCTAAAAGACAAAATCATTCCACTCATGCAGTCCAAAATCAATTTTAAGCATTACTTTTTATGCAGGATGGAACACCATCTCACTATGCAAAACCTGCCAGCGAATTCTTAGGCGAAAATTTGCCGGGTCGATGGATTGGATGATGAAGTTCCAGTGAATGGCTACCGAGACTTCCCATGATTTAACAACCTATAACTTTTTGTGAGGATCCTTAACGGTTAAAATATTTATTGATAAGCACAGATCCGTTGAAGCTTCATAAGTCAATAGTTAAGAGAATTATAGAAAGTTTCTGAGGAATTGTGCTTGCTGTTTGTCACTTTGTGTCCAAAAGACAATTTTGTAAAGGCCAAAATGACAGCCGTATTGAAGAGATAGCCTAAATTATTATTATTTTTTTTAATTTATGTATGCCTTTCTATTGTGCTAGCATTAATTAAAATATATATTTAAAATAGCTCTGCTATTTACCATCAAGCATGTATCCTTACTTATCTAGAAAAGTTGGGCAGATGGGCTAAGTGGCAACTGAAGTTTAACATTGACAAATGCGAAGTACTGCATATGGGTAGAAGTAACCCCAGAGAAACGTACCAACTGTGTGGTACTACACTTAAGGTGGTAGAAAATGAAAAAGGCCTGGGAGTAATTGTGCAGTCAGATAAAATTCTACTTTAAGACGACATCTGAACTGAAGCTTGATTGTGGAAGAACAAGGATTTACAAAAATTGTGCCAGCAATGAGAGCCTCACCCGTGAAGATCAGAAGACGAAAGGATCAAATCTGGATGTTAAAACCCGAATGTTGCTGTTTTCATAACTGAATATATGAAATGGGTGGGAGCTGCAGAGCCCCCACCCATTTGGTTGGAGAGACATGGGGAAAGACCTTCTTAAAAAAGTGAACTGATAATAGTTTTAAGAAGTAGGAGAATTGAATGTGAGAATTGCAAATTTGGTCCCTATCCTTATCATCGGTGTGGCTTTCATGTACATTACTAACAATAAATAACTTCGTAATTAATTAATTTTATTTTTGTAAACGTTACATAACACTGTGCTGCCCTGCCACTTTATTAGGTACACCCCTGCCGTGCACACAAATTGTTTGTCCCACAACGTTGCACGTCACATGACCACAGTTGTGAATATAACTGCAGCAGAACAACCTTTCTAGTATCAGTTAAGCGTACAAACCGTAGCCAGAATGAGGAAAAGGAGTGATGTAACGGACTTCGAACGTGGCATGGTAGTAGGTGCAAGACGTACTGGACAAAGCATCTCTGAAATGGCAGTTCTCGTGAACTTTTCACGCACCACAGTTTCAAGGGTGTATCAAGAATGGTGTAACGAACAGAAAACATCCTCTCAACGGCACTCCTGTGGAAGAAAATCGCTTGTTGATGAGAGAGAAAGGTCAGAGGAGGATGGCTAGAATTGTGCAAGCAAACAGACGGGCCACAATGTCGCACATCACGTCAGAGTATAACCTTTGCGCGCAGAACAAAATATTGCAACGGACCACTAGTCGCACTTTGTCGCGAATGGGCTACAACAGCCGACGACCACATCGCGTACCTTTGTTATTAATGAAGAACAAGAGAGCCCGCCTCCTGTGGGCACAGAAACACCAGCATTGGACTATCGAGGATTGGAAAACAGTTGCTTGGTCTGACGAGTCGAAGTTCCTGGTGCATCATGTTGATGGAAGGCTCAAATTTGGCGAAAACAACATGAATCCATGGCCCCGTCATGTCTGACGACTATGTGCAAAGTAGTGGGGGAGTATTATGGTGTGGGGAATGTTTCCTTGGCACACGTTGGGTCCACTGATACCCATAGATTCACGTCTGAATAATGCCTCATCGTACCTAAACAACGTTGCTGACCAAGTGCATCCGTTCATGTTGACAGTTTATCCTCAGTCAGATGGTTACTTCCAGCAGGATAATGCGCCGGTGCACAAAGCCCGAATCACTATGGGATGGTTCCAGGAACATGACAATGACTTTTCTTTGCTGCAGTGGCCCGCTCAGTCTCCGGACGGATCTCAATCCTATTGAACATCTTTGGGATGAGCTGGAAAGGCCTGTTCGCTGAAGGTCTACACCCCGTCGAATCTCAAGGAACTGCATGACACACTCATGTCTGCATGGTACTCCATTCCTGCACAACGTTTCAGCATCTTGTTCAATCCATGCCTAGACGAATTCAGGCTGTTTTGAAGACTAAAGGAGGCTCAACACGCTACTAGGTAGGTGTACCTAATAAAGTGGCAGCACAGTGTATGTTATTAATGGTTACATAATTGGTAACGTTAAAATCATAAAATAATATAAACATTTGTATACATCATTTGTATATTTATTAAAAAAAATCTGAAAATTCCTGCAGTAAGAGAAAAGGATGCAGTAAAGGCAACAGAATGCAACAACTACGAAGATCACGCTCTCAATTCTGCAATTTCTCCAAAAGGTAGATACCATTCATCTCCTCAAATCCATCAGTTCATTTTTCACAGAATGGTCTTACATCATTTGCCTATCATATTCTCAACTTTTCATTTCAAGAATTTGTTAGAGAGGAACTAGTCCTCATCAGCCATCCACTTTGAAGCACATCCTGGACTTTCTTTTTATTCAATACCCTTCAACACGACGTGAATTCAAATGATAAACGCTTTCTGCATGGACAGAGCCCGGTTAATAATATAAAAGAGGTCCAGAAATTTTGAAAACTCAGAGTTTGAAATGTTACCTAAAGAACTGTGATTATCGTGCCATTGATACGTCCAAGAGACAAGCCAACGTGATGAGAAAGAGAGCGACGTGACATCATCCATGAACACACCTATGTTTAACTCCAGAAAGCTGAACTTTCTGTTGACTCTCTCGACCGCGAGAGAAATACGTGCTCTCCTAAGCCGCATGTAAGTTGCCCTTTGAAACCGACGTTTCTGATGACGGCACTAAGGACGTACAAGGAAACACCATTCGCTCATGGCCGCCTCAAGGTCGGCCTACAACCCCATTTTACTCTCTTTCCTTCGTTTGCTCACTTCATCTATAGGTGACGGCTACGTGCATTCCACCATGCATTACGTAATTCGATAGAACATTTACCAGACCTTCACTCCACGTGTGCTTTGCGTATGCGGTGGCACGTAGACTCGAGAGGGTTCAAAGAACCAAAGGACATCTTAAATGTGAAACCGACCAACAAATTAAAGTTATTCATCAATCAAGTAATTACAGACTCGTGTTTATTATCGCGTATTTAAAAAACAAATAGATGATCTTTACATATATGCCTTCTGGTATTGCTTTTATTGCAAAGGATGGTTAAATTAACTATCAGATTAACTGGAGAAGAATTGGAGAAGTTTTGTGGAACGCTTCAGGTTTGTAAACTGTTAGCAGGAAACTCCATCTCAACGAAATACGTGATTTTTTGAGGAAATGGAAATCCAAGAGTTGACAATAAATTTCTATTGGTATTAACAGTAGATGCGCTGAATATTTCCCATGATATTCGTGACAGGATACCACCACCTGTTACTAAATTTCAAGTTAAACTGGTAATACAAGTTTGCTTGAGTGGGATTCCCTGAAGGAAACCACAACACGGTACTTTTAGAAAAACAGATACAAATCTTGTTATTCAGGTAAAATTGATAAAAATCTACGATACAGGAATAAATAGCAATTGTAATTTAATCCACTATGTACAAAGGTTATTCAAAAAAAGGAATGGCGATTTATAGTTAAAAAGTATGTTCATTAAAAAGCATTTTTATAAATTTCATTTGAATAATTAAGCGTCTAGTAATAATGCTTCTTAGCAAATTTTAAAATTGTCCCCAAGGGGCGCGAATTATTTAGTTATAAAAATGGCGCTTACCTTACAAGATTGTGTCTAGATCTAGCAGCGCACAGTAATTCCTTTTTTTAAATATCGAAGGAATAAAACCTTTGAAGTGTTAATCAAGATAAAGCTGGGCTCATCATTATGAGCCAGGAACAAATAAACAATTAATTCAATGAACACACACTATCACCATGACCTAGGCCCTAAAGGGTCAACTCAATAAAGACAGAGATTTACTTAATGTATTTGGACTGTTCTACTTCTAGAGCTTTTGATTTGAAGACAAAACTGGAAGAATGAATAGCGACCTTTATTGTAATCTCCTATAAAATAAACTAAGGCCAGTGTTAAAAAAAAAAACCCTACTACGCTGAGATTTTATTTGCAGCATCACAATGCCACTAGGCCACATGTGTCCCGCAGAACTATGCCCTATTTCAAATGCTAAAGTTGAAATCTTAGTACAACTTCCTCCTCAAAGGGACAGAGGGGCACCCCTATGGAGGAGCCCATCCTCCAATGGGCAGGGAAAGATTTAAGGTGATAGGGCCCACCAGGCTAAAACTTAGGGTTCGGGATGGCCAAAGTCACAAGGCCAAGGGACTCCATGTGAGTGGAGGGAAGATTGCCACTATAGTTATCAGTACATAAGTTTAATCCCACATTGGCCAGGCCAGCTGTAGCCAGTGTCAACATATCCCACGCCATGCTGCTTGCCACCAAGCGGTACAGCATGGCATCAGCAAGCAGGAAGGTGTAAGGTGAGGTGTAAGGTGTATTTAGTGTCAGACGGCACCAGGGGTTTCCCCCATCTCCGCGTAGTTTTCATTGTGGGTGTACCAGTTCACTGGAAATGCCAGAGATTTAAAAGTGTATGGATATTGTATATGTGTAGTGCCGTGTACCGTTGTTCATCTGGTCGTTTAGCCGCTGGACCCCTGCTGAGGCCCAACGTTGCCCCACCTTAGCCCCGTGGAGGCAGACCAGGAACCCAGTAGACTTAAGTTACTCTGGCAGGTCCTGCCACCTAATTTCCTGAGATTTCAGTGGCTAGGACCTAAAAAAAAAAAAAAAAAATAAATAAATAAATAAATAAAAAAATAAATAAATAAATAAAATAAAAAAAAAAATAATAATAAAAAAAAAATAAATAAATAAATAAATAAAATAAAATAAAAATAAAAAATAAAATAAATAAAGAAATAAAATAATAATAAAAGGATAAATAAATAAAATGATAATAAGAAAAAAAAAAAAAAAAAGAATGTATTTATATTGCATGCATATATGCATGTATACAAGCACATGTATGCACACACAACGTGCATACATGTGCCAACGTTAATCGTGGGGTTGACGTCACTTGAGTTGGGTGCATATATGCGCGCATACAAGTACATATATACACACATGCACATATATGCACATATATGGACGCATATGTACACACAACGTGCATACACATACCAATGTCAATCGTGGGGTTGACGTCGCTTGAATTGGGCCAGAACGTGGGTGAAGATATTTTGGATGTATTTAAATTTAGGTGTGTGGGACTTCGCTAGCGTGAAGATAGAGAGGGGGGGAAGGCTGAAGACTGGGGGGAGAAAGACAGAAATATGGAGCCAATAGGGAAGACAGCCCCAAGTTTAGTGTGGCATGCCCATGCCCCACCAGAGTGGAAATGAGGGGAGGGGGGCGACGAGAGAATCGTCTCCCCGGGGGAGTAGGGTTTAAAGGTGAAGGGGGCTAGGGTGCCCTCTTCAGGCTGCCGTGAGGCTTTGGGAGCTAAGCTGCAGTTTGTTGTTTGTTGTCTCTATTCTTGTCCACTTGATTCAGATTGGGACACTCATGAGGCAATCCCTGTCCCCCTTTTTTTTTTTTTTTTCTCCGTTGATTCTCTTTTCTTCTTCTTTTTTCCTTCTTTTCTTTATTCCTTTCTTTTCCATTCATTTTCTTTTCTTCCACAGTTTTCTTTTCCAGGAATTGTCTCTGTCTTATGCGATTTATGTTACTGTACTATCAGTCTCGTGTATGGCAATTAACACCCTTCTCCTTGTGAAGAGGTCCTGTGCATACTGGGAGAACGCTCGGTACTCCTCTTCCGTGTCAATGAAGTGATGTTCAAGTCCTTTGGGGAGGTAATGGATTTTCGTGATGAGGGTGCATCTGAGGTCTTCGTATTGTGGGCAGTCGTAAAGCAGGTGGTCCCAGCTTTCGACCTCCCCGCACGTGCAATTTGGGTCATCGACGAGGCAGAAGCTGAACAGTTTCTGGTTGAAGGGTCCATGTCCTGTGAGTAACGAGGTCAGGTGCAAGCCCGGGAAGAACCAACCCGGTTGCCTTGGGTATATTTTGTTCAGTTCTGGAAAGAATTTACGAGTGATCTCGCCCTTTGTCGTCTCTGTCCATCTTTGCTGCCACTCCTGAAGGAGGTAGGTCTGTAGTCGGGCTCTTTCCGTTTTTTGACTGCTTGCTGGGTTGATTGTGAAGTCCTGATGATTTGCGGCCACTCCCTTTGAGTGCAAGTAGAGCAGTCCTGCTTTCACAGCTTCTAAATCCAGGGGTAGCGCGCCAGCAAGCACCTGCAGTGCAGGTGTGCTTACCGTGCGGCAAGCTCGTGTGGTTGTCAATAGGATGGTCCTATGTGTCATATCCAGGATTTTCTTGTTGGTTACCAGTGATGTTTTGGTGTACCATACTGCAGCTGCGTAGATTATTGCTGGGATGAAGGTTGACTTATAATATAGCAATAGGGTTCGTTTTTTCAGTCCCCAATCCTTCCTCGTAATCCTAGCCACTAGGGCTGAGTATCTTCTTATTTTCATTCTTATGTGTTTCAGGTGAGGTATGAAGGATAGGTTATTATCTAAGATAACTCCTAAGTACTTCATTTGCTTGGTGAGTTTGATGGTCAGGCCATTTATTTTTATTTGGGGCGGACGCTGTACCTGAAGAGTTCCTTTCAGCAAGATGGATATGGTTTTCGTCGGTGCAATTTTTAGCTGGTTTTTTGTGGCCCAGTATTGTAATTTCTGCATTGCCTGATTGCCGATGTTTTCCAGTTGGACTCTGGAATCTGCCTCAATAGTAACAATGAGATCGTCCGCAAAGGCCTGGGCCTCAGCCAGCCCCAAGTCCTGGCACAGGAAATCGTCCAAGACCATGTTCCAAATGAGAGGACCCAAGACAGACCCCTGCGGACATCCCCTATGTATGTTTCTTGTGATTTTTTGATAATTTGTATTTATTTCCACTCGTCTGCCTGAAAGGTAGTCTTCCATTGCTTTGTATAAGTTGATTGGTACTGCAGCTTCTCTCAGTCTGTTCAGGACGCTCGGCCACCAAAGTGAGTCGAACGCCCCGGCAAAATCGACTGAAATGACCAATAGATATTTTTTCCTGCACTCTTGTGCTTTCCTAAGCAGATCTCCAAGGGCATCCACCGTAGAGGATCCTGGCTTAAAGCCAAACTGATTTTTAGCTGCCAGGCCTGCCCTTTCGTAGTGGTTCTGTATCCGCATGTGGAGTAGCCTCTCGTACAATTTACTGACTACTGAGAGCAGAGCGATGGGTCTGTATGATGATGGACATTCTGGGTTCTTAGTAGGATTTTTCAGAATTAACTTGGTGTTTGCAGTTTTCCATGCTGCAGGGAATTTCCCTGTTTCCAAACATCTGTTGTAGAGGGTGAGTAGGATTTGCGGAGCAATTTCTACTATTTTTTTCAGTATCTCCGGTTCGATCATATCAAGTCCCGGGCATTTGCGGTTTTTGATCCTGGTAGCAGCCGCGCCGAGTTCCTCATGGGTGAAGGGGGGCTCGAGCGCAGGGGTGATATATTTTTCATTTTCATCGCAAATCTTATGTTGTTCTTGCAGAGTTAGGGTCGCGGGTTCCTTGAAAATTGTGTCGAGTATATTACCCATTGATTGCTCCCAAGTGGTTGTATAGTCTCCTTGCGAGGTCCTGGTGGTGCTGATCACCTCCCCCCTGGGCAGTTTGTTTGTAGTCACCTTGTAAACTACACCCCAGGGGTCAGTTCTTCCTGTCGTGGATACTAGACGCTCCCAGGAACGCTTCTTGCTTTTCTGTATCGCGTCCGTATACTGATTTCTGACTTCTCGATAGCGCTGTCTTAAAGCCTCCACTTCATGTGCAGGCCAAGTCCTACGGGCTCTCTGGAAATCTTTCCTAGCTTTTTGCATCTGGCGTCGAAGCACGGCTATTTCTGGGGTCCACCAAGGAACAGCACCAGGTTTTGGGTTTTTTCTTTTGATTGTTCGATCGCTAATGGTTTGTATTAGGTCTGTAGTCCCCCTCAGAAGGTCATCCGGGTCATTTTGTGGGTTTATACTGGCTGGGTTGCTTTCTATGGCTGTGATGAGCAGGTTTTTGAATGACATCCAGTCTGCTTTGGCAACTGCATATCTGTTTTTCTGTTGGTTTGTTCGTGTTACTGTTGTCAGTTGTCTGATTATTTTAAAGGTGATTGCACGGTGGTCTGAGGTAGTCCATGCCTCCTCCACCTTCCAGTCAGTCACAAATCCCGCCAAGTTCCTAGTAGCTAGGGATACATCGATCGTAGCCTCCCAGAGGGTGTTGCAAAAGGTTGGCAAGTGGTGAGGTTGATTTAGCACTGTCAGTTGTGATCCTGCCAAGTAATCCTCAAGGAGTTGACCATTTTGGGTTCCACGCCTGCCAGGGGTAGTACTGTGCCATGTCGGGGATCGACAGTTCACGTCAGCTCCTATGATGATTTTTTGGTTTGGTAGGATGTCCTGCAGGCATTGAAGATATTCGATTGCAAAATCTATCTGTTGTCCTGGTCTACAATAGAGTGCCACAACGTACAGGTTCCCTAAAGCTGTATTTAGCTGGGCACAGGCGGCCCACTCCGTGCAGAACTGCGTGATTTTAGTCACTGTGATATTGCTGTTCCTTACCAGGACAGCAGCCCATGGGGTGTCTTCAACTGTGTGTATCACTTTGTAGGTGAGCGGGTAGCCTACAACCCGTTTCCCATGCGAGTATGGCTCCTGTAATATGATGACATCGACGTTTTCCTCTTCAGCTTTAACTCGGATCTGGTCGGCTACTGCTCTAGCCCTCTGCGCATTTATTTGAATTATTTTTAGTATATTTGTGTTGTAAGCTTTAATTTTCGTCCCCATAGTTAATCCTACTTTGGTATAAACTCTTGGCTCGTTGGTACGTGGGACACATGGGGTCTCTCAGTGAATGCTTGTACTCTAGCTTTAAGTTTTTACAGTTTACGCAGGTAGGTCCCACATCTTTGTGGGGACAGGCATTATATTCATGGCCTTTTTCTGAGCAGTGGCCGCATGTTGGGGTGGTTTGTGCACACGTATGCGTGGTGTGACCGAACTTGCAGCAGCGGTAGCACTTCGGAACGACCACACGTTCGTGATATCGGTAGCAGCCCCATTCTATAAACACCCTTGTTTGGTTCTTCAGGGTTTGCCAGGCTTCCGGGGTTAGTTCTACTACCCAGTTTTTGTTTATTCCATCCCTCGCTTTAATGGAGTATTTGGGCATTGCTATCTCTTGTGGATTTTTGTTAGGGATTTTACCCTGTAGGTTTCTATGGTAGAGTTCGTACGCTAATTGGTTCGGTGTGATGTCTTTATCTACGTCGTATATTATTATGGCTGGCCCTTTTCTTTTGGGTGGTTCAGCTGTTAGACCCAAAGTGGCTATTTTCGGGTTTTGTATTATTCCTAGCATCTCTTTCTTTGTCTCGGTTTCTATTACCAGTCCTATGCTCCTCATCTTGCGTATTCCTCTGATTTGGGTTTGTTTGAGGTCTTCCTTCATGGTGCTTATTAGTTTTGCCTTAATTTCTTCACTTGTTATTTCCTCGGCATTTTTGGGCCTTAGTATTACCAGGTTTGGCGTTGGGAGGAGTGTCTTTTTCTTTGGCTGTTCGTTTCTTGGCATCTGTGTCACAGTTGGTGGATTACTCAGTGTACTTGCATAGGTAGGTATGCGCTGTTGCATTTGTTGTGTGACCCTACATTCCTGGTAGGCCTCCAGTTTGGCTGCATTTCTTTCTGCCTCACTGCGAACCTTGTGGAAGACCGTCTCCAGCTTGGTCCATATTCCTACAATATCAGCCCTAAGGGCAGCTGAGATTCTACTTGCGGAGTCTTTCAGTTTGTTTTCAAGCTCCACCCGGAGGGCCAAAACCTGGTCCAGTACCGTTCCATCCGGCAATCTGGGGTCTATGGTAGGCTGGGGCTGCTTACTTAATTCTTCGATGTTCTCTGGTTGGGGGTCCTCATTGTTTTGCTGGTCTTTCGATTCACTTTGCGATCTTGTCTCCATTCCCGTACTCGGGGCGACATATTTCTTGTATTTCTTTTTTGAAGTTTGTTGTGGCTGTGCTCCATCGTCGTGGTCATTCTTCTCTATAATTTGCAAATCATCATTTTGCTCTAGGATAGGTTGTTGCCTTCTTCGTTGGTGTTCATCTTCTGGCTGAAGTTCAGTCAATTTGTGACTATGGCTAATCATTTTGTCTCAGGTACGGTTTATCGAGACTAATCCGGTTTATCGAGGTAGGATCCACACACTCAAGAACCGGCTAGGAATGTTTACAAATGTTGCCGATCGTAAGTCCGTGGCACAATTTCGGGCCTAGCAGTGGTCAATCTAAACTTTTGATTCCCCACCAATGATTGGGGGGGGGGGTTTCACCCAAGTATAGTGGGAAAGTTAATGCTGTGAAAAGCAGGTGGTCGCTGCTTTTTGTGGCGATGACGAAGCTACTGCCGAAGGCTGTAGATGGCAACCAGGAGCTCTCGCTAATAGAGGCTTAAGCATTTACACACATGGGGGTCACCCTCCCCACTCAATAATGCAGATCACTGTAGTCACACCCTCCAGTTCAAGAACAATGGGTGAAGCAGAATGTGTGTCGTCGCAGGCCGTCCCAGTGTAGCACGGCGCAGTAAAAAATAGTTCTCTACACTAAGTACATGTTCGAAGCACACGATTTTACAAAATTCGGCGGTTTACGGTACAGTTTGGTGGAGCGGTCTTTCAGCTCAGTTTTAAACACAGTTTGGGCAACTCCCCAGTCAAGTGTAAACTACCAACGTGGCTTCTGCTTTACATCAGTGCCTCTCTATGGCCCTTCTGCCAGCCACATGGTGACCATTGTAGTCTGACAACAAAGGACACAGATAGAAACGCTGGTAATTTACTAAATTCCCAATAGATATTAAAACTAATCTCACCTACGGAATCCTCCAGATAAGCTCTTTCAGGTGGAACACTTTTTTAGACTGATTTAACATTTTAAACACTTCATTTCCACACAAATTCAGGAGCGCGAAATAACGTGTCCGGTCGTAACGGCCGGCCAAGGTCCATTCCATCAGCAAGCAGGAGGGGTTTCCAGAGTTGGTTTCCCCATTGCAAGCCGAGTGGGTAAAGTACCTGCCCGGCAACCCAAAGGTCGCGGGTTCGATTCTCGCCTCGGGCTTGGATCAAAGTACTGCAAAAATCCTTGGGAGGTGCAATATGGCCACAGAAGCCGATGCGCCAACAACTACCAAATCAAAAAAAAAAAAAAAAAACCCCATTGCAATAATGAAGTTGAGGTGGGCCTGTCAGAATACACACATATATACTGGGCATTCACCCACATGTCATGCAGACATAAACAAAACACTTTTTTGACACATATTTAGGGGAACGCAAAAATTTGACATTAACAAATACTAATAATTCATGATTTATATTTTAAAAAAAGAGCTAAAGGCAACGAATTTTGCCGCGAACAGAGAAAATTTCGTTTCTACGCGCCGCCACATTGCCCATTCATTCCCTCAACCAGATGTTATGTTTGTTGCATGGCAACAAACATAACATCAACTCCTTCAGCTACAATAATATTGGTCAAACTCGACAAATCTTCGTTTTAAAAGGGCCAAATATTAAATTTCATAAAAATCCATCCACTGATCGTCGAGTTATCACATGCAAACGGACGGACGGACACAGAAATAATTATTACCAGATTTCAATTGGTCCGATTTTAATTAACTTTTGGATGACCCGACACAACTTTCCATAATGGCCAAACATAACATTTCATGAAAATCCATATACAAGGAGTCCAGTTCTTAAATGCAGGCGGATGAACAAAGAATAATAATTTCTGGATTGCTATTGGTCTGATTTCAATGAAATTTAGGATTAACGAAAAAGAGCAAAATATGAAATTTCATGAAAATCCATTCAAAATTCAAAATTCAATTTAATATAAAATCATAAAATCATTACACATGATTAAAAATGCAATATCAAAATCTAGAAATACACATAATAAGTTTACTTGACATGGTCTAACGCTTCTCCTGAAAGTGGGTCAAACATTCTATATATTCTATAAAAATGTGAAATAAAAAAAACTAAAACATGTGCAATAAAAAACAAAAAAGATGCGAAATCAAAATAAACAAAAAAATGAGAAACAAAAAATGTCATTGTTGTTCTTAAGCAAACCTCTTGGAAAAATAAATTATGTTACAGAAAAATGTCAATAAAACCTAAGTAAATAAAAGGAAAAGGAGGCCAGGAAACAGAAAAACCAAAATGGTGAAATCCGTGAGTGGAGAAACAACCGAAATACTTAAGGGGTATTTCATTCCTAAAATTACTGGAAAACTTTTGCATATGCATCATCAAGGAGATAGAAACGTGAGAGATGATTGATGCATCTGAAACTCATGCCGATTTTAACAGATGGAGAAGTCTTATGTTGTTAAAGGTCCCTACAATGGTTTTTGACCTCTTCCAATTTGTGCTACGAAGCGTGGTCAAGGACGAGTATATGCAACCAAATCTAAAGATTTCGATAATTTTCAGAATCGTCAGATTAATACCAAGGTCTTTAGGATGGTAAATAAAACAGAAAAATGATGACAATGATTTAAAAATTGATAACTAACCAAAGAATAAATAGCTAAAATAAATCATTAGACATAAAATTCTCATATATAAATATTCCATATAATGTTAAGCATTTCTTTTGAATAACCCTATATATTATGAGATCGTCTAGAATATATAAATAGTTAATTCTCGTATTTTTCTTGATCACCACGTTGAACGAGTCCGTTATGTGGATAATGACTTTTTAACATAAGAAAGTATCATATTAGGGCTACCCGAGAACTAACACATCTGCCCCATGTGTAAAATTCCCATAAATTGCGTGTGTTCTCTAGTCCGTTTGCCTATTTTGGATGAAAAACTCGAGTTTCCAGGAATAAAAGCCACGGAGAGAAAAAAAGTCCATAAAAGTTCCTCGCGTCATTCACAGGATTCGAAAACGGGCCTCTTCCACGCGGTATGGGGGAGGACAGTGATTAAAACCACTATGCAGCACGCGCACACTTTTAACATTGGAAAGAAAAATTAATGAAACTTAACGAATTCATGAACAAGAGATATTGGGCTATTAGTTTTGAGTTAAAAACAGAGACTTAAGAGAGTGCCATCAAAATATTATATATATATATATATATATATATATATATAATATATAATATATACAGTATTATATATATAATATATAATATAACAAAATAACAGACAACTAAAAGCCATGTCTATCAAGAAATACAATAAACATATATTTCAACAGAAACAAGAGAAGAGACGGAGTTTACTGGATAGATTTTTTTTCTATTAGTGTACAGGATTTTGGACAACAAGTAATCTCGATGACGTCATTCGTAGTTAAGATATAAAAACTAAGTTTTACGTGTCTCTTTTACCAGGCTACTTTTTTAAGCTGTGTTTTGTAAGCTAGTACGACTAAGGAACTGGCAGAGATTTTGTTCCGGAAACTGGGTTGAAAAAATAAACCAGTTTTATCTCAATGAAGTAGTTGTTAATTAATTAGTATCTCTTGACATTCCTGTCTTATTCTTAAAAATTAAAGTTGTTCAGGAACTCATATTTTCCAGTGCCTAACGTTGCTGCAGTAGACCAAGCATACCACAGATAAATGAGGCAGTTACAAAATATGACATCAAATTTTTATTCTCCACTGTCAACAAATCCCGATGAATCGATGGCAGATATCTTGGACGTCGTATGGTATCGGCCTCCAACATGTATTTTGTATAGAAATAAATTAAGGTCACTTGTTAGGATTCGGCTCACAGCTGATTGCGATTGCAGTTTTTTAAGGACAATTTACTTAAGATTTAATGTACACTGGTGTTCAAAGAAAGTGCATCACTTAGGAATTTCACATTTCTAACCCTTTTTCGCGATGGTATGTTACATTAACGACTAGCATCACAAATAGAAATATAAACAAAAGATATTTATTAATAGTTAAGGCAAAGAGCTGAGTAATATTTGACAGATGCTCTCAAAATATTCCAAAATGAGTATTTGCAACCTTTATACAACAGTTTTGGTAAACAAGACAATTATGGCTGAAATGTTATCAGAAGCCCTCAATTTGCTTTAGTTTATCATTTTAAATGGAAAACAAAATCAAAAGATCATCAGGTGCAAACTAATATTTAGTTGAAATAAATATAAATAAATTAAACACACCATCGAGGCATTCACAAGATCAATTTCCGAAGATAATCAACTGATAGTTCGTGGTTCCAAACACGAATTATGGCTTCCTGAAGTTCACGAAGGATCTTTGGTTTATTTCTGGCAAGTGAAGATTCCACACGGTCCAAACAGTTGTCTATAGGATTCAGGTCCGTGCTGTTTCCTGGCCAACTAAGAGTTGTAAGACACCGTTCTTCCAACCATTTTTTCACCTGTAACAAATGTAAACAATTACTGTCGAACCTCTAATGCAGAAATGAAGCTAAAGTAACTAAAAAAGTGCCTACTTACACTTTTCGCCAAATGACAAGGAGCAGAGTTGTCTTGAAAGATGCGGTTACTTGGAAGGTTGAAATGGTCTCTAATGGTTGGCAGCAATTTGCCTTCCAATATAGCCAGGTATCCATTGGCATTTACGGAACCTTTTATAAACTGCAGATGACCTACTCAACGATACGAAATGCATCCCCATATCAATTGGATTTTAGGGAATTTCACTGTAGACACCATACAGTCTGGAAGATATTCTTCACCACGTCTACGGCGAATCGTTTGTCTTCCATTAGAGCCATGCAGGTTGAATTTCTTCTCATCCGAGAAAACTTCCTTCCACTGCTCGGGGGTCGTCCATTTGACATGCTCCTTACACTAAATTAATCGGGCCTGTTTCATTTTTTTGTGTGAGGAGAGGACGACGGGCTACAGACCATTCAGCCTGTAGTGTATTAGAAGAAACGGACTGTAGACATTACATAGTAATTATACCACAAAACATAATCGAATCAAAGGCAAATCGGAAACAGAGAGAGAGACCTGTCACCTTTATTTGTTTATTTTATTAAAAAACATTAAAAAAACGAGTTCACATTGCATCTTTGATTAAGTCATATAATTATCGTTGTTAGGATTTTAAGAGCATCGGCTACTTCGATCATGTTGCTTCGCGTATATTGTCTTTGAATTACGTGTGTTCTAAGGTCGATTTTTTTGTTTTGCTGGAAGAAAAAACCCAAGTTTCCTGGAGAAAAAACCGAGCTACCTCACCTAAGACCGACTAACTCAGCCAAGTTGCCAAAAAGGTCCATAAAAATTCGACCCGATTCGAACTCAGGTCTTTTCTACCCGGTGTGGGGAGGAATGCGATACTACCAACTGTGCTCCCACGAGTGCAAGTCATATAGAGATACCGAATATATGCATTTATTATTTTAACAAAAATGGCGAACCATCTGTTCGTTTTTGTATATACAATAGTGCCAGGTCGAATACTTCATTACTTCCAAGTGAAGTTAAGATAAAAAGCAAATGCTGATAAGAAAAACAAAGCATAGTACAGTTGGTCACCGTTGACAGAATCCAGAGGTCAACTGCTGAACATCCGGCACAACCAAGGTTGGACTGAAAATCAGAGTAGCACATGTATTACTAAAATTTAATTTTACTTCTTATCCCATGATCAGGATAGTCGTGATATTTATATTTTCTGTGAAAAGCATTACGTGGAAGTTAAAAAGATAAAAGTAAAGACAGCACGTAATTTGAAAATTAAATTGTTTATTGACTGATACCCAGAGGTCGAAAAGGATATTCCCACACAAAAGTATTCAATTAATTAAATAAAACTTCAACTGATGTCCAACTCAACGTTTTGGATCCCCCTCTGGGTTTCCAGAAAACGGAATTTCAAAGCAAATCATTAATATTACTTTGATTGGCCACAGATGTTATTATTTTAATGATATTTCCGAACGGCCCCATGACTCAGTGTTTTACTCTCGCATGTGAATTACTTATCTAAGTTTCTAAAAATTTCTGTACTCTGGCACAATTATTTGACAGCAATGACTCGCAATTTGAATTTATATCCTGTTGATGTGTCTCTGCTTGTGGTCTACTCCTGTCACCATTCACAATGATGATTCACAATGGAATTTCTTAGAGAGGTAAAAAGAAAGAACTTCAGAAAAAGGTTTTAAAGGGATGCTCATTAGTAGTCGGATGTTCCCTTTTAACTGTATCTAAAAAATGGAGCAGTTATTTCGCAGTTTTTTAATTCTGAGTCACTTGACAAGTTCTTATAAGTCTTCGCGAAGGACATTTTCTTAGTAGAAAACTTTTTATACAAGTATTGGTATATTTAATTGACAATGATTAATAACGTAAGTTGTTTAGAAACAGGATATAAAAATAGAATCTAGCGCCCTGTACCTATCAGTTGCCTTAAAAACGATACACACGGAAGTACTGCTCTTGAACCTAACCTCTTATCTCCTCAGAGGTAGAAGGTAGTGCGGTTGAAGAGCAACAATCAGCACATTTCGGTTTTTCTTTCTTTCTTTTTTTTTTTCATAAGTGATCCGATTGCATCAAAAAAATAATTATTTTTCTATAATTTTAATTTAGTATAATAATTCTTAAAATAATTAGAAATAATCCAAAACAATTCCCACAAATTTCCATTCAAGCTTAAGATAGAGCAAAACTCTCTGGCCAGTTTTTTCTACACATTTCAATTTCATTGTTCTTTACTACACTGCTCGACAAAATTAACAGTACACGTAGAAAACGTGGTGTAACTCGCGCAGCTTGCAAAGAAGCAAGGAAAAATTTGGTACGGTGGTGTATCATAGAATAGCGATGAAATGAGGAAACAGCAATAAACTTGGGACAGATATAAGGGACGTTTATAGAAATTATATAAGAGTTACCAAAAAGGTCACAACGAAATTCGATACAACATGCTCCAAAATGTGGTCACATGACATCAGTACGATGTGTGATCCCCCTTCAACGGTTAAACAGGCCTCACAGCGGTGAACCATGTTCGATATATGGATGTCTATAAGATTCCCTGACAACAAATCCCATTCTTCCACCAGCGCAGACCTTCGGTCGGATCCCACACATGTTCGATCGGATTTAAGTCTGTGATCGCGCTGGCCACGGCAGTCACTGGATATCTTCAGTTTCAAGATATCCCTCCACCACTTGAGCTCTATGTGCAGTGGCATTGTTGTACATGAAAAGAAAATCTGGGCCAACCGAACCCCCAAAGAGTCTCACATAGGGTTCGAGGATCTATTCTCGGTACCTCTGCGCAGTTAAGGTATCCTTATCAAAAACATGAAGAGAGATGAGATGCGGCCATTCATCATTATTCTGTCCCACACGAGAACACTGCATCCACCGTACATATCCCTTTCTTTGATGTTGAGGGGATGGTAACGTATTCCTCGTTGTCTCCAGATGAAATAACGTCTAGAATCCGTTTGTAGGTTAAAACGGGACTCATCAGAGAACAGAACTTACACCACGAGTTACCCCATGTTTTCTAATAGTTCTGTTAATTTTGTTGAGCAGTGTATATGCAAAGAGAGAGAGAGAGAGAGATGATTTTTGTTAAACTATGACTACTAATAAAGTCGAATTTCACTTAATCTACACAATTTTAAAAATTAAGGTGAGACAGAGACGCATATTACATCACTGATAAACCTTCAAACTTAACAATATAAATTTTTAATACTTTCTATCAATAACTGCTTGCAGTTTAGCAGTACATTCGAAACTCTTTCCCTGATGATTTTTACTAGAAATCCATTTGAAGATATTTGAAAACCTGCTATTTTTTTCCTTATTGCAATATTTATTAGCACTTTGATTTTAATTTTAGCCAAGTCATTAAGATAACTGCTTACAACGTTTCTCACGGATATATTGCAATTTTGAATTTGGCAACGGTTCCATCTTTACTGATGCGAAAAGTTAAAAACTGCATTCATTCATTCATTCATTTATATTTCAGTGACACGCCAGAACGTAATAAACAGGAAGACGATCAGTAATTTTTCCTTTTCCTTTTATCCTGCATACACGTTGATACCTTTATGATACCACATGCAGGGACGCTGTTACACGGATGGGTAACACGGTTGATTGTGCGGTACGCCAATGTGTCAAGGCACCTGTTAGGGACCATTTGGGGGACTACTCTCAGCAGTGGGACTATAAAATGAACCATTTCGCTCAGATAATTCACGCTAGTTCAACTCTGCTTATAAGATAATCATCTCACCATTTCATTACACAAAATTATAATGTTTTGTGCTCAACTCAACAAATTCCCTCTTTAAACCTGCATTATTTCCGAAAATTTCATAAAATAGAATTGGGACTGTTTTGTATCAACAAGGTTAGACTATAATGCGTCAGGCTGTCGTGCCTGTAAATTATGTGTGTTCTAAGGCATACCAGCTTCTGCAGATGAAGAAACTAGGACAGAATTCTACTTCTCCACCTGAGATCGCCTATCTCAATCCACAGTGAAATGGCCACAGTTTGTTCTACGCGCCATCAATGAATTCAAGTCCAGGCCTTTCCAAATTGGCAATAAGCAGGAAAGCCACTCAGTCAAGGACGCTCAAATAAATTAAGAAATTGAAAATTTAATCTGGGGGAAAGAAACAAAGAAAGAAAAAAGAAAGAGAGGGAGAGCTTCCCTTTGCAGCCATAAAATCAGGAGTTATTTTAATAATAAAAACAATAAAAGAAAAATACATTAAAAAATAATAATATAGAAAAAACATGCAATAATAAAATAAAATAAAAATCCCTACATGAGTGAAGTCTGAAAGTGAGTTTAACATTGATATAGAGAGCTCCACCTCAATTAGAAGCAATACAAGTAATCTTCAAGGAGCATAATCAGGTCACCTGTCTGGGTTTCAAATTAGGTCATTCTGAAGGCAGCATTGTAGTGTGTCCAAGGGCAGTCCTGCCTGCTGCTTTGAGTAATAACAGCTTTACGCAATTCGCCATGTTGTGGAGAGGAGAGCATCATCGGACCTTTGGTCTTCTCTAGCCTCTTTGGCAATCGAATTTGTGGGAACTGGATCTGTCTTTGAAGATCTCTTTTCAACACTTCCAAACAAGAGCAAATCTGTCTAGACTCTAGACAAATTTCTGTGCCTGAAAAGCAAGAAGCTTGACGCTGTTGTTGTTTTCGTTGTTGTAGGGTTTCAAGCGCATCAACAACTTAGGCCGTATTGCGCTGTTATATAATATGGCTGTATATTGCGTGTGTTCTGTAGGAGTTTTCAGGAGAAAAACCATGATAATACCTTCGCTGATAGGACTAACTCAGCCACGTTGTGAAAAAGAACCATAAAAATTCCTCGCGTCATTAACGGGATTCGAACTCAGGTCTTTTCCAATCATTGTGGGGAGGACGGTGATTATTAACAACTGTGCCACCCACGAGGGCGCTTGGCACTGTACCATGTTCACCGTTGTTAGGAGGCACTGGGCATCACTGATGGTGGCAGCAGCTCAATGGTAAACATTATCAAGCTCAATGGTGTGATTTGAGCAAGAAGGTTGTGTTTCCTGTTTGTCCACTTGCGAAGCCAAAATTCTACAGCCAAGGGCACCTCAATTATTATCGGTTCGGCTGAGACTGTCCACTCCTCCTACTCTATACCTTCCGACATTATCATCAAATTTCAAGATCCTTCGCATCATAAAATATGTAACCAGTGAAAATCATAAAATATAACAAACTGAATTTTAAAGAATGGCTAATTTGGGGGCTCTGCAATATCTGTTTGCTTGTTTATGAGAAATTCATAAAAGAACTGTCTGGAAAATGGGCATATAAGATACAGAATATTACACAATTTTTAATGCCTGATGTATCAGGCAGGTGGAACTCTGCTTTAAAATGAGTAATGTTATTCCTGTTTATAAAAACACAGATTCAAGATTTTTTTAGCTAATACAAATATTTTGATCGCTAAGTTTATCCATTACAAATCTTATTAGATCATATTATGATGGCAACAATGCTTCCATCATAATATGATCTAATAAGATTATTAAATAAATTCTGTCTTATCATTTAATATATTATTCTGATTTCATGATATATGCATTGAGTGGCGAATACTGATGGCACAAAATCATCTCTGATAGTTATGGTATCATTAAAACTGAATTTTTGGATTGAATACCTTTTCAAAATTGAATATAGTGAGTTTATAATTTTGTTTATTTATTTTTCACTACAAGGGGTCTAGCTGATTCCAAACTGCACTGGAACCGTACATTCCACTGCGTGAAAGCTTACAAGCATCACGGACTTCCAGGAGTACAAAAGAAGGTCTGCAAAAAGCATTTACCTATGATGCCATATGTTGTATTTGCAAGTCAAAGAGTGATGATCACGTGCCAAGAAATCTTCTCCGACAGAAGGTGGAACTGCTCTTCCATAACCCTGGCACCAAAGTTTTTACCTGATTTAACAACAGGTGGGATGATGTTCAAATTCACTTAAAATTTCAGATTGGTTTAAGAACTTATTACACATTGAGTGAAGGAAAAATTTACTATTTAATTTTCAAATATTTTCTCTAAGGGTCCCCGATACCCTCTTAATATACTGCATGTATTATTTCTGTAAAAATTTGTGTCCGCTTACCGATTTGCACGTTGTTTTGGCTGTAAAACTCTGAAGGGTGAAACCCTACTCCCTCAGCTAGAGGCCCCGGGTGCCAAGCGTTTCCGTGGTCAAGTGATTATTGTGCGTATATCAAGCGTTTTTCTTGCCAGCGAATAAGTTTTCCTTTGTTTTATCTTGCAGTTATTCAATTTTCTGTTAAGTAGCTCTAGTCTCTTATAAGAAATAAGAAGAGAGCCCAGAAGAAGGAAATCACCTTTTTCTTTAATTTAGATCTAGTAACCGTACTAACTCTACGCTTGGCCACAAAGCGGCACTGCTCCTGCCTCCCCGTGGCGGGGCCGGTAACCTGGGTGGTAAAGAGAAACCCCCAGGGCGAAAAGGAGCCATTATGGATAAAAATAATTATCCACCGTTAGAGCCTTCGAGCTCAAGAACAGACACTTATATAAATTATGACCCCAATCACGACTTAGAAAATGATCACCCAAAGAGACAGAAGACTAATCAGATGGAGCAACCCTGCCCATCCTTTTTAATTTTCCACTCCCTTACTAGTCAGACAATGAGCAAACTGTCTCCCTTCGTAATACAAAAACATCTCGAAGGTATTGCAGGATCGCCTAAGACTGTCAAGAGATTACAATCAGGAGACCTGCTAGTGGAAACTACGAACCACAGGCATTCGGAGAAACTCTTACAGTTAACAAACTTTGCGGGCATTCCGGTAAAAATATCTCCTCACGCAACCCTAAATTCATCTAAGTGTGTCATATCCAGTTGGGACCTGTTAAATGTCACAGAGGAAGAAATTACCCAAGAGCTGCAGGGACAAAATGTAATTCAAGCCAAACGTATAATGACTAAAAAAGATAATCAACTTATCCCAACTAGAAACATTATTCTCACGTTCAATACGCCCAACTTACCGTCCTCTGTAAAAGCAGGTTATTTACTTTGTCGTATCCGCCCATACATTCCCAATCCTTTAAGATGTTTTAAATGTCAAAAGTATGGCCACTCACAAACTGTATGCAGAGGAGTTCCTGTCTGTCCCAACTGTGGTTCCTCGGATCACATACAAAGTGACTGTACGACTACTAAAATGATATGTCCAAATTGCAAAGGTGATCATCCTGCCTATTCCAGAACTTGTGAAAAATGGAAAACGGAGAAACAAATTGTAAAATACAAGGTCGAGAACAAAGTGAGTTACCCAGAAGCGAGAAGACTAGTGACACCTACTATGAATAAAAATATTTCCTATGCTAATGCAGTTAAAAAATACCAAACAGTCTCTACTCAAACTAATGTTACAGTTCCTACTAATATTTCAATTTCAGATTGGGCTAGAACTGTCCTCTCTGAGGAAAAACCAAATGTACGTAAACAACAACCCAAACTCTCAGACCAAGCAAATAATACTCCTCTTACAATACCAGCGGAATCTCCTCCTCCAATGAGTGCTACCACACCATGTATGACAAATTCAAATATAACCAAAAATATTCGAGACACAAGCATGGACACAGATGGCACATCTATAGAGGAAGATCCTCTTTTAGAGATCCATGCTGAAGAAGAAGAAATGGACACTGGTCGGCCAGTCTTCCAAAAAAAAGACAAAGACAAATTGGATCGCCATAAACCAATCACTTTCAAAAAGCAGTCAGAATCAGCTCCATCAACTAAACACAAATAATGCCTTGTATCTTACAATGGAACTGCAGAGGCTTTCGTTGCAATTCAGTCGATATCCAAGATCTAATAAATCGATTTTCTCCAGTTGCCCTTTGTCTTCAGGAAACATACTTAACTTCGCAAATTTCTCCTTCGATAAAGAACTATTGCCTTTATCGAAGGGATCGTAATACAGCAAATGCTGCCCATGGTGGTGTAGCAATCCTGATAAATTCAGTGATCCCAACTAAACATATTCCACTTCAAACTGAAATAGAAGCTGTTGCTGTGCGTATAAAGCTCCATATTGAAATAACTTTAGTATCAATCTACTTACAGCCAAACCGTACCTACTGTTTAAAAGATCTTGAAGATCTCCTTATACAGATACCTCCACCTCTCTGTATGTTAGGGGACTTCAACGGGCACCACCCCTTATGGGGTGATCCTAAATTAGATAGACGAGGTCGACTCATTGAGAGCCTAATAGAGGCAGTAAACCTCAACATACTCAATACTGGCACCCACACTCACGTTCAGCTCCCAAATGGACATACCTCAGCTATAGATCTCTCCATTTGTTCCCCATTACTGGTCCCGACCATACAGTGGTATGTTTTAAATGATATAATGGGTAGTGATCACTTCCCAATCGTATGCAACCTATTAATAGCACAGGCTCCTCCAGCTCAACCGTGCAGAAAATGGAAATTTGCCCGAGCAAACTGGGCAAAATTCCGGTCATCAATATCTTTTGATGAGGAAAAAATCCGTCTGCAGCCTATCGATGATGTGACAGAATACATCACGTCACATCTCCTAAATGTGGCTAAAGAAACAATACCACTGTCAAATCCCTCGGTTCGTAAGCATTATAATTATTGGTGGAATGAGCAATGCACAAAAGCCAAAAAAGAAAAAAATAAAGCCTGGAATTTGTTTCGGCAATATCCAACAACACCCAATCTAATAAATTATAAGAAGTCAAAGGCAAAAGCACGCTTCATACAAAGGCAAGCCAAGAAAGAATCCTGGATCCGTTTTGCATCAAGCATTAACAAAAACACCGACACCAAAATAATATGGAAAAAAATTAGACAGCTTTCTGGTAAGTTCCCTACTGTACCTTCACCAATTCTGTCCTATAATGGGCAAGATCTATCTAGCCCTTTAGATATCGCAAATGCTTTGGGCAACACATTTGCTGAAATCTCAGCGGCAGCAGCTTACACTCCACTTTTCCAGAGAATTAAAAACACTGCAGAACAGCACTCTGTTAACTTGCAAACTGCTCTCCTTCTGCCGTATAACAAACCCCTACAATATTCCGAACTCTTGCATGCTATCGGAACAGCCCACAATGGTGCTCCCGGACCAGACGGAATCTATTACGTCATGCTACATCTTGATGACAGAGCATTGCATCTCCTTCTGCTCTTTTACAATCGCATTTTTCTAGAAAATATCTATCCAACTTCTTGGCATCATTCTACTGTTTTGGCATTCCTAAAACCTGAAAAAGATCCAACCAATCCCCATAGTTATAGACCAATATCCCTCTCAAGCTGCCTCAGCAAAATTCTAGAAAAAATTGTCCACTGTAGACTCGTCTGGATCATTGAGTCAGAACAGTTAATGAGCAATAGTCAGTATGGCTTTCGTCAAAACAGGTCATGCCTGGACCTTATGGTTAAGGCTGAATTTGCCATTCGTAATGCCTTTATTAAGCATGAACATCTAGTAATGGTCTCCATAGATATAGAGAAGGCTTTTGATACCACCTGGCGGCATGGCATACTAAGAGACCTTTACTCTCTTGGTCTGCGGGGCAACCTTCCTATATTTATAAAGCATTTTCTACACACTAGATCTTTTCAAGTTCGATACCAACATGCCCTCTCTGCAACTTACATTCAGGAAGAAGGTGTTCCACAGGGATCAGTACTGAGTGCCACTCTTTTTGCCCTAAGAACAGACTCTATCACTAAACAACTTCCAAATACTGTAGAAACTTACCTTTATGCGGATGACCTTGCCATCTCCTGTCATTCCCAAAATATGAGATCTATTGAACGACAGCTTCAGATATCGTTAAATAAAATACAGCAATGGGCCAGCCTTAACGGCTATAGGCTATCACAGCAGAAAACAGTTGCTATTCATTTTTGTAGACAACGAAAATTTCATCTGGATCCTGAACTTCACATCTCTAATATTTCCATCCCAGTCACTAGTAACATTAGATTTCTAGGTTTAATCATGGACAACAAGCTAAATTTCTTAGAGCACATTAAAAAAGTACGTACTGCCTGCTTAAAAAAGATAAACATACTAAGAGCTTTATCTGCACAAACGTGGGGTGCAGATCGAACCTGCCTTCTTCGATTATACAGGGCATTAATCAGATCCCGTCTTGATTATGGAGCTCCCATTTATGATTCTGCCAGAAAGAGCGCATTACGCTGGCTTGATCCAGTACAACACAGTGCACTGAGGATTGCACTTGGCGCATTCAGAACATCGCCCGCACATAGCCTTTACATTGATGCTCATGAGCCGCCACTATATTTACGTAGGAAACTACTATTGCTAAAGTATTCTGTCAAGATACAAAGTTGTGCCTCGCATCCCATTCAGCCATATCTTTTCAATCCACCATTAGAAAATCTGTACAGAAATAAACCTAACATAGTAAAACCAGCTGGTCATCGCCTTCTTGAACTACTGCAGGTTTGGAATATATCCCTCCATTCCGTACAACAAGTAGCCACTTGTACCCAACCACCATGGGTTCAAACTCCTATACCGACCTGTGACACTTACCTCTGCCAGTGGGGAAAGAATATTTTGCAATCATCAAATATCAGGCAAGTTCATACTGTCCACACTCAAAAGTATATTGATTTTTTACCAATATACACAGATGGCTCTAAATTCAATTCAAAGGTTGGAGCAGCTGCAGTGTTTCCGAATACAATTGTATCAGCAGCCCTTCCTTCTGAATTCAGTATCTTCTCGGCCGAATTATTCGCAATTAAACTAGCTTTAAATAATCTCCCTCCTGACTGCTCATTAAAATCAGTAATTTACACGGATTCCCTCAGCTCAATCAAGGCTTTGAGTAATTCCTCAGATAAATTTCACGCTGTTATAAATGAAATTAGAAATTTATTACTAAAGATTAATGAACGTCACCAACTGGTCGCTTTCTGCTGGATACCAGCACATTCTGGTATTTTAGGCAATGAACAGGCTGATAAAGCTGCAAAAAACCCAACCAGCTTAGATTTAACCAATATCCCTGTCCCAGCCTCAGACTATGCAATAATGATTCATGCTGCATGCCTAACAGAATGGACAGCGCAGTGGCATTCCCAAACGAACAATAAACTCTTTCAGATTAAACAGGTTCCGAAAATCTGGCCCTCCAGTGTCCGAACATCAAGACGAGAAGAAGTAATTCTTTCAAGAGTAAGAATAGGTCATACTTACCTGACCCACCTTCATTTACTTACAGGAGATGATCCACCACTGTGTCCACATTGCTATATAAATATGACAGTTAAACACATTCTCATTGACTACCCCTATTATAAACAAGACAGAATTTCAACCCTGCAATCACTGGTTATCCTTCAACAACCAATAACCCTAGAGAATTTGATAGGTGACAAGGCAAATATATCTGAATTCTTCCGTTTTCTGAAGCAAATTAGAATTTTTAATCTTTTCTGATTAAGGACATTTCAGACAGTACGATTCTTTCCCTTTTCCTTTAATATAAATGAATAGGCGCATTATAGTCAAAGTTGCTTATGCGCCATGAAACCCCCACAACAACAACAACAACCTCAGCTAGAGATCGGCTAACTACAGCCGCCAATGAAGAGGAATTTGGAAAGTCCTCCAGAGTTGACAGGAATCGAACTGGATCAAACAAGCGATAGACAACAACGGAAGGCAGGTCCTCGCAATATGCGAAAACTAAGATTTTGGGACATTGACTAATTTTGTCAGAGAGCAACTGGACCACAGAACAAGCACGGGGATTATAATCACCTTCCTCCCCACACTGTGTGGTAAAGGCATTGGATTCGAATTCCATCAATGACGTGAGGAAATTTTTAGACTCTGTGGCTGAGTTAGTCGGTTTCAGTTAAGGACAACAAGGTTTTTTATTATCGGAAACCTCGAGATTTTCATCAACTTAACTGATATCTTATAAGTTCAGTCAATATAACTGTTATTATTAACATAATCTAATATCACAAATCTAAAAACAAGTTCGGTAATGTATGCAGCCCATTACATTTCAAAAAGCGTGTTCTTTTTTTTATTTCTTAAATTAATTTCTTTTTCTTTTTCTGTGGCTAATAGAAATACTTTTTTATTTCCTCCTGGATTTTTAATAAAAAAAAACTAAAATGCAACATGTATTTCAATGGATTGTGTGATTTAATAAAATAAATAGCAACACGTGCCTCAGATCGCAATATGCGGTCACCATTTCTGTAATGTACTTTACTTATTTCCTCCTGAATTTTAATAACGACGGAAATATAACACGTCTTTCATTTCTACTATGTATACGAGGAGTGATCATTTAATTCGCGGACTGGTGCAAGATTTTACTTACCGCGCGAACTTTCCATAACTGCCGCTAGAGGTGCTTTCCCTGATTGTGAATGAGCAGACTGAGTGCGCATGCCAGTATTTGTCGAGCATGAAGAGAGGTTTTTTTAGCCACTTGTCACTAACGATCATTTTGAAGCAAGTATCATGTCGGACATACAAATTAAACATCAATATGTGATTCGTTATTGTTTCAGACGGGACTTAAATGGTTCAGTTAAAGAGATGAAAGAAGCGTATGGTAATGAGTGTCTTGGTAGAACGGCCATATTCTGGTGTGACCGAACTTTCCCGTGTGAAGTGATTTCTCTATCAAGACAATGCCAGTCCCATATGGCTAATATTGTGCAGGCAGTGATCGCTACTATAGGTACCGTGGTTCTGCCACATCCCTCTTATTCACCGGACTTAGCCCCGTGTGATTTCTTCCTGTTTCCACGTCTGAAAAAAAGCTCTGAAAGGCAAGCGTTTCGCGTCCTTAGACAACGATGCTCGCAGAGCCATAATGGCAGCACTTCGCAGTCTTTCGAAAAATGGCTCTCGAGAAGTATTTAATGCGAAAGTGTGTAAAGTTCAAGGGAGAATATTTCGAGAAGGAGAAATCCACAGATTTAAATGATGACAATTCAGATTATAGTAAAATTATTTACAGAAAAAAAATATAAAAAATCCGTTGCCGGCTTCCTATTCGTCCGATTTTAATGAAATTTTGAGATGGCTAGGCAAATCTTTCCAAAAAAGCTAAACATAAAATTTTATGAAAATCCGCTCACTGGGAGTCAAGTTTTACTAGCGGACAGACGGACGGACATGGTGAAGGCATTAAGGCATTTCCTATTCATATGCCGGTTTCTCATCTTCTGCTTAAAGCTTAAGATGTAAAAATGGGAGAAAAAATGTATTTTATATACTGGGTGTCTGATAGATGATCCCTATTTTTAAATTACTGTAACGTCCTGTCTTTTTTAATCGATTTTGATGAAACCGACGTTAAATGATTCATTATTCCTTGAACTTTAAAAAGTTCATGTTAAGTTCTTTTACAAGTGAATTGAGCTCCAGTTTTGAGTGTGCAACAGAAGCGAAAATCGCAGTCCTACGAGGTTTGGGGATCCGTTATAAGAGTTCAAAGGTGATGGAGGGATGAACGTGGAATCCATGCAACACCGAAAGCAAAAAAAAAACAATAAAATTCTGCCACCAACTTCGCATACTCCAGAAAATATTGCGAAAAGTGATTGAGTCGTTTTCAAGGAATCCACGGAAATTGCAATGCGTGAAGAAGCTTGTGAAAGTGGACTCTCCCGTCATCCAGATGCGACTATCCTCAGGAAAGGAGTGTCTTCAAAACCATGGAAGCCACCACATTTCTTCGGCAATTGTTTCCTGGTGACTGCGACAGAAGGGTGGAATTTGCATAAATTATGTTGGGGTGGAACGAAGAGTGGCCAGAGCTGCTTGATAAGATTGTTTGGAGTAATAAGGCTGGCTTTTACGTTGGCCATTTTGTTAATAGACACAACTGCCATTATTGGGCAGCAGAAAATCCCGATGTATGTGTGTGCGTGTGTGTTGAAAAGGCCCTGGGTAATCCACAGGTGACAGTCTGGTGTGGTATCTCATCATCCACAGTTGTTGGAACTTAACTTTGATTCTGCGAGACACAATGCCAAAAGATGTCTCGAAATGTTGAAAGAACGTGTATGGCCAGTTATTTCAGAGTGGGACAACCTTGAAACTCTTAATTTTATGCAGGATGGAGTGCCCACTCATTTTGCAAATGAGTGGCAGACGTGGTGTGCATGAACGGCCTGCCCGCAGCCGGATCTAATGTCTTCTGACTTTTTTTTTTTTTTTTTTTTGTATGGGATGGACAAGGAAGAAGTTTAACGTAAAAAAACCATGCATCATGGACGAACTGGAAGCAAAAATCACAACTGGGCTCACAGACATTTCATTTAACTTTTTGCAACCAGTAGTAGGGAACGAATCAGTTCGTTTAAAGAAATGTGTCAAAAATGGTGGAATTTTAAAATGTAGGATCAGAAAGAAATCTGATTAAATTATGAATAATTTGACATTGGTTTCATTTAATACAGAGGGGTACAATAACGCGAAGGATCTGAAGAATTACGCTCCCCGATTTGATATCAGGCCATGAACGTCTCATATCAAATTGTATTTGTATGACTAACATTGTCGCTCTCTGTCCTAACACTCTTTTTCCAAAATAAATCGTGAATCTTATCTTAAAATATCCTGAATGTAAGATGATAAAATGCTACCGAGTTCTTTTTTTTTCCCGCAATGTGTATATAAATGTAATTCTTTTTATCATTTAACTGCAGGCAGGAGAGAACAAGCTTTCGTCACAGCCTTTTCGACGGCAGCACTGGTCCACACCACTGCCCGTGCTTGTAGTTCTGGTCTTTTAAAGTCCTGCACGTGCGCCAAATCTCCACGTGAACCACCGCATGGCGATTTTGAATGGGGTGGCTGCAGCGATAACGTGTGGTACGGAGTCCAGTTCGCTAAGAATTTCACAGAGGGTCCATGGAAAAGAAGAAAGTTTAGAAAGAGAACGAATGTGATGATGGATCGTCATAATAACAGAGCAGGCTGGAGGGTGAGTACATTTCGTTGATTTAAATTAATAGCAAAATTAGCAATTAAACGTTTAAGAAACAATTGCCATTTGACAACATCCCATCGCTTTCACGAATTCGTTGTGAAGGTCACAGTACGAGATACTGTAAAATGATGCCTTACAAACTTCGGTTTGTTTTTAAATTTTAGCTATCTAGTATTGATGCAATTGCACAAATATTCTATTAAAAATCCGTCAGAAATATGGTAAAAGCTTGTTGCGTTTGGAAAGACAGGTGAGTGGAACTGTTTACTATCTTTGATAAATTTCTCAATGTTCAAAAACTTGCGAATAAAACGCAACATTCCTATACAAGTGCGTCTCTGATTTGTTAGCCTGGAGGCAATCTTTCTATCCATACCAATCTTGGCTTTAGACAAAATTCTTCTAGTCGTCTTTCTCTTATATCAAAAGTAAAGAAACTTGAAGAAGAGTATTGAGAGTAATCAGATGATGGGAACGAAACTCCTATGCAAATTCTCGAAATTATGAATTCCACTATTATATAATTTAATACTAATGTTAAATAACAACGACCTACATGAAAACGAAGGTTTGGACATTGTAAATACCAGTAAGAAAAATTAGAACTCGAGGCATAAAAAAATATCTGCTAACACGGTCTATCTCTTTTTCGAGTTCAGAATTCATCATGAACTGGAATTACAAGTTTTAAGCTTAGTTCATGCTTGTCATTGCTTGTCATTCTTGTTCAGATTGTCCTTTATAGAAACTCAAAACTTTCTAAAAAGAGACAGCCTAACTGGAACAGTTATTTTTTTACCTCTCTCTGCATTTTGAGAGAGGTAAAATATAAAATCCGCCTATAGAAATGCAGATAAAAATTATGCTTTGTGTATAAAGCCAAACTGGAGTTACTTGGGAAAAATAAAGAGATTCGACCACTAACGTCCCATCTACTTATTATTATCGTTGTTATTATATTATTTCTCCCTAATGGGGGTTCCATCCCGTGACCGGTACTAGAACTAATTACACAGGGTGGTTATTATGTCTGGTGTTCTGGTGTTACGAGGAACTCTCTGACTGTCCTGCAGGTATTTAGAATTGTGACGCTGGAGTTCCTTATATCTGAAAGACCTATTGCTGCTAGACTGTTATGTAGGATCTTTGGCACCATACTGGTGGCTGACACGATGATCGGGATGGTCGTTACTTGTTGCATATGCCACATCTCTTTGATCTCCTGTCTTAGGTCCGTGTACTTCCTGATCTTTTCTTCGTGGGTTTTCTGGAGGTTGCCAGTGTTGAGCATCGCTATGTCAATCAGATAGGTATCTACGAGTGTACTCCGTCTGAATGATCACCTTGCATCCTGCAGTGATGTGTTGGATCGTTTCCGAGGTCAGGTGGCATCGTTAACATGTGCCTGACACTTTGGGCTCCTTGGCGATGTATTTTCTGATACATCGCCAAGGAGCTGGATGGCAAACATGAATCCTTCAGTCTCGGGGATTGGTGTCCGCTCGTGAGCCATGCATTGGAAGCCATTTTATCTATCTGGTCTTGATGGAGGTCATTGTAGTGTATACCATGGAGAGTCTTTTTTGCCCATCTTTCCAACCTCCTTTGTTCCGTCTGGGCGGGTAGAGATTCCTCGCTTAGGTTTTGAGTGGGGCATGCAGCTTATCTATATTCTTTATTGCCTGATAGAGTGCTGTTGTGTTTTTCTGGAAGTAATCCTTCAGATTAGCTATCATTTTCTTCTGCTCCTCGATGAGGTCTATAAGGCCCCTTCCTCCTTCTTTCCGAGCTATATTCAGTTTCTCCACGTTTGACTTCGGGTGGTGTTGGTGGCTCTTGGTCATCATTGTTCTTGTCTTTCTCATGATATCCTCCAGCTCGGTGTTAGTCCAATCTATAATCCCGAAGGAGTATGTTGACACTGGGACTACAGTGCTGACATATGTACTCCTGCATAGGTGTTTGTGGCTTTCACTGTGTTCCCTCCGTTCAGTTTTGCTTTGAGCAGGCTTCTGAGTCTCTGACGGTACTTTTCGGTCAGGCAAGCCTTAATCTCCTTGTGCTCTAACTGTTCAGCCTGCATCATCTCTAGGTATTTGTAGGTCTCTCCGTCTGTCATGCCTTCGATATCTTTATCAGTCTGTAGCTGGTAGTTTCGGCCAACTAATTTCCTCTGATGCAATCCGTAGGTCTTGCATTTGTCTAGACCAAATTCCATCTTGATAGCATTGCTGAATTCTTCTGTGATCCGAAGAAATTGCTGGGGTTGCTTCTCGGTTGCCGCGTGGAGCTTGATTTCATCCATGTACATCAGGTGGGAGAGGGTGTACAGGTTTTCCTTCCTTGTTTGAGGTTATATCTATACTTGCTGATGTTGAGTATGATGGATAGCGGGTGGGGTTAGTGCTAGACAGAACCCCAGTGGACTTAGGGCATCTTCTTGAAAGATTCCTCTCCTGATGGGGATCGGTCTGGTTCTGATGTTCTTGACTTTGATGGTGGTACTCCATTTTGCCATGGATGCTTCTAGGAAGTTTGTCACTGTCAGATTGACTTTATATATCTTCAGCGTCTCTATTAGCCAGCTATGAGGCACGGAATCGAAGGCCTTGCAGTAATCGATGTAGGCCAAGATTGCGCTGCTTCTTGTAGGCTTACTCTATAACTGTGGAATCAAAGGTCAATTGCGCCTTGCATCCTTTATTCATCCACTTGAATCCTTTCTGCTATTCAGCCATGATGTTCTGGCTTTCCAAGTGTTCTGATATCTTATTGGTTATGCAGCTGGTCAGGATCTTGAACATCGTTGAGAGACAGGTGATCAGCCTGTATTTCTCCGGGTTTTCGTATCTTGGTCTTTAGCTCAGATATGTGATTCCTTGAGTAAGAAACTCTGGCATTGTCTTTGGATGCTTTATCATTTGGGTGAACACTGCTCTGCTCTGCTAGGTGCTTGTGTTTGTGCAAGTGAGCTTCTTGTGCCAGTAGTTGTGGACGTTATCTATCCTAGGGGTTCGCCAGTTGTGAGACTTCCTAATTGACTATTGTATGTATTTCTTCCTACAGAATCTCCCATTCTATCATCTCTTGCACGTCCTTGGTTTTCTTCCTTTTTAGTTCTATCCATGGGGCTCGGCTGTTATGTCTTATTTCACTGCTCCATATGTGGCCACAGACCTTCTTGATCGTCTTTTGCTCAGGGGTAGCGGTCCGTTTCCATCTTTTCCGTCTTGTCCGTTATTCATATAGAAGTCTCTTCGGTTTTCATCGAAGATTCGGTTGTTTATTTTCCTCTCGGAGCTCTCTTTGTAAAGATGTAGTCTGTTGCTAAGTGCGAGGAAGTTCTGCTTCAGTGTGTCCAAGTATTTTCCTATCTCTGATTTTTAGTCCCGTTTTTGCTGGGGACGTTGTCTCTCTTGAGGATGTTTTCACTTTTACAATCAATTTCTTCCTCCTATTACTCCGTTGGTACTGGGTCAACTGACCTATCTTGACCCTTGATTCTTCTATCTTCTGCTGGTCTTCTTTCCCAATCTGGTGGTTCCTTATTTATTATTATTATTATTTTTTTCGTTTCTTCTGCTGCTGGTTTCTCGTTTATCTTCCATTAATCCATTAATCCTTGTCGAGGTAATGTGGTTATATTGTAATATGGTATTGACCTTTTACAGAGCTCTGTATTCATCACAGAGTACCAAGGCGGGGTTGAACTGACGTTCAGGAGCCGTCCTACATAAGATACCATACATTTCCATTATTTGTCGATTGAGATGGTCTGTAACTCTCCACAGGATTCTACTCGCTCTCTGCTTCGGTATCACGTGGGTCTTTGTGGGGTCCATTACCTCGAATTCTGTTAGGGTTACAGTCATCTTCCATTCTGGATGTCATGACCTCGTCTCTTTCCACTTCAGCTGCTCTAGCTTGCATTTCTTCTTGCTCTTCCTCCTCTTGTTCCATGTGGTCCATATTCTTTGTTCCAAAATGCAGGAGTTATCAGGGTCTCCGTGACGCTGGTCCTTCTCTGGTCCGCTGTTCACTGTTCAGTGACCTGAATATCCGGGAATCCTTCCAAACACTGGGATTGTAGTCTGGGCCTGTACATTGTAGTTGACGAGTATGTGTGTGTAGGTTTATATGTTCTTGGGTGGCCCCTAGACCAAGTACAACTCCACCTAGTAATTATGTCTTAATTACACAAACTATGTAAATGGGCCTGAAGTGTGCGTTGTATAATGTTTATGTAGTAAATGTATGTGTGTTGAATGTGTTGTTTCAAGCCTCTTAGCCATCAGGGAGCAGCCAACACCTGATCAACTGCTGCTTGGGGACTGTCCCTAGCCACGAGGAGGCTGGCCTTTAATCAACTGTCTGTGAACGTTCCACGAATCCCGCATCCACTGGAGCTAGTGCAAAACCAGTGGGTGCCAGCATCCTGCAGTCTAGTTGTTTGCTGGGTAGCACAGTGGTATCGTCACCGTCCTCCCCACACCGAATGGAAAAGACCCGGGTTCGAATCCCGTCGATGACGCAAGGAACTTTAATGGGCTTCTTTCACTCCGTGGCTGAGTTAGTCGGTCTCAGGCATTGATAGCAAGGTTCCTCCCCCCAGAAATTGGGGTTTTTCGTCAGCAAAACAGACAATTCGCCCATAGAACACACGCAATTAACAGACAGCACTGTAAGAGCGGATCTTACATGGTCAGGTGTATTTGAGTCTCGGCGAGTGAAAGTGTAATTAAAGAAGGTTTAATTTAGCATCAACGAAAATTTTAGTATAAATTTAAGTGTTCTAAGTAACATTGTCACTTAGAACAATACGAAGTTTTGACAAAGGGACGATTAAGAGCTCAGTAATTGATAATGGAAACGGAAAGGGACGCCAGAAACCAGGGCAAGTAAGGAGCCTGGCATAAACCAAGCAACAGGAAAGGCTTAGTGGTCACGCCGAATAAGTGAAGGCCCGTGACAAATTCTGGAAGAGGGCGACTGTAAGCGATTCTCTGGGACGGATGTAGGGCAAGGAATTTTAAAAATAATAAGAAATAGCAATAAAGAATACGCTATTCTTAGTAAGAAAATAGGTTGGAAATAAAATTTAAGAAAAAGGAATTCGATGTGATTGGTGGAAGAGATCAGGCGATGAAGGACGAGCGAATAGATGAGAGAAAAATTAACATGTGATTTTGGGGGAAAGAGAGAGAGGGTGAGACATAGAGAAGTCGGAGCGCTATCGAAGTCGTAGTCTGAGTGTAGGTCGCAACAAGATCGGTGATGCAGGAGAAGTAAAAGAAAATATTGATAGTGAGCGTAAACCTAAGATAATTATGTGCCTTATAGTGAGAACGAATCTCCAAGTAAAGTGATATCCCTACGGAGAGATGAAATCTATGGGAAAAGTGAGGAGCCAGCACTTAATCGTCTATCACAATCCTCCAGCAGTACAGCCTACTAAACTGGAATGAAGGCCATCTCTTAGATGAAATAATCGCCAATCACCAGAGGTCCTTCGGAAAGGTGGAAGCAGCAGAAATGAAGACCCAATGGAAACAACAACTTAGGACAAGGCAAGAGCAAGATAGAAATAAGGTAAGTGGACTGTTACTTTCATGCTATATAAGCTATAAAGTAAATTCCAGGACATATATATATATGTGGGGGGGGGGGAGCCTGTAATTGGGCAGCATAGTAAAAAGGAGTGTGACAGCGGAAATGGAAATTGTAAGACAGCATAAGTGAATGTACTAGAACTAAGGTACTTGTATGTTTATATATATGCATATATTAGGGCTCTTGTATCCCTGAGTAATAGATTGAGTGCTTTAGGTGAATGAGATGTTAAGAGAAAACGAATAAAGCCAGGTTTACACAAAAGGGGATCATGCCCTAAAATAAGGTGGAACAGCTAAGATATTTACTATGAAAAAGAGAAGGTTATGTCAGGCATCTGAACATAACCCGATGAATTTGTGTTAATTGAAAGGAGAGGTAAAGTTGCGATTAGGGACAGCAGAGACAGTTAATGCTTTATAGAGAAAAATTTTACGTAGATTAAGAAACCTGACACTTATAGAATGTATTCCGTACCGAAGGTAGAAATTAAAGTAGATCACGGCTTGTTACACATATCTAGCCAATATCTTAAGGGTATTTAGAAATAGGACAAGTGGATTTTGTATTAAACTGAATTGGAATGGCTTCAAGAGTAGAAGATTCCCATAATGTTAGAATGAATTATATGTATATTAGGTAAGGTAGCCATAACCTGTTATAGGGCAAGAATAAATGTCTTCTTTTCCTGAATACACTTCTAGAAAACTTCTGAAATGCTATAAATGCTTCCTTATTATACAAACACTTATATCCTTACAAGATTAAACTATCATTAAATCCCTCCTGTACTCATCACATAATGGACACTCAAACATTACATGAGACCGTGATTCCTCTACATTACAGTAACAAAAAGGATTATTAACTAACCCAAAGTAAAATAATTTTACTTCTCCATTGTACTGAATATCTGCATTGGTTTTTCCATTTCTGGGAAAAACCAACGAGTTTGTTTACTATTATGAGCGAAAAATACATTAGGAATAAAAGATTTTGTTACACTGGTGTTCCACCTATCTTGCCGGAATTCCAATAATCTACTCAAAATTAATTTCTTAGCCTTTCATAATGTTAAATTTGGATCCCCAGTAATATTCATAAATGTTATTCGTTTACCCTTTTTAAATAGTATGAGAAAGCTCTATAGGCTGCATATAAGTCTAAGACATCTGCCCAGAACTCACCTGCAAAGCTTGGCTAGAAATAGTTTTGCATATGGCTAACAATATTGACCTCTGTATTGATAAAAGCTTCTGTTTCAACTTAACATTATCTTATTAACCATACACATACACCATAAACCACTATAGACAAGAAAACTGCTTTATAGTACAATTGAAAAACAGTTATCCACAGACTCCATTCAGTCCTTGTAATACGTATTATACTTGCACTAAAGTTTTTAATTTTATTACTTAAGTACAATAAATGTGGCATAAAACTTAATCTGTCATCAATCATGACCCTCAAATGTTTTACTACTTGTACAAGCGGAACTTGTTTACCTTCTACAATCAATTAGGCGGCCTTTCGTAACTAAACTTTCCCTTAAAAACCATGATAACAGTTTTAGTAGCCTCACACTTTTTTTTACCTAACTTGTACAAACAGAAATATCAAAAGCTTTGTCCTTCTATCAAGCATCTGGATTTCTTATACGCTGAACTGGGTTAAACGCGTACCTTTTGCCTTTTATTGACTTTCTCATGCCTCTTTTTAGTATCCAGCAGTTGTCGACCATCATATTTACATCCCATCCCCATTGGTACCTCTTTTTCCCCCACTGCTTTTATATCCTTATGGAATCTCTCCCTATCTTCACTTAAGCTACCTTAATTGTCTGGGAAATAGTTGAGATGACAGTGCAAGAAGTGTACCTTACCACTCAGATTGCAGCATAGTTTTCTAACTTCTCAGGCACATCACTCAAACTCTGGGTGTTTATTTTATGGGTATGATCTAGTATGATTTATTTTAGAGCTCTGTATCCTAACCATAAATCGATGTTTCATCTTCAGTTATGACACGTTTGAAAACTGTCTCACCAAATAGTCACAACAAATTTAAAACGACTTGTTGGTGATGTTCTCAGCAGCGGCAAGAACTTTACAGAAACGCACCTCATGTATAAAGTTTTGGTTAAAATGGAATGACATGATTTGACAGAAATACAAGTTTCTTCAGAGATTTCACAACACAGTTAACCTTCGGTCATTTAGCATCGGAGTTTGCATTTGATGAAATAATGAAGCAATCCACATCGCAGACCACTTTTGACAGATTCGATCCTCTTTGAAACTACACCGTGGATGGACTAAGAAGGTCAAGAAACTAGAAGAAAGTTCTAATATAGTTTAAGAAAGATATTACATGTTGGTTTTCCATGGAATCTAGATTTCTATAAGCTCAATTCGGACTGCAGAATGTACATCGGAATTGAGGCATTCGGCAAGCAGGAAGCTGGCAACAGCCTATGTGCGGTCTGAGGATGGTTCCAGCAAGGTTCCCGAAACGTTACATTAATGTAGTGATTTAGTTAATAGCTAAATAAACTATCTTAAAATCCTCGTGGTATAGAGCGGTCATTAGAAAAATCTAGATTCCATACGAGAAAGTTGTTACTATGGAGCTCGAATTTCTGTAAATTATATTATATGTTCAGGAAGTACCAACGATGGAAAGTTGTTCCAAAGAATGTAAGTACAGGATGTTTTTGGTGAGAAGAAGTTGTAGGCTAGTTACTGAACTTATATCTAACTGTTTTAGAAGGAAGTGCGAAATCAAAGATACCAACTCGAAGATGAAACAGATGAAAATATACGCAGATGGAAATGTATACAGATAAAACTTAAAAATATACATAGATGAAACTTCAGAAAATGTAAGCAGATGACATGCAGTGAGTTTGTTGTTGACTGTAACTTAGTGGCAATGTCACCTGATAGCCATTTTAAAAGGTCCTGCTTCAATCCTGTAGATGGCATGAGGTACTTATTTGAGGCCTTTTTGATATGTGAGGCTCAAGCTAGCCAATCTCAGAAGAGGGTGTATTGTCCCCCCTCCCCGAATTTTTATTCCTGCTAACAGACAACGCAGCCTCTGAATACAAACAATTTACAGATACAGCATCTCCTAGCCAAAGCTGCCTTGGCAGAAATTCAAACCCACCTAGCCCAACGCAGTACTCCACTTTGACAAGTTGAATCTTTTACTCTTCTCCATTGTACTGAATATCGTGCATTAAGGTAGCATTAAATACGAATAACGCTAACTGAGTTTCGCAGTACATGTTCACTGTATGTAAACACTGGGGTTGAATAAAAAATGCTATGCAATGATATATACAGCTGAAAAAGGCCGACCTCTGTCACCAGCTATTTAGCGATACTCGAGTCCAATGATCTGAAGTTCACGATTCGCTACACCTGGTCACAAAACATGCCCCACATATCTGAGGTCGTTTACATTCCCACACCGCCGTTCGACAGGCGTGCAACAATTATGACGCTTAATGCACAATTTAAGCAATCCCTTGGCCCTGTGTCAGGGCCAAAAAGACCGATCCAGCTGTAGTGGGAGTTTAAATGTTGACGAAACAGAAAGAGACCTTCTGTGTGGTCTGCCGTGATGCCGGAGTGAGCGACCTCCGAAATGAACTGTATAAAGTTGTAAAACCCTACTATCATTAGAACAGATAAAAAGTAAAATAATAATAAAGAAAAAATCTCCTGCGCTTCTACTCACAGCTACCGACGAGCTGTTTCTCACGAAGCAGAAAAAAGAAAACGTATGATTGGCGGATAACAGTGCAAAATAAATGAACACGCGCTGATTTATATCACCAGCATCTCGACTGATATGCAACTCGCACTGCGAGCGATACTACTGCAGTTGATACGCTTATGGCCGGACAGACCCACTTCACCAGTGCCACAGGAACATCTGAGGGAAGAGTATATCACAAACAGCAACTAGCACGAATCGTTTTATTAGAACTATTCCCTGTAATTAAGTTGAAGATCTGTACAGAGCGAAACATAAAATAAATCTTTAAAATTCTCCTTTACTTTTTTTTGTAGAGAATTAAAGCAAAATGTTTTTGTCTTTTTATAAATCAATTCATTTTTTCATTTACTTTTGTAATGAACTCTGGCTTCTGGTTACAGAAGTGCGATATAGAGAATATGAACATCCATATGACAATGCAGACCAGGGGTGAAAATTCGTGTATCAAACGGATGAATAAAATAAATATATAGACTTCTTCGGGTGAAGAGGAAGTTCCCAGTTGATTCTTCAAGACTCTGATACCTCCTGTGATGAGTTAAGCCAGACTGTAATAATATACTCTTAGGTGTTCTCCGATTGTCTCCCTACAGGTTTCATTTCTTTTTATTTGAAGTTCACTTAAGTGTTTTACAGTGTCTCTAGGGAAAATTGTTGAATATTATCCTAAGGAATGGCAAGGTTCCCCTAACGGGGGGGGGGGGGTTCAAGAGCGATGGAATTGGCATTGGGCCTAAAACCTTCCCACCAACCAGCAAAATGTATGCTGAAAATCTGGTTTAGATCTGGTGTCACGCCATTTCATTAATATCTGTAGTCAGATTTCTATTTGTCTGAATTTCAATGAAATTTAGGTCGGCTCAGCAAATCTTTCTAAGAGATAAATATAAAATTTCATGAAAATCCGTTCACTGAGAATCGAAACTGAAGGACATGACGAAAATAGATTAACCAAAAAAAATTATCAGACATTGGTGATATTGATTTTCTTAAGTTCTGATGTCTGTATAAAACCTACTGCCATTACAATAGTCAGGAAGTTCTTCAAATGAAAATCGTTTTTAGAAAGAATAGAGAGCATGGCTGAGAGTCCAGTACATGCATATTTTGGTCGATTACCAATGCTTGGATAAAAATTCGTTTTAGTGTATTTTTTGTTTTGAAATCAAGACTTTTTTTTAAAAAAATTTAATGTTTTTTGAAACTTCCGTATTTTACATTTTCCCATTACGAATAAAATCATATATTAAATAAATAAATAACACTTGGAACTCTAGAAAATTTTAATCAGTTCTTGATATGCAGACGTCTGTCCAGGTGGAATTTATAATATAACATTTTAGTCATTGATCGTGTAGACTAATACGAAATTTCTCATCTTCAGGTTGTGAGCAACAGCATGCGAATCCAGTGTAAATGCCACGGAGTTTCGGGATCGTGTAATGTAAAGACATGCTGGAAAGCACTTCCACCACTTCAGGAACTCGGAGAAAAGCTGAAACGAAAGTACCATATGGCGGCAGAAGTTACAGCTCGTAGAGTTGGAACCAGGCAAAAGCTTTTTCCCGTGGGTGGGATCGTGAAATTTAGCAAAGACGATTTGGTGTTTACTACAAAATCTCCCGATTACTGCGTGGACGATTCTAAATCAGGATCGCTTGGAACTCAAGGAAGGTAAGGAAAAATAATCAATAAGTTTTTTTTTTATTTGACAATAATGATCTGCACTTCTCATGACAGCGTGCTGCGCTCCAGTATTATAATCCTATATCCTATAATTTCATAGAGAAAGTGGTGAAGATTTCGTTTCCACAAGCCTTTTCGTGTTCATTTACTTGGGATTATTCCAAACTCTCTTGTTGACTAGATGTTTTCAAACGCATCTACCTTGGACGTGAACCTTTTTGCATCATATTACCGACTAAAAATGTCTTCAAGCAAACCTAAGATCTTGACATAATATTTATATATGTGACTCTTTCTTGCATAAAGAAATTACTCGTTATTTACTGATCTGAGAAGCATGTCTGGAAATCAGCACATTTTACAAACGTCTTAATCCGTAGATGTGTTTGGAGTTCGTTGCTCCATATGTGGCTCTATGTTCCTGGTTTGTGTGGTCTTCTGTTCGTAGAAAATGCTTATACGGCTTCCCGAATTCACTAATTCAATCAACTAAGCTTGTTCATTCGTCTTCCTCCTTGTGTATCGTTAAGTTCATGGTGAGTTATTTAATGGTTTTTCTCATTATAATGCGAAGAAATTGATACTGCAAGTCCCGCAAGCACTACCGTTCAAAGTACTTCATTAAATGAAATAAATCCATGAATGGATTTATACATTAATACAATATTCCTTATCATTATATTTATGGAAAGAGAAATCTTATTTATCGAATTCATTTTTGGTGTAGGGACACATTTCCTGTGTAATTCTGTATTCCTATTTCCTCTGCTCGTGGCGAGTGTAATTCTGTACTTCTGCTTCCTCTATATTCCTCAGCTATTCCCATGTAAGAGTAGAGGGCACATTCGTCATGGGTTTTTACAAATTTATTTTACAAATTGTTAATGAAGATTAAATGTGCAAGCAGCGTATTTCAAATAGTTTGCTGGTTTATTCCCCATCATACTACTCCTTTCCTCCACATTTGCCCTTTCTATAAAAAAAAAAGATGTAATTCTTATAAATATATGGAAAAATAAAGACGATAGAATTATGCTTATGAGGTGTTCCTGCCACCTGTCATGGCGCAATATAACCTTGTCATTTTTGCACCATAAAAAACCAAAAGTCAACCAGCCAACCAGCTCCTGCAAAATGCAATCAGACTGTAAACAGCCTGAACAAACCAAGGAAAATGCTCAAGGGGGTTGGGGGGGAGAGGGAGAGAGAGTGACTCATTCCAGGAAGCATAACAGCGTACAGTTTCGCATCAACTTGTGCGATCCTCACTTCAAGAAGAAAATGAAAATACGAAACAACAAAGATTTGAGAAAACATGGTAACCTTTTCATCAGGAAGACATCAGCTACTGTGGATCCCAAACGGAGATCCACAGTAGCTGACGTAGACACGTCCTGCTTGTCACAAAACGAACTTGCGCTTCAGATGCGTCCTACGTGTGAAAAAACGAACCGGACATGGATGTCCTATATGACCAAGAAAGACCGACAGACGAAAAACACCTTAAAAATTATGCCTTTTGAGTGGTGCCTAAACAACTCAAAAGGAGAACCCGTAAAAAAGCAATCATTGAGAAAACTGAAAAGTAAAATGGAGCTAAAGCTATTGTAAAACTTAAATAGTGGACATAGTGTTTTTCTCAAGCGGTTCCTGTGGTTCCCCACAAATCCGCGTTGAGTACTCTGTGATGTATACAACATTGAAAGGCCAGTCAGTGTGGGTTATGCGTGAGCAGTGCGTTGTTTGTGTTGTTTGACTGGCCTCTTAGTTACTGGGAGGCACGATCACCATGGAAGGAGCCTTTCAGCATCCGTCCACCGGCACAAGGAGCCGGGCCTGAAAGGTAGAAGGAACGCCTGACGGGCTCACTCCCCACTTGCAAAGCTGGAGAGGAGAGAGGCCAAGTTAGAGGAACGGAGTGAGTTGGACAGGAAAGGTAAGAAAAGAGGAAGGAAGAAAGGGTAGGCATAGCGGAAAGCTACCCCCAGCAGAGGGCCAATCGGCCAGCAGATCCCACGCCTGTCAGTTGACCAGCGTCAGCAGAACCCCTTCGATGAGGATTCATCGAGGGTGGTTGAAATCCCGCCTGGGGAGCGTCCCAGGTCTTATAAAACTTAAATAAAATTAAAACCGACTGAAAGTTGGAAATGTAATGAAATGAAAACTGGTGAAATTGGAATGACGAAATTAATAAAGGAAAGGATCGCCATATCAAAGAAGATGGGGGATGGTTGAAGAATAGAAAACTAACTGCTTTTCTCCACATGGTATGAATTCTTACTTGTTGATATTTAGATATAATTCTTATTAGTATTAAAATGGTATAATGATGCAAAGCGCAGTTATTCTACATACTCCAAAACAAAAAAAAAAACTCATATTATTTCCATCGTTAAAAAATGCCCGTCCAGTTCTTTCTTGAAAATTTGCAAACTCTCCGCCTCGGCTACCCTTGCGAATAACTTATTCCAATGTTTCACTACACGCTGCCCGAACATAAATTTCATAGTCCAGGGGTGGCTAATCTATTCAAGCAGCGGGATGCATATTATGTTGGAAATGCCTTGCGTGCCACCTAGAGACATATCCAGAAGATTATTATTTTTATTATTATCAATTTATTACCCCAAGAAACTGTGGGCCACCCAGGAACGGCAATGTGCCAGGAGGGTGTGAAATTTACATAATAAGGTGCGAGGAACCACGCTTACAATGTACAAGAGTACGTGCGTGCTCGACCTGACATATTTACAGAGATGAACTTACAAGAGCTCGAAATAAAAACAAAGTTTGTAATAAACAGCAAGATATCTGGACTTTTTTACAGCAGGCAAAAAAGTCCAGTTATAGGTGAGCATCATAGATTCAATAGCAACAGTTCATAAGTATTTCCTGGTAACAGTTCTTAAGTATTTCCTTTCTGTAGAGCTGGTCCTTACAGAACTTATCAGGGTGAATGCCTAATTTATTGTAGATCTGAAAGCAATTGGCTGGGAACATGTCCTTAAGGGAATCAATATTTGTAAGGTTAAGCCGCAGAGGGAGGCAGGAATCGGGGTGTTCTCCTGTTGTCTTCTTTGGCCCAAAGAGTAATGGAGATATAGACGGAGCATCAATTCGACCTGTAATAAGCTGAGCCAGGTTGAGCGTATTTCTTTTCGTAATGAGAAGCCTCCAGGGAGTGGTGCCTAGATTAGCTTGGAGGATGGATCTGGAAATAGTAAAAGGATGGCCCACCACCCTGTTCAATCATCTGAGCAACCAATATTCCAGACTGAGATACTTTTTTAGGTGGGAGGCAGAAGTAGATGACCAAATTTCAGATGCGTAGAGAGAGATAGGGGTAATGCACCTCAGGATATGCGAACAAGCAGCACTGGCTGATGCACACCAAAGAGCTCCTGACGCACTGCCCAAAGTTCCGCGTACGTCTTCTGTCTCATCCTGGCAAAGTGAGGCTGGAAGGTGAGTCCAACATCCCAGGTGAGGCCTAGGTCTGCATTGGAAGTTACCCTTTGCATCCTTTCACCGCTAACGAAGATTTGAACATCATTTTTGACTCTTTTTTTTGGTTATCGATAGTTGAGCAGATTTGGAAGAGTACCGAAATCAATAATCCCACTGGTCTGCGTCTAGCTTATTTTTATTTTATATTTTATTTTTTTTAAATTTATTATTTCATGTATTTTTTTTATCTTTACTTTTATTATTATATTTTTTATTTATCTTTACATATGGATTCTATTGTTTATTTTACATTATTGCAATATTACCATGTTGGTAATATTGTAATAATGGAGGTCTGTCTAAGCTTACAAAAAAATCCTTGTATAGTTTTGTAAACTTATCTTCACAATATCTTCTTCAGCACGCTACTGCTTCATTCATCTATAGATTTTTAAATGTTTTCTCCTTCAGTATTCAGAAAAAAAAAAAAAAAAAAAAAAGGAATTACTGAAAGGTGCTCAATTCAATCTTATAAGAAGGAGAGACGCCACCTTTATAAACAAATCACTCGTGCCACCTGGGGACAATTTTAAAAACACTACAAGACATTTTCACTAGATGTTTAGTTATTGAAATAATAATACATTTTAACTACGAACGAACTTAGGTTGCTTTTCTGACTGTGTGAATGGTGGATGCCGAATGTTTTATCCATCCATGTTAGTTTAAATTAATCCATTATTCTTGCAAATAAATCCCAACTACGTAATTTGTTCTGCGTATGCAGCACACTGCATTCTCTTAGTGTGTTCGAGTCCATATATAATATAATAATGAAAGCTATGTCCTGTATCCAGGCTTCTGGATACTGAAAAAGGCAAGGATTACAATTTCAGTTAGACACAGTGAGCTTAAGAAGTAGGTCAAATGAATGTATTAATACTAAATAGTTAGGGCAGTAAACCAGGGCTTAGAAACTAGAGCTTGTGAATTCAAATAGAGTTCTGAATATGTTAAGGCAGTTTCAATGATCTTATTTTTAATAATACCAGTTTAAGAACGAAGATTTGGACCAGAAATAATAAACTGATTTTGTAAAAGAAGTTGAGAGTATTCTAAAAATTTCTTTAACAAACGTTCTATTTTGGTGAAAAATATTCAATTCATGGTGAAAATATTGTCTGAAAAATTATTATTATTGATAGTTGTATTTCGGTTCAACCCACGAACACGTTTACAGACCTGCTTTGGAAATTTAAAGTATTTCAATTAAAGTAAGGTTCCGTCTACCTTTAAGTATTTAAATATCCTAATGCAAGCCATTACTTAATGGATACTTTAGTTCCTGGGTGTTCTTTCTTTTCTTCATGTCACGCAAATGTTTCAAAATTACTCAGGCCACAGTTTTTGTTTGTCTTCCATCGAAATCCTTTCAGAATTAGTTTCATTTATATATTTGTGCGATTCCAAAAAGCATTCAAATCTTTACAATAATAAAGATGAGGATTTGTGCAAAAAGCGTGTTATAATAAAACCATTTGCCCAGCTGCTGACGATTAAAAACATACATTAAAAAACTATTAAATAAATGCCCTTGACCTCTTTCCTAAATCAGATGCAGAAATGTAGATCCGCAGTCCATAAAATGTGATTTACGATCACAGTTAACAGAACAATGCAACTCGAGCAATAGAAGATACTCTTGCATAATTCATTTATCTTTTCAGTTCCCGGTGATATTTATCTACCTAAAAATTCCTTTACAGTTTGCAACAGGAACATTAAGACTCTGGGGCTGTGTACGGTATTTGTTGTTTAAAAAAAGGAAAAATAAAACGCTGTGGGCACCATAAGGTTTTTTTTTTCTTTAGTAAGTGCAGTAGACTCAATTAGTTCGCTTCAACGTCAATTTAATTTAATTTGACACATCCCAGCTTTGTTGGTGCCTCTTTAGGGAGTGGGGTGGAAGAGAAAACTTGCATCGTACGTACTACTAACGAATAGCAACAGCAGTTGCAGCAAGGTGTGTAAAGAAAATACTGATTTACTGTACTCTATTTTTATCTAAGGAATGAACACCGTCGTGTACATTCTCCAGCAAGACTTGTATCTGATCCTTTTAAGTTCGTTACTATATAAACTGTACAGTAAGTCTACTTAACTTTGATTTTATCATATCAAGACCTTTAAATGTCCATATGCAATGAAATGCTGCCCTCTCTACAGCTCATGGAAAAAGACCAGTACCACTGTATTAATTTTATTGCCATCCATTATGAGCAAGTCCCATTGAAGACTGGATGTGATCTCGTTCAAGCTTCTATCTTAGCATGGCCACAATTGGTTCACTGCAAAAGGCCAAACTGCAAGCTTTTACAATGAACCAACCCAAATCAGTTGCTTTGTGAAATTACCATATTTATGACAACTGTCAACCTTCCGACCTGACCTGTTCAGTTCACAGCTTAACAGCTTCCTTCTTTGCACACGGAGGAACCAAAACCATTTCTGTATTACACGGCAGCTTCAAATATCTTTAATTGTGGCTTTCGGGATATTTTATTATAATTTCTCGAGTTAAGTTCATTGGAAATGAGATTATCTGCTATTTAAAATTTAAATTTAAAAAAAAATTTTTAAATGTTCAAATAGTTTTCTCAGGAGTGTTTCTTGCTGGATAAAAAAAGTCTGTACGTATAATTAAACTTCTTATTCTGTCATACGGATGTAGTCGGCATTGAAAGTTTGGAAGGTGGCGACCCCTGTGTTTTAGACTTTCAATCCTCAAACTTTGAATCCTTACTAGAGGTCTAAGCATTATTCACTCCTCCATTTCTTTTTCGGCTGCATTAATGTCCATATGTGGTTATTTGTTTTGGACGCGCTTGTCTGCCTATATCTACTTATATATCTTATTAAATTTTATCTGTTACGTTCTGGCAGGTCAATGGTGATCAACGTGCATTATGCATACGTTTCCTGCTAGAAACTTTTCTAGCAGGAATAAGGAGCTGATTGTCCCATTGCACAAGGCAGTGGCTTCTTTAGTAGAGCATGCAGTTCTGGAAGCTTCGTTTAAGGAAGGATGTAGATCTCCTGTAACGCGTGCGGCAATGAGATTAGTGAAGGGAACGAAAGGGTGGTCTTACCGAGAAAGGCTTCATTTCTGTAAAGGGCAGCGTCTGGAAACTAGGCATCTGCGAGATGAACTGATTGAGATGTTTAAGGCTTTGTATGGATTGAGCAAGCTCAATGCTGATGGCATTCTTCCATCAGTCTGAGCAATGATGACATTACTCAGACTGCACACATGAGGAACATAAATTCAAATTGAGGAAGAATGGTAGAAAAATTGATGTTCGGACGTTTGCTTTCAGCCAGCCGGTGGTTGACTGTTGGAACAGACTTCCATCTGTTGTTGTGAAAGTGTATAGTTTGAATAAATTCAAAATAAATCGTCTTTGGCCTGGATTTTTAGGTTTTTATTTTCAAGATTTTCAAGACTTACCACTCTTCTTTTCTTTTTTCTTTCATTTTTTTTCAATCTCAGACAGATTTACTTTTCTAAATTAAAACACTCTGCTGCAAATAAAGAATCCATTTTCTATACGACATAGACTTTATTTTACATGTCCAATATATGAACTCTGTTTTTATTCGGATATTTCAGGATGGTTTGATATGTGAAACAATTTTATCTTCGCAGAAGCGTCTCTCATAGTAAGGACTTCGGGTTTTTTCGTTTGTTTTAGCACTAAGGCAATTAATATGATGAGGAGTTATTATTGTTGGCTTTGGGCGCATCAGCGACTTAGACCACATTACTCCATTATCTAATGTCTGTACAAGCGTGCGTTCACGGGCCGATTTGCATGTTGTGCGGACTGAAAAACTTGGAATAACTCAAGCGAAGAAACCCTACTTCCTCCCTCCACCTAGGTCGGCTAACTACGGCCTCGATTCAGAGACCGTTAGAAATTCCACCAGTCTATGACAGAACACGAACCCGGACAACCAAACACGAGAGAAATGTGGCGCAACAACTATACTGTTAAGAAGGATAATGAATAAATTGCTCGAATTTTGTTGCAATAGGAGAGATACACCCACGCTGCTTCGTCCAATGTTGCTACGAATTTCCACCTTTCGGCTGCCAGATATTTTATGTAGAGTTTTCGAGCATTGACCCGCCGCTCTGCAATGTGCCTTGCTCCTAGGTGGTGTACGAGGGCCTTGTATTTCTTCTCCAGTTGCAAATTTTCGTTGATTATACGACAAACGGTTGACTGAGATGTTCCCACACGTGACACTATAGCTCTTTGAGCTTTTGGATTTTCATCGACAACGAACGACTGCACTTTTCGTACTACCTCCCTTGAAGCAGGTCGCAGCACTTGAAGCAGGTCGCAGTTTCTTCGGTGTTTTCTGTCCACTTGCAGCAGCTTCGCGGAATTTTCCTTTGCCATTCAAAACCTTATGGATACCGAACTTCGATACACTAAAATTTTTCGACTTGCACCTATCAATAATTTTGGCGTAACTGTACCCTTCTTCGGAAAGTGCGGTTATGTAACCTTCCAACCATGGGTCCAATTTCCGAGGTATGTCGACATTAAAACAACTTCTACAACTTATACACCTGTTCATAAGGTTTGGGACTGCGCCTGCGAGGAAAAAAAATTTACATTGCTGCCACACGTCACAAGCAGGATTAATGTCAAAATCGTTATCAAAAGGCTGAATCAACCCTCCGTTTTGTGAGTACTGCGTTTTCTCCTGTTGTGTGGAAGTAGGTTAAGTTCATTGAGTTCCTCGTCTCTCATGGAATTCGCTCTGGACCTTACCGAACTGGTGGTGTTAATAAGCCCACTCAGACAAGGAGGCTCTCTTTACAAAAGGACTGACAAAAGTATTCCGAATATGATTCAGTGTAATTCAATTTCGCTCTACGTCGATATAATCAAGTTTTTTTGTTTTCTAATACGTTTTCTTTATGACTATTGAACTGCGGGTCATGGTAGATGGTTCTCTGTCTTCTAACTTCTCAGTTTTATTGGAGGGAATGGACAGGTGATGTGGGAAATATATTTTTTTTTTTTTTGGCTGACGCTTTATAATCTTGCTTTCTTGCATCATTTGTCACTACTAATACTACTGCTAATAACTAATGTTGGTATTCTCCTAGGTTCAGTGCTTCTCCCACTCTTTTCCTCTTGTGTATTAATGACCTTCTATTGAATGGAAATCCTATCAATGGTTTTGCTGATGATAGCCTACTACATTGCACCTTCGAATTTGAAAAATCTTTCCTGCAGAAACAGCATCAACTTCTCGAACATCTATAAAAAAATACGTTTAATTCCAGTCTGTATGTTATTCTCCAGTGGAGCAAATTAGTTAATTTCAGTCCCTCTAAAAACAAAACTATCTCGCAAAAAAAAAAGAGTCAGTGCACACAAGCTTATCTTCGATGAAACATAGATTTATAGCAAAATCACATCTCTCTCTCTCTCTCTCTCTCTCTCTCTCTCTCTCTCTCTCTCTGCATAAAAAAATCTGAATTTTCTTTTTCGCCTATCCGTTACGTTTTTTTCTAAACAATTGTACACTCTGTACAAATCTGAAATCCGCTCTACTATGGAATATTGTTTCTATTTCTGAGGTTCCCAAACCTCCCCCAAACTCTTAGACTCGAATAAAAAGATGGCAAGTTAATTAACGACAGACCTCTCACGAAGTCTCTCCACTCTCTGTCTCACAGGCGTGCAGTTTCTGCTACGTGCTTTTTTTTATAGATCGGACACTATTCTCAACTATTCAATCCATGCATGACACTTAGTACAATAGGTTTCATTACCTTCATATTTTGGGTTTTTTTAAAAAAAAACGGGGGAAAAAAGAGAAAAGATAGATAGAGATAGAGAAATCTCGTCCATGTGTAAGGTATAATTTGGGTACAGTTTAGACTTAAAAATCTAAATTTAGATCTTCGAGTAATTTGGCGTAATCTACGTTTGATCTAAGTCTGATACTGATCTGCTTTAGTTTTTATGTAATAACAGTCTTACATCGCATCCGGATCACTTCAATGAGGAGTTTGGTTATAAGTTCGGAAGAGGACTAATTTATTTATATAGAACTGGTTTATATGCAGTATAGTGTACGTTAAGATGGTCTTATATTTCTGGCTATAAACCCTAATCACGTTTGATCTAAAGCAATTATTATAATTAGAACAAAATACCCGGCATTCACAAAAGAAACTTATCTTCCTTCCTACACCTGTTTATATTTTTGATTTGCTATCCACCCTTTCATAAAACTTTTCCTTTTTTATACTTCTCTTGTGAGAAAGGTTCTCGTAGCCAATAATTTCCTGTGAAAGAAACTTCCAGCACCATAAATATAACTAAAATTCTACTCATTCCACAAGTCCACATGAAATATTTTTATCTTTGGTATTTTTCTTAATGCTCAAATTGGAAGTCGTGGCTTCGAAAGAGATAAAAAAAAGCGTTATTTATTGAACCAAAAAAAAATATATTTTTGTTAGAGAAAGGTGGAAGAAAAATTCAAGTTTTTACAGTCCAAATAGCCAAGAACCAAATAGCAGAGTGGCTGCTATCGCATTCACGCTGAATATGATGGTGTCGGGTGCGAAAACCTTATTAGTCGTGATGAATCGGCGAAATTTTAGAAGAGAAAAATGGAAGAATACGGCGAAAAGGAAACTACGAACTGCTTGGCTTAGAGACATGAAGAAGTTAAATATTACCATTAGCGGAACGATAAAAAAAAAAAAGTCGAATAAACGTTAATTATCTGAATGTCGACTGAAAAACGTATAAGAAAACCACGTAATAATTGGTTCCTTGGAGACCTTAATTTATTTTTTTTAAATGAACTTTCATTAAAATCTCAAAGAATCGTTTCCGATTTCTAAGTACAAGTAAATGTCAATTTTTTTTTTTCCACTGAAAACAACGTGAATCTGTGACAAATGTGACCCTAATGCATTGGGGGGGGGTGGATTTTATTTCAATAAACGGATTTATAATAAGAAGAAGATCCTAGCAGAATGGGCCTCCCACACTTACATGGAACTCCAGAAAGCCGCGATCATCCTGAACACCTGTATGATAGTAAGAGAGTTCCTCGACCAAATAGTAACAACAAAATTAAGATATCCTTTCCATGAACGTTGTTATATAATGAGAAAATATATATGTATATATACACACTCAGTGTCATTGAATTATGACCTCTTCCTACCTTATACCTTGTTGAGCCGCTTTTCGTATGGATAACAGCTGCTATTCGCGTAGTCATTAATTCCGCTAGATGTCTGAGGGCATCTGTAGGGATCTGCATTCATGCTGCCTGCAACGCTTTCCAGTGTCGGAATAGATGAAGGCTGCATGTCCATACATCTCCCTTCACGATCAAAAACATCCCACAGGTGTTATTCAATTCGATTGAGGGCAGGCGAATTTGGAGGCCAATCAAATTGGGTGATATCTTCACTGTGTACCTCGAACCACTTGTGCACAGAGCGGGTCCTTCCAGCGTATTATCGTCTTGGACTATTCCGTGTTTTTTTTTCCGGGAAAAAATGCAACCATGGCAGGGTGCACATGGTCTTCTAAGAGCTGCCGGTAAACCTCACCAGTGAAATGTTGATCCATATGCACTGTGGATCCTAGTTCTTACCAGCAAAACATGCCCCCATATTAAGCAATTACCGCCACCTGCCTGGATAATGGGTACCATGCCCAATGGATGCATGGACTCATGTTGCTTGCACTACACAAGAATATGTTCGTCGCGTGCTGCACCACGTATTTGGACTCATCCAACTAGCACACTCGTTTCCAGTCCTCCAGTGTCCAAACAGCGTGTTGTTCACACCTAGCATTTCCCGTTGACGATGATCAACGGTGAGGAGAGGGGTGTCTCTTCAGTTGTTTGCTGTGGAATCCCATACTTCCAAGTGTGCGGTGCAGCGTTATTGGTATACTGTTCTTGCATTCCCCATATTTTATTCCGATATCAATTGTCGCACAGTGACCTTCCATTCAGTCCATACAATGCGCTGCACCCTTCACGCACCACGAGCAACCACCTTAGGTAATTCTTTACAATTCTGTTTAAATGTCGTACACCATTTTTTGTACACCTTAACTACACTGAGCCGTGAGCAACCGACAATTCGTGCAGTTTCCGATATGGAAGCATCCCACGCACGAGCTCCCATAACCCTTTAGAAATAGAAATAAGAAAGCCCTTTGAAACTCCTTCGGCTATACACATGGTCTGAAAGATGGGATCTAAATATAACTTGAGGAATGAAATCCGGCTACGTGAAACATAATTAAATGTTGTTCAAGATGAGAAAGATTTAAGAGTTATGATATGACACTTTCCTTACATTGTAAGCAGGCAGTCAGGAAGGCTCAGGGTGTATTATCAATGATCAGCAGTACCTTTTCCAGCAAGGGAAGGATTTTTTGTAAAATGATCGTGAGATTTCATTTGGAATGTTATGGAGCATGGACTTAAACACCCTCTAGAGCAGCGGTTCTCAAACTTTCTGAGCCCACGCCTCCCTTGACCTGTAAAATTTTCCCTGTGCCTCCCTTGACCTGTAAAATTTTCCCTGTGCCTCCCTTGAAGTAAAGCATCTATAATTGTGCAATTTCTTATTTTTAATATGTTAATACAATAATTATTAACACTACATGAAATATAGGTATAGGTATATTTGGGTCTAACGGCTCCTGGAATTTCTCCCATCTCCGCATATGCACACTGTATCGAACAAGCCACGGATTTAAAAGTATATGGGTCATGTGGTATGTAGCATGTTGTGCCCTTGTTCATCCAGCCTGTTAGCCACCGGGCCCCTAATGGGACCCGACGTTACCATACCTCGCCACGGAGAGGCGGCCGGGTGTTACCTATATAGTACTCTGGCGGGTCCTGCCACCTACTTTGCTTGGGATTTCAGTGGCTAGAACCGAAAAAAAAAAAAAAAAAAAAGGGCTGCGCGCGGTTAGTTATTAGCGTTTGTTAGAATAATTTAGATACTTACGAGGTCTACACGCTGAAATAATATTTTCTATATGCCTAAATGGGTCAGGCAAGAAATTTTGATGTAGTTAAATTTGTACGCATGGGGCTGAAAACGCCGTGAAAGTCAACAGTAAAGGGGGTGTGAAGACTGAAGAATAGAGGGAAGAAAAGGAAGGGGCCGATAGAGAGGATGGCCTCGCTACTGCAATGGGGCAGACCCGTGCTCCACCAGAGGGAAGAGATTTGGGTAAGGGGAGGAGTGGGGGGAAAATCCCCCTCTCCCCACCGGAGGGGAAAGAAAGCACCGTTCAAGAGAGAAACAGTGTATGTTGAGTCATAAGATCACCTTGGATGTCCTTTAGTCCAGGTGCCCAACAGGGCAAGATGGGGTTCTTCTGGTCTTCTGTGGTGTCTTTGACCAATTTGAGTCAGAGTCTTAGTTGTGTTTCCATTACCCTAGGCCATTGAGGGATGGCTGTTGTCTTGTGATTGATATTGTCCTATTCATGGATTTGTGAACTTTTGGGATACCGCTACTCAAGGGGAGGGTAGGGTCCGTTGTCTTGTGAACAGATTTTGCGCAAAAAGTGTGAATGCTTTGTAGGTCTCTCCCTCTTGTAGAACGATGTCCTCCTGGTTTCGAAGAAGCGAATGAATCTTGGTGTATAGTTGACATCTGAGGTCTTCGTATTGGTTACACTCGTTGCGCAGGTGCTCCCAGGACTCCTCCTGTCCACAGGAGCACCGCGGAGTAGCTGAGATTCCAAAGTCATATAGCCTCTTTCTAAACGAGCCATGTCCGGTCAATAGGTAGGTGGTTTGGAGTCCGGGCGAAAACCAGGCTGGGGAGAGTGGATAAACTTGTCTGACATCCGGTATAAACTTCTTAGTAATGGAGCCTTTGTTAGTGAGGTTCCAGCATGAAATAATAAGCATCTGTAGTTCTAAATTACTACAATTTAGAATGTTTATCTCATATTTATATCGAAGTTAGAGTGAGATAGGTGGCGGTAAATGCTTTAAAAAATAGGTTATAAAATTTAATGTTATGTTATGAAAGTTTATTTATATGTAATATATATTTTTTTATTTATATATGTTATGTTATGAAAATTACATTTCTGTTAAACTTTTCGCGCTTCCTTTTGCACTAGTCCGCGCCTCCCAGTTTGGAAATCGCTGGTGTATATCATCATTGGATAAGTGGAATCCAGCGTGTAGTATTTGTCGTTCTGAGAGTTTTCGCTCCATATAAAAACACTGAAAGAAAACCTCTGGTGTGAATCTGGGTAAGAATTGCCAGATCAAGACAATACTGAATAAAAATGTGGGTGAAGTATGAATTAGTGAATCTTTCTAAATACAGAGCATAACGGAGAGATGGTACAAACATTTTTTTAAAAACTCTTATTTGGTCATAGCTATCGTTATTTTATATCAGATCCATATTTATATATTATTAGACATAGTTACAGACCCATAGTTATATTTGAACACACTAGAATGTCAGTTTATTTCATGGTTAAAAATTACAGACATCGACAGAGTTATTTACATTCATTGATTACTCTCTAAAAATACTCCTCCATTTTTCTTGTATTGAGAAAAAAGGTGAAATGGATTAGAGACATAATCTGTGGAACCTATCGCCTCTTTCTTAGGTTGCTTCTAAGTGGTGACTTAGAATGTTTAGGTGGTGACTTCTGCAAAAGAAAAGAAATCTAACGATTCCTTTGTTTAAAAAATGCTGTCACTAAAAGATATTTAATGAAAATAAAAAAATAATAATTTTTTTTTTCGAACTTCACATATTTATGTTATTAGCAGAAGCATAATTCCTTGAGAACACTACCAAGGAGACTCGAAACGTCTCCTAAAAGTGTGGGCAGAAGATCCTATACCGAAATAGAAATTTATTTCATTAAATCATCTTTAAAATGTATAATTTGATGAAAAGTTGTAGAACCAAAAGGTTGTAAATGTGATGAAAGGTTGTAGCACAAAGGTTAACAACCTTTGTTAACAATACGTGTCCAACATTATTATAAATAAGATCTTTATATTAAAGTTCACCGGTACACGCAGGTACCACGACCCTACAATACCCTTCACGACACCATGCCAGGGGTTAACAAGCGGCAGAGATAACCTCGCTGGGATTATAAAGATTAATTATAGGCAGATTATATAAAAAAAAAAGTACTCATAGCAGATAACATTGACTTGGAAGGAAAACTAATACGAAATAACAAAAATAATACAAATTGTGACAATAAAAGATATTTTGCTCGAGTCCAGTTTTCTGAGAGTTTCTTGCCCAACCATAACGATCTGAGATCAGTTGGTAGTTTTGGGGACCATGTGCAGATCTGGGATGAGCCGTCTATACTTTTTATCATCTATGATTTTAAATAAGTCAGCATCCAGGGATTGAACCAGATCGAGCTTCTGATAAGGGAGGAACCGATCTTTCAAATGTAGCCTCGAAAGAAGAGCAAGAAGATTGGGAGTGGAGCGGAGAGCTGGTTGGGGAATCCGCCAGCACACAGTGTCCCAAACGTTGGGTGCTGAGACTCTCCCGGCAATCATTTTTACGGTGAAGATGAGTCTTCTCTCGTGCATAAATGCTGAAAACCTGGTTAAACTCAGCGCTTTGACCATCGGTGTTGTGCGCTGCTGTGGTGGGAGATGACACTTCCAAGTTGCCCAATTCAAGAGCCAGTATTCAGCGGCTTTTAATGGTTTAATTGTGCTGTCTGCAGCTGAGCCCCACAACTCTACTCCATAGGTGGCGGTAAATGCTTTAAAAAATAGGTTATAAAATTTAATGTTATGTTATGAAAGTTTATTTATATGTAATATATATTTTTTTATTTATATATGTTATGTTATGAAACATAACATAATACAGTACACAACCAAAAATCATCATCTCATACAGTACACAACCAAAAATCATCATCCTGATATACATTTTTATCAGGTTTCTGTTGTGAATGTGCAGCAAGTGCTGCTTGGCAACCCACCGTTTCTTGTTGAATTTAGCACAGAGTTCTTCTATATAATGATGGAATCGTAATTTTCTGTCGAAGATTACACCCAGATCTCTTTGCTTTTCAACGCAGGGGATCGGGACTCCGTCAATCGCAGGCTGAATTATGGTTGGTATGGGTTTAAGTGAGAATACCATGATGACAGATTTCTCAGGGTTCTCTTGCAGGTCAAAATTCGTGATGTACTGTTGTACTTCGGATAAGGTCTTGTTGATAGTTACTGTGGCGTTTTTTGCTTCATCGGTCGAATTTATTTTTGTGAAGATCTTTAAATCATCTGCATATGATATAATATCTGTTCTATTGTGTAATGATAGCTGTGAAAAGAATTCCAGACAGGACTCCTCCTTGTGGAACGCCTGCTTGTATTTGTCTAGTATACCTTTGCTTTCCTATGTACATTTGGATGATTCTATTCTGAAGAAGGGATGTCAGAAACTTCAATACTGAGCCTGTGATGTGATAGTAATTTCGAAGGAGTTTGGGCAAGGCTGGGATGTCAACATTATCGAACTCAGCTTGTAGATCAAGATATGTGATTGCCATTTCTTCTTTCTCCTCGAATGATCCAAGGATGGCATTGGTAGTCATAATCAGGTTACTAACTGTTGATCTGTTTTGTAACGAATAATGAATTTGTTGAGGCCTGTGAGGGAGACTGTGCATGGTAAGTGTTTTCAGTACTGTTTTTTCAAGCAATTTCAATAGACACGAGGAACGAGTGATGGGTCTAAAGTGCCTGGCTGGGAAACTTTTGGGAATGGCCTAACAGAATATAAATTCCATATTGGAGGGAAAATTTCTCCTTTTAATATGCTATTAAAAATTATTAGGAGGGGATCACTTAGAAATGGGGTCAAACATTTAATGATAAATTGTGGTACTTTGTCGATTCCCACTAACTTATTAATCGCAGATAAAAGGTCTTGTCTTGTTAATCCGATGGTTTCAAGTGCATCTCTGGACACATCATCATCAGACATGGGAATATCACTGGGCTCATGGTGGTTTTGCTGAACTCGTGCAGTAAAGCCCATCCACATTTCAGGATCAAACTGTGGAGGGAGTTCACAGTATTTCTGTGGGTATGTGGACAGCCCTTACGAAGTGTGGTTTCAATGTGATGTTGTTTGGCTTGAGACTTGAGGCGGTTGAAGCTTGCTCGTCCTTTGGAGTACGCAATTCGGTCCGGAGCTGGTCCTGTCATTTTCCACTGTTTGTACAGTTCCTGTTTAAGCTTAAAACTGTTGCTCAGCTCAGGTGGCCACCATCCTCTCGTGCGTTCAGAGATCCTTATTTTCTTTGAGGCTGCATAATTAGAAATTGTGATGAGCCAGCGAGTTAAAAGGTCTAAGGCAAGTTGATTATCTCATTGCTCAAGTGCATTCCAAGGAATTGCAGTGGCTGCTTCTAGACATTTAGTAATGTTGAGTAATTCTGAGCTCGTTATCTTGGTGTGGACCTGAGTCGAGACTTTGTAATTTGGAGTCGAAAAATATAAGTTAATTAAAATTGGCATGTGATCAGATTGAAAAGCTATTTCTGTTGTAGAATCAAGTCTCTCATCAGTAAAGAGTACCTTACCCTATTGCGCTGATATCCAGTCCTTGTGTTCGATGCACCACTGTAAATGGTGTCTCTGATGGGCAGGTGTTAAAGGGACACAGCGTACTGGCCGTCGGGAAAACAGTCCACCTCTGTCGAGTCGGCTGGCCACAGTAAACCGCGATATCCTGCGTCCAGTGCATCTGGTTTGCAATGGATCCCGCTGTCTGATGTCGGTCCCTCTTGGCCTGTAGGAGTATATAGCGGTCATCGTTGGGCGTTGTTGTTTTTCGTGGACGACCACCACTGGTAGTAGTAGTAGTAGTAGTAGTAGTGGCACTTGATGCAAGAAAGCAAGTGTAGGAGCTTATGCAGCACCAGCCAAAAAAAAAAAAAAAAAAAAAAATCACACCATACCCTCCAATTGCCTGTCCAGTTCCTCCTTAAATTTATTTAACCTATCAACTTCCACAACGACAGATGGAAGTTTGTTCCAGCAATTAACCACCCGCTGGCTAAAGGCAAATTTCCGCACATCTATTCTACATCTATCCTTTCTTAATTTGAACTTATGTCCCCGTAGGTTCGTATTCTGAACAAGTGGGAGGATCCCATCAGAATTCAGCGTGCTCAACCCATTCAAGGCCTTATAGACCTCAATCAGATCACCGCGCAGGTGCCTAGTCTCCAGCCACTGCAATTTGCAGAACTTAAGCCTCTCTTGGTAAGAGGATCCCTTCATTCCCCTCACCAATCGTGTTGCTCTTCTCTGTACACGCTCAAGCAAATCTACATCCTTCCTAAAATGAGGCCTCCAGACCTGTACGCAGTACTCAAGGCGTGGCCTGACCATTGCCTTATACAGAGGTACAATCACCTCCTTTTTCCTGCTAGCAAAATTCCTATATATCATTGACAAAACCCCATGACCTGCCCTAGCAGCCTGTCTACATTGCTCAGAAAACTTCATATCTGACTGCACAATTACTCCCAGGTCTTTTTCATTTTCTACCACCTTAAGTGTAGTACCACACAGTTGGTACGTTTCTCTGGGGTTACTTCTACCCATATGCAGTACTTTGCATTTGTCAAGGTTAAACTTCAGTTGCCACTTCTTAGCCCATCTGCCCAAATTATCTAGATCCTGTTGCAGTAGCACACTGCCATTACTGTCATTAACAACCCTGCCAACCTTCGTGTCATCTGCAAACTTCGACATTAAGCCTGATATACCTTCATCAATATCATTGATAAATATACAAAACAACAGTGGCCCAACACCGAACCCTGTGGGACTCCACTAATAACATTAGTCCACGAAGAGCAGCACCCATTGATTACCACCCTCTGTCTTCTCCCACTTAACCATCCTTTTATCCATTGTAGCAACTTACCCTTAATACCATTCTGCTCCAATTTGTACAGTAGTCTTCCATGCGCAACAATGTCAAAAGCTTTCCTGAAATCCAAGTATATGATATCAAAATTATTTTTTGCATCCAGTTCCTTTGTGACCACATCATAATAACCAATCAAATTTGTCAGACAAGACTTTCCCTTAACAAACCCATGCTGTGTCTGAATTATTGCTGCAGTCTTGTCTAGATGATCCTGCAATGCATCTTTAACCAGTGACTCCATTATTTTACCCGGAACAGAAGTTAAACTAACTGGTCTGTAATTATTCGTGTCACCCTTCGAACCTCCTTTGTGAATTGGGGATACATTTGCACATCTCCAGTCCGTGGGAACCTCCCCTGAATCCAAGGATGCTCTCATAATTATGGCTAAGGGTTTGCTTAGTTGCTTTGCCGCCTCCTTTAATATAACTGGATAGATCCCATCCGCCCCAGGTGCCTTTCTTATGTTTAACTTCAACAATTTCTCCTCCACTTTGCTCTCAGTTATTACAAAATCATTAAGCACACTGCTACAATTTGATAACCTTCTTCCATTTTCAAACTGTAATGATTCCTCACGTGTGAATGTAGATGCAAAATACTCATTCAGTTTGTTTGCTATCTGAGCAGGATCATCAACAGTCGAACCATCGATGTCAAGTGGACCAATCATATTCAGCCCCTTCCTTTTAGAGTTTATATAAGTAAAGAAATCCTTGCTGTTTTTCTTAGCATCTTTTGCCAAAGATTTCTCGTAATCCGCCTTTGCCTGCCGAACCTCCTTTGTGACCTGATTACAGACTAGCTTATATCTGCTACAGGCGTCCTTCGAACAGCTGCACCTGTCGTTCTGAAGGGCGACCACGCACATGAGACGATGTTATGAGCGATACCGAACTCTGCAGCCACACTCCTAGCACTTCGACCATCCTCGAGTTTCCCAATTATTCGACCCCGGGTAAAGTCATCCAGATGTTGTCTACTGGCCATTTCGTTGTCTGTAGCACTGTATGAAACCCAATCGAACGTCTGTTACAATCGTGCTCACCCACCAATCGGTAATTTGCACATAACTGCTGAACTGCTGCTTTTATCTGTTTATGTGAACCCTCTCATCACGATTCAAATTTTTGCACGTGCACCAGCTTTCTACCGAAAGGCCACAGTTATGCATATAGCCACCGGCTGTTTCGTTTGATTTTGTGGTTGTAACCTTTAGAAATAGCGTAGTGTTTTATATCCAGTATGGTGTTTTAAATTAGCATTAGTAATGGTACTGGTTAGTATTAGTACTAATAGTGCTGTGCATGGGTTGAGGGAGAAGGGGGATGCAGGAAACTTTGCTCTAGAGAACAAACATGGGTTTTTCCACTTCAACAAGCTTTTAATAAGCAAAATGTTGGTATTGCACCATTTAGTGAGAGTCATGTGCCACCTGGTGTTAGTATTAGTACTATTATTATTTATTATATTATAGTATTTTATTATGTGTTATTTTATATTAGTAATGGTCACTACATATATATATATATATATATAGAAATTTGGTAAATTGATAAAACTTACTGAAGTTTTACCAACTATAAACTTATAATTCCGATAGGATTTATAATTCTCTTGGAATTAAAAATATTTCATTTAATATTATTTAAATTAAATATTTCAGAAAGGTTTCAGTGTTTCACGCTTAATTTTTATACACGAATGTTATCTTGCTAGGCTGTTCTGAAATGTAGTCAATATCTTTCTTTAATAATAATTGAATATCATCCAAGGTGTGGGAAAGATCTGGATCTTTCCCACACGTATTCCTGTCCTCATTGGTCCCATGTCTCCGAATCTCTTACATTCCTATTATCAATAAAAAGAGAGAAATCAGGTTAAGATACAATCGCTTGTTAGCAGCCAGCCTGCTTTTGAATACAGTAACTTATTCTCTTCCTCATTTATCCCTTCTACTTTTCTTTTTCAGAACATCTATCTTTCAGGTGTATTTTCGAAAATTACAGTCTACAGAAGTTCAAGTCGTATGTCGAGAACTACTATCTTCTGTTTTCTCAGTCTCAGTCACTCACGATACTGAAGTGCTATAGGTTCTTATACTTTCCTGTTTGGGATCAGGTTAAAAGTAATATTCCTGTCCTCAATGGATTCAAACGAGACCTTTAGAAAAGGACAGGTAGTAAAAAATCCACTCAGATATATGGACCTAACTCCAAAAAGATTACAAAAGAAAACAACCTTTTCATTAATAAGCTGGATCCCTAGTATACCCACATCCTTATGGACAATGTGCAAACAAACAGTGTTCCGTTTCCTCCCCCTCCTCACGGGCAAAGAGGTCTGCGACACTTGGTCCCCCACCGCTCTACTAGGCTCCATTAAACTTAACCTAATATCTACTGCCTATTAACAACCACCCACCATCAACCCGATTGATGAGCCTTTGCTTCATGAAAAGGTCAGATTCAACTACGCAAGATTCCATGTAGGAATGGTGATTTGTCTCCTCCGCCGCCGGACGATCACAATTCTATACAGTAGAGTTCCGCTCAGTGGAAGTCTAACCTAATCATCGCTCATCCATGTCTGAACAGAACAAGCCAACCATATATATAGGCTATGTTCGCTTTGTGACATCATCAGACCATAATTACAATTCGAATACTTTAAGACACAGCTGTCAGTTGGTCAATGAACAGGACTGTTTCACCAATGAATGGCTGCATCCATAGTTGTAGTGATTGTTATCTTTTTTGGAAGTAATTTAAGCAAACCAGATAAAGTAGAGAGCCCGGCACAAGGACTAGCGTTGCCTTAAGTTGGACAATTATTCAAGCGACGCTCTTTAAAATGTAATAGGCTTTAGTATTACAATTCATCCTCGCTACAACATATGTTTAAATTCTTCTACCCTAGAATATTATTTTAACCCTGAGAGGAATGGGATTACCATTACTCAAAACACCGAAGTGCATGGGCGAAACTGACAACGGGAGCTGTCCCCCAGTTCACTGATCATTTGTCCAAAGTTGGTGTTAGACAATCAAATATTTCCCCGTTCTTTTGTGTAATGGAAACGAATGAGACCAGAAATTCCAGACACCTTGTTTTCAAGGCTGCTACATATAACAATAGTTCAGTGCAAGAATCACTTTTCTATGCCCGCGGCTCCAAGCTAGCAGATTTCTCATATCATTTCCTCGATAGCATCAGTAAATATTCTTGCAGCCCTTATACGAAAGTGGATCCAATTCCTGTAAAAACATTCTCTTCTGTTAACAAGCACCGATCAGGCTGAAAAAAATTGTACGCCATGCGCCTTGCACTTTTTCTCCAAAACTGAATTCATTGACAAGGCTTTCAGCAAATAATCCCTCCTAGAGTGTGTGAGCAGAATTTCAGACATTTTGATATTAATCCTGACTCGTGACTTTTTCCCAATATTGCTCAATAATAATATTAGTGCCAACTTTGGCACTAATATTATTATTGAGTTTCTCAATCATAAATTTTTATTTATTGAGTAAAGCGGCCCCTAGCCAAAAATTCTGGCAAATCCGCCATACATATAGCCATGGTACAGTATAAATATTAACAATATTCTTATGTACACGAAACATTGTGCTGTATATCATCGATCAATTCAACTATCATATGTCAAATCAGTGTCTGTAAATTACGTGTGTTCTCTGGTCTGTTTACATGTTTTGCTCAGCTACAGCACAAAACTACCGTATATTATATTATATTAAGCCACCCGAATATTTAAACCCATATGCCGTGCTTTGTGTCTTATGTCTGTTAATTGTGTGTGTTCTTTGGATGATTTGCCTGTTTTTTGTTGGGCGAAAAACTCCAGTTTCTGAGGGGCAAAATCTTGCTATCTACGCCTGAGACCGACTAACTCTGCCACGGAGTGAAAAAAGCCCATTAAAGTTCCTCGAGATATCGACGAGATTCGAACCCGGGCTTTTTCCACCTAGTGGGGAAGGATGGTGACAATACAACTGTGCTACACGGCGCCTCCGTAGGGCAGGAGCGGCAGTGCGTAGCACACGCTTCTGGATTAGACCGGGGTTCGAGCCCGTGACCACCAAATACGGAGGATGCGGAAAGGTCAGGGAATGACCACCGCATATCCTCGTAGCAATATGGCCTTAGTTGCTAATGCTCCTAAAAACCAAATAACAACAACTGTGCTACACGTGCAGACTCAGCTACAGCACAACAACGAGCTGGACAAGCAGGCTACAACAGAAACCGACGAAGAGACACTATCCACAGATGAACATCACATCGGAGAGACTGATCATCGCCGGTAAACTCCCAAAGATAAACAGTTCAAGGAACAGCCATCCACCAGCAGCCAGACAGCTCCACAGAAGCTACTCATGTTAACGAGCAAAACCATGCTGGAAGAAGGTGTTATTGCAGGATCAAACCCATGAAAAACAACAACTAAGGTTTCTTGGCAACTGCGCGGGCAGGAGCAGAAGTGGACACCCACCCATTAAGGAAACAGAGTACCAACAGCCTGTCCACCTCTACAAAGAAATTTCTCTGTGCCTATATGAAAAATAACATACTATTACACGTAAATTGAAGTACAGTCCACCAATTCATCCATTATTCAATCTTAACTCTTCCAATCGTAAAAGAAAACTGAATTTGCAAAATTTTGAGAGGCAATAAAACTTTCCCTTGTTTTAATAAGTAATGGCTCAATCCCATCCTCCAGACGAGTTACAGTATCAGCATTATCCAGTAAATCCAAACGCAAATCAGCATATTCCAAAAAATTAAAAACAACGTGGTCCCATGTCTCCAAATCACCACAAGTACAGTGGCATCCTTCTATGATTCCAAGACAATTCAGTTTAGCAAAAAACGATCCCTGACTTGTTAATAAAAATGAACAACGTAGATTAGGTACTAACCAGTTAGGTTGAATAAAATTTACACCATTAACATAAGGGAAAATTTAAATGTTATTCTACCTTTTTCCGAACAATTCCATCTGCTTTGCCATTTTTGTAAAAGGAGCTCCAAAATCCTCTTCTTTTCGTTCCTCAAGTCATTTAAGGTGTTAATTTCGATGCCCAGCGACTCAGATTTTATACCTCTTCTCGAATAAAAGGACATGCTTCTAAATACTATCTATAAATCAAGTGGCATCTTGAGAGGTGACACTTGCAAAGCTTCTGTGGAAACCGTTATGCATGTCATAACCATTCTGAATAACATAACTTGTATAGAATAGGGTTTTCTGGTGTTGCTTACTTTGGTTGCATGGTCAACACAGATCGATGCCCCATACATAACAATCTGAAAAAAAAAATACAATCATTAATCAAATGGAGTGCTTTTCCCTCTATCCCCCCATTCCACCCACGTTATTCTTGAGATCACTGAAAGAAATTTCTTCACCTTCTCTGATATCTGCTCTACAACATCATCTACTTTTGCCGCTGGCAGACATAAGCTGGTCCTATTGTACAACCTTCAACATATTTTCCGTTTCCCTAACAACAGCCACCGACAATAACTCCCTCCTGTGAGACCGGCGTGTTCTACCTTGAAGAGTGCTGCTGTGTCTGATGCAGAAGAGTGAGCTCTGAAGTTCAGTTGAACAGATAGCAGGTGAGAGCTTGACGGGCCCCCATGTCTGAGCGGGTGGCACAGTGGTATCGTCACCGTCCTCCCCACACCGGGTGGAAAAGGCCTGGGTTCGAATCCCGTCGATGACGCGAGGAACTTTAATGGGCTTTTTTTCACTCCGTGGCTGAGTTAGTCGGTCTCAGGCGTAGATGGCAAGGTTTTCTCCCCAGTAACTGGGGTTTTTTCGTCCAGCAAAACAGGCAAATCGACCATAGAACATACGCAATTTACAGACACAAATACGGGTTAATGTATTTAATTACGGGCAACCCTAAAATAATAATAATTTAATTGACGGGCTCCATTTTAATTATTTCGAGGGGCATCTACCTTACTCTTCAAAGTCTCATAGATGAGCGTCAGAACGCCCTGAGCTGGTGGTAACTAATTTCTTCACACTCTATACACCTTGCACACACAAAGGCTGGATCATATCCTGTTCTAGAGGGACTGCAAATATTTCACGAGTGGCACATTTCGTTTGGCTGTGATGCGTTGGAGAATCCTCCCCCTTAGGTTTTTCAACGAGATACAGTATCCCGCTACTTTGTGCCCGTTCCTTTGCTGCTCTAGTCAGTTGCATTATTTCCATTTAAATACAGTTGAATTGATTAACAATGAAAATTAATAAATTTACTTGATTAACTGACAATATTATACTAAGCTAATAGATTCCTAAATGCAGTCATACGTTTTACGCTATCAAGTTGAAAATGTACGTTGAGCTATCCCGTTACGATCTCAGAATTGATTCAATGTTCCAGTCAATGACCAAGCCCGAGCATTCTGCAAATTTTACCACCATGGAATGACTTCCCCCGTTCACCGGACACGAACCCTGTGGAGCATCTTTGGGATGCTGTGAAATGGTCCGTTCGAGCATTGGAACCTCCACCCATGAATGCCACAGAATTATGGACAGCGGTCAGCAAGCATGGATGAAGATACCTGTGGAACGCTTTAGTGAACTAGTGGACTCAATACCTCGCCGTGTGACTGCCCTTTTCCGGACGAAAAGTGGGCCTAACCGTTACTAGGTAGGTATCCAATGATTTCTGTCCACCGCTCAGTGTATATCAGCGGTTCTCAAACTTTCTGAGCCCACGCCTCCCTTGACCTGTAAACTTTTCCCGGTGCCTCTCTTGAAGTAAAGCATCTATAATTGTGCAATTTCTTATTTTTAATATGTTAATACAATAATTATTAATACTACATGAAATATAGGTGTAGGTATAGGTATAGGTATATTTGGGTCTAACGGCTCCTGGGATTTCTCCCATCTCCGCATATGTACACTGTATCGAACAAGCCACGGATTTAAAAGTATATGGGTCGTGTGGTATGTAGCATGTTGTGCCCTTGTTCATCCAACCTGTTAGCCGCCGGGCCCCTAATGGGACCCGACGTTACCATACCTCGCCACGGGGAGGTCGGCCGGGTGTTACCTATATAGTACAGTACTCTGGCGGGTCCTGCCACCTACTTTCCTGGGATTTCAGTGACTAGAACCTAAAATAAAAAAAAGTGCTGCACGCGGTTAGTTATTACTGTTTGTTAGAATAATTTAGATGCTTGCGAGGGGCTATACGCTGAAATAGTATTTTCTATATGCCTAAATGGGTCAGGCAAGAAATTTTGATGTAGTTAAATTTGTACGCATGGGGCTGAAAACGCCGTGAAGTAAAGGGGGTATGAAGACTGAAGAATAGAGGGAAGAAAAGGAAGTAAGGGGCCGATAGAGAGGATGGCCCCGCTATTGCAATGGGGCAGGCCCGTGCTCCACCAGAGGGAAGAGATTTGGGAAAGGGGGGAAAGCCCCTCTTTCTTTTTTTTTTCCCCTTTGGGAAAATGCTTTCTTGAATGGTGCTTTCTTTCCCCTTTGGGAAAGGGGAAAGAAAGCACCATTCAAGAGAGAAACAGTGTATGTTGAGTCATCAGACCACCTTGGATGTCCTTTAGTCCAGGTGCCCAACAGGGCAAGATGGGGTTCTTCTGGTCTTCTGTGGTGTCTTTGACCAATTTGAGTCAGAGTCTTAGTTGTGTTTCCATTACCCTAGGCCATTGAGGGATGGCTGTTGTGTCGTGATTGATATTTTCCTATTCATGGATTTGTGAACTTTTGGGATACCGCTACTCAAGGGGAGGGTAGGGTCCGTTGTCTTGTGAACAGATTTTGCGCAAAAAGTGTGAATGCTTTGTAGGTCTCTCCCTCTTGTAGAACGATGTCCTCCTGGTTTCGAAGAAGCGAATGAATCTTGGTGTATAGTTGACATCTGAGGTCTTCGTATTGGTTACACTCGTTGCGCAGGTGCTCCCAGAACTCCTCCTGTCCACAGGAGCACCGCGGAGTAGCTGAGATTCCAAAGTCATATAGCCTCTTTCTAAACGAGCCATGTCCGGTCAATAGGTAGGTGGTTTAGAGTCCGGGCGAAAACCAGGCTGGGGAGAGTGGATAAACTTGTCCGACATCCGGTATAAACTTCTTAGTAATGGAGCCTTTGTTAGTGAGGTTCCAGCATGAAATAATAAGCATCTGTAGTTCTAAATTACTACAATTTAGAATGTTTATCTCATATTTATATCGAAGTTAGAGTGAGATAGGTGGCGGTAAATGCTTTAAAAATAGGTAGGTTATAAAATTTAATGTTATGTTATGTTATGTTATGAAAGTTTATTTATATGTAATATATATTTTTTATTTATATATGTCATGTTATGAAAATTACATTTCTGTTAAACTTTTCGCGCTTCCTTTTGCACTAGTCCGCGGCTCCCCAGAGAGGCGCACCTCCCAGTTTGGAAATTGCTGCTCTAGAGGGAGTATTTAAGTCCATGCTCCAGTCCATATCTCCTAAGGTGTTCCGTACAGGAACATCAATCTTTTTGCCATTCTTTGGACCCTGTCTAGAAGTTCTATGTCATTTGAAAAAAAGAACATGGGACTTAAATAAATAAAAAAATAAAATAAATGCTGTGAAGCAGTAGAAGGCAATAGCATGCTGTAGCACGTTACTGCTTCTATAGTAGCATGCTGTTGATCATCGGAATACGTTGCCTCCCGAGATAAAAAAAAAATGACAAGGTCAAGGCGGAAGGAATTTGGCTGTTACTTTTTAGAAACGGGCAAATTGTGACTGACTCATAATTTTTTCTTTTCTTTCTTTCTTTCTTTTTTTTTTTTTTTTTTTTTTTTTTGCTGATGCAGAGTAAGTTCGCTTCCGTGCATCTTTGAGTGATTAATATTAATAGTAAATCTACTAACTCAGTCCGACTCGAAAATGCTTAAAAGAAGTTGTTCACGTCATTTGGGGAGGGGCAAACTCCGACTATCTCAAATAGGAAGGGCATGACAAATCACCTTAGGAGCGCCCAATAACGGTTCCTTTCCCTGATGTCAACAGGATAGGGGGGTTACGTTCTCTCCGGCTAGAATGCAACAAAAATCGGTTTTACGTCAGAATAACTCATCTAGCATAGCTCCTCTCTCCTTATCTCACATTGTCACAGTTTCCATTGAAGCTCTTTCCTGAGGCCGAATAACTGCGCAATTTTTGAGTTATACATTACTTTCGAATAATATATTTTGTTTTATTTCTCTAAGTTGTTCTTATTTTAAATATTAGGAATTTTAAAATATTTTTAAAAATTGCTCTTATTTCAGATTCTGCACGATCAATTCAACGGGATCAGATGGCTGTGATACTATGTGTTGTGGAAGAGGTTTTACCAGTACAACGTCGGAGAATATCGAGAGATGTCAGTGTAAATATCACTGGTGTTGTTATGTGAAGTGTAATGAATGCGTGACCACTGTACAAATGCACATATGTAAGTAATCAACTTAGCGCGAAACTGAACACACTAACATGGTTGAAGCCTTACATGACTTACAGTTCAACCATGTGTTAACAACTGTTCTTTCATTTCTACGAAAGATTATTTATATGCAAAAATTCCATTTATATTATGCAGCTGATCGTGATGATGTTCTGTTTGATGTCTGTTTAGGAAACAAAAAAGGCTGTGGCTCCTTCACTGGATAATATTATTAATTTATTAGTTTTTTTTTTTTTTTTATTATTTGTTATTGATGTAGATAAAGTTTATTGAAAAGGAAGAAAATTTAGCAGGTTGCAGAGTAGTTAATTCCAAGTGGTTCAAATGTGAAAGTGGAAGTTTTTAAATTAAACTATCGATTGTTACACGAATTCAAGCAAAACAATTTTCAGGCTTTAAAAAGTGATTATAAGAGAATCTTATCAAAAAGTACTGCCAATTTTAGAACCGTTTCTTTTTCTTTTCTTTTTTTTTTTTTTTTTTTGTTAATTATTTTGCTCGCGCTTCTATCCTGTTTCTAACAAGTACCTTAAATTCTTCAAAACCGAAACTAGACCAAATACGTTTACGTCTAATAAATAATATTAATAATTATAATTATATATTTTAAATAATAATTTTAAAATAAATAATAAACTTGTGTTATCGAATTTTAATAAAAAAGAATCCCTTTAAAACATGGCATTGAAAGCACCAATAACTTTTTCCACTTTTGTCGGTTAAAATAGCAGTATGAATATTCATCAGTTTTCCAAGAGGAAAAATAAATAAATAACTGTATTGCAATACCGAAAATTGTTCGATGTGCTATTCGTTTGATTTCGTTGTAATCGGAGCATAACTTTAAAAACTTTCCACCTAATCGTGCCAAAGCGTAATTTTTATGTTGGTTTATGACATTATTTGTGATGAAAATATTTATTAATTGTTATTTAAAATATCTATAATAGTATAAATCTAAAAACCAATATATATTCATCTTTAAATAGCGTATGTGAGGTCTCTAGTATATTCTGCTTGGTAGGAATAAGCAGTGCTAATCGAGAAAGTGTGCACAGCATAGAAGGAATCGTATTTAAAAACCTCGGAGACAATTTTATTCCACAAACTAGTAGAAGCTTGTTTAAAAAAGGAAAAGAAAAAAAAAACTTCGTTGTGATCGCTCTATTTACGTCCATTTCTAAACTGCTTTTCCTCTAGACACAACGGCATGCTAGTGTGTAAAATTCATTTTTAAATAATAGGTAATGGATGAATAAATTGGACAATATTTTTGATCAATGAATAATAGGTAAAATTTTAGTAGTAAGTAAGGATGAATAAATTTATTCAATTTATTCATCCATCTTTAAACTAAAATGGCGATTTTAAGTAATACTAAGAAGATATACATTGCGGACCTTGACAAAGTTCCACATACTTATTTCCTATGGTTGAAAGTCGCGTCCAGAAGTTTCTTTCTAATTCTAAAGAACTAAACTAGTCTCTGATTTATATTCATAGTTTGCCTATTAATATAAATAATTAAAATCCTGTCCATTACAGAAGACCCTTTTTTTTTTTTTTTTTTGTCATAATAAGATATTTTATTGAGCATTTATTTGTTACCGCATGAAGTAGCGATAAATATTCCGCTAGATGGCAGCACGCTACTTCACTGTTTTTATCTTAGGTCGAATATGTGGTACTAAAATTTTAATACCGTTTTCACATTATTATTTGCATTTGATATTATTGTTTCGATTTATTCCAAATAAAATTATATACTTCGAAATTTGTTAATTTAACACTTTTAAATTATGACATTATTTTTAAACAACTTTCTTAGTCAGAAAGCTGCGTAAATTAAAAAAAAAAAAATTATATTAAAAATTTTAATTTTAATTTTCAAATATCAGTAGTACCGCTTTTAAAAGCATACGAATATGTGCAATTTTTTCTTAATCACGAATATCGCTAAAAACGAATATAGGATAGAAATGTCATTTTAATGATACTTCAATGAATTTAAGAAATTTTAACAAGGAATTTAGAAGTGAGCACTGGTATTAGTATTAGTACGAGTAGTAACAAACAATACAAGAAAGCAAGCTTACACACCAGTCAAAAAAATAACACTATCTACCTCATATGTCCATCCCTCTAATAATTTGTCTAATTCTTCCTTAAATTCATTCAAATTGCCCATAACACCAGATAGATGTCTTTCCAAACAATCCATAACTCTCTAGCTGAAAGCAAATTTTGCACTTCTATCCCACAGCCATCCTCTTTCGATTTAAATTTGTCTCCTTTCATGTATGTTGTCCAAACAAGAGTTAGGATGCCATCCGCATTTAATTTACTCAATCCATTTCACTTTAATCAGGTCTCCTCGCAGGTGCCTTGTTTCAAGGCGCTGAAATTTGCTGAAGTCTTTTATAAAAGGGTAAGGGTACCCTTTGTATCTCTGATTAATCTTGTTATTATTCCCTTCTCTGCACCCGTTCCAACAGATCCACATACTTCCTAAAATTAGGAAGGTTTGTGGAACCTTTTGCAGGTCTGTGGAAGCTTCAGCTTCCACAGACATGCAATACTGAAGATACATCCTAACCACTTGCTACTGCTGGCAAAATTCCCGTATATCATCGACATAACAAGGTATAACATTGACTCCATACTACTCCACTACTATACATGTAAAAATCTTTGATTGGCCCAGGTCGCGCAAAATAAACGTCAGTCTGTTCAGCTAAATAAATTTTATATTTTTTAATTAATTAATTAAATTGTACTCAAGCTTCCGAAAAAAATCATAGGAGACACAAACAGATTCATGAATACAAATTTCCCAACACGAGAAATTTTTCTGAAAAAATATTCAGTGCCTTAGGTAGCACTTTTCATTATAAGTCTTTTTTAACAAAATAAACTTCGCTAAGGATAAATACCGAAGCTGCTTTGTAAAATAAGTTGCAATTTGAGAATATAGCATTCAAACTGTAGTGGTAGTTGATGTATAAATTAAGCCAACACAAAGAAAAGAACTCTCGTTTGAAACTTTGCTGTTAAGACAAAAAACCATCAAGATTTTCATTTTTCTCGTGGTTTAGTGGACAGCTTTGCTTTCAAAATGGTCCACTGGACAATGTGAGTTACTCGGCCAAGGTTTAGGAGATTTTCTATGATGGAGTGTTATTGGAAATTTAAAGTTGGTGAGCAATTAGGTGGGACGGCGAAGTAGCTATATATTTCGAGAAAAATAGTACAGTATCTGTATTTTGGAAACACTTTCCAAGAGACAAGAACAAGGTCACTAGAGAATTAACTCGACCGAACAATCAATACTGTGTACTAATAACAATCAAAATAATGTGATGTGAAGAGAGACGCAGTTCCGGGAAAATCGATTTGAATAAGAAAAGTAGTACAAAGTATTAATGAGCGTGCTAAGCTCTGTTCTACTTTCTTCCACTCACTGGTGGGCCGGTTTCCGTTGTTGTCACCAGCATATCTCTTGGAGCCAAGAGCAGTAGGTCGGCATAGTTTTTCCAGTCCCAATTTAGCCTGTTGCCCGATTCCAGAAGTCGTTTGATTCAAAGATAAGACACCAGATATCACACCTCCAATATCAGAGAATGAGATAGACACTGTGGTTCGAGATAGTGGTGGCATGACTGAAAAAAAAACTATGGCCATCAATGTTTGCGGGCCTTTTCAATGTATTCAATAAGGATACAAAAGAAAAATCCTTGAGTCCCATGTGCAACTTCTTAAGAAGGTAGTTATGCAGTAATTTATTGTTTACAGAGTATTATTACTAAAGCTGAGCTTTTTAAAAAAAGAAATGAAGTGGCCAACGAGGTCGTCAACCTAAATCTTTTACAATTTTGTATGAGATGCCCTAGAAAATCAAATTATAAAAAACTAACCATCTACAAGAACCTTTCATTTCATATCTCAGAGAATAAGAACGTTATCCTGGTTTTTGTGATCGTCTTAATTTTATCCACTTAACGCTGTTTTATCGAACTAAATTATGAACTTAATTTATGTTTAAAGATGGCATGTTATATTATCACGAAGTGCCGATAAAGATAATCTTTGCCAACACTTGTCTTTGCCAACACCTGTCTTAGCAAATTCTAATCATAGGTAACACTGAAAATATTAAAAGATCACAGTAAACATTTTCAGTAATATTAAAAAAACATAAATCTTTGAATACACAATTTTTTATTTTTTTAATGGGGGGGGGGCGGTGGTATCTTTTCACATGTGAGCTACAATTATATAATATAACAATGTTCTTGGAGCCTTCGAGCTCTGAGTCCGCCCCCCGTGGGAGCGCCTAATTTCCTACATTTGAACTGGTTGATTATTTTAATATTTATTAAAATTCTTCTCGTATCGTAATTAGAGTCTGATGCAATTTTTTATTTATCTGCTTGCTGTTGTTTAGATTTATAATCTGGGCAAAAAATAAAAAACATGAACCACGTGACAAAGACCATAAGGACCTTCCATTCGCGGCTTGTAGTGATTTTGTCTTAATGAGCATTAGTATCCGTGTTAGTAAAATTCGTAAAACGTTCGTGAGGCCTGAAGCAGGCAGGCCCTTTATTCCATTTTTCTTAGAAGTCGTGTGTGTATGTGTGTCAGGAGAGAGAGAGAGAGAGAGAGAGGTTTTCTCTTTTTGTTTTTTATTTTAATTTTTACTGTTTCGCATCCAAGGCACGCCGTTTTATATCAATTATGCTATTGCAATTTTAATGGCCTTTTTTTTTTTTTTTTTTTTGCATTTCTACGCATATTTCATGTGGTAATTATCCTTCATTTTATTTTCTCTCTCTCTCTCTCTCTCCCTCTCTCTCTCTCTCTGCAAAGCCTAGCCGTTACGTAGCAGAAAAAGAAAAAATAAATAAATTATTATTATTTGCAGCCATCACTTGAAATTTACTGGCAATGATAGCCATGTTTATAATTCTTTCCATTTGCTCAAAATAAGAGATTCCACCATACGTGTGAAAATATTACGTGGGATTGAATAATTAAACTAAATCAAGTAAAACACCGGACTCCACGTATATGGTAGCAAATTGAATGATTGTAACATTTAACTTTGCAATTTTTTTTTTTTTTTTTTTGCAAAATTTAATGCTACTAAAAACCAAGAGCGGAAGTAAATATTTTCTACTAAACAAAAATTAGTCATTAACGTCAACGTTTCGGATGACATTAATCACATCTGAAATATCTGAGAGTCTCTAGACTCTGAAGAGTATAATCACTATGTTACTGAGACAAACTGCCAAGTTGTCTCGGTAACGTAACCTCAGAACGGATCCGAAACATTGACATTGATGCAATCTTCTTTAGTGAATTGCATGTGCCTTAGTGTAAGAAATAATTATTTCTTATATGAATAAACCATACTATTTTGCAAATATACGTGCAGTCCGCAATTTTACTGCATTTAGATTCTACCTTGCACAGATATGCTACAAATCATTGTAAAATAAATACAAAAAAATACATATCATTAAGTTAAGGTTAACTGCAGAAGTATCTACATTCGGAATTAAAGTTTACACTAGTCATCAACTTCTTCCCCCTCCCTCTCTCTCTCTCATTAAATCCATGCTACACTGAACAAGCATGGCAGATACTTAAACGTGATCCCTTTCCAACGGAAAATTTAAGGATACCAGTGAATTTGGAATTCTGCCATATATATTTCCCTGTATGATTCTGATTTTTCCACGTTCCATCCAACTATATTTGATCGATGACAGTTTTCTTTTCTAATGGAATACATTTCTCTCAAAAAAAAATAGCTGTCTATAAGTCTATCAAGCCTTTAAATTAAAAACTGCTTGCCATACTTTACACTTTTTATATTTAAAACCGAGTTTTTTTGTGCATTAGCATATATGCATAAAGCGCCTATTATCTTCCCCATATCCGTCCATCTGATTGTTCGTCCGTCCGCATGTAATAACGCGACTCCCGGTAGATATTCATAAAATTCATATGTGGCTCTTTTAGAAATATTTATCGAGCCATCCTAAATTTCACTGAATCGCAGATAGAAATACAGCAATTATTTCTTCATTTCCGTCATTCTGCCGTTGAAGTTTCATGAAATTTTATATTTGATTCACATAATTTTTGTCGGGCTCTTCTAAATTTCATTAAAATAGGACCAACAGAAATCTGACAATTATTTTTTCTTTGTCCGTCCGTCCGCATGTAATAACTCCCAATAGTTGGATTTTCATTCAATTTTATATTTTGCTCTTTTAGAACGATTTGTCGAGCCTTTCCAAATTTCATTAAAATCGTTCTAATAGACGTCCAGAATTTTTTTTTTTTTTTTTTTTTTTATGTATATTACATTGGCTATCCAAATACCGTATATTATAGCTTAACTAAAATACTGGAATTTTAGTTAATTCCAGTATTTTATTCCTCCAGTATTTAATTCCACCATTTATTCCTCCAGTCAGTGGAATAAATGGTGTTTCTCGATCAAAAATGAAAAAAAGGCAATGACTTTTATTCACGAAAGGCTAACATTTCGTTTCTGCGCATCCGCCATATTTCTCATTTATTCCTCCAATTAGTGCACGGCAACAAACTAATGAGTGCATTTCATTCTATGTTGATTAAAATATTACAAAACGTGGAGTGAAATATTACGTTGTGAGGTAATATTCACTCCACGTTGCGTAGAAGTGAAAACAATTACTTTTTTATACTGTTAGTTAATCAAGTAGTAATTAACTGGTAACAAGATAATTAGTAATTTATTTTTCACCTCTATTAATCACAGAAAAAGAAAAAAATAAATGAATTTAACATATAAAAATCTAACGCATTACATTAATTAATTTGTTTCAATGTAGTTTCAGTTGAATAATTTCCGGTAAAACTATTTTACCTTTAACATTTTTGATTCTGTTTAAGCTTGCTTACTTGCATCATTTTCCAGTAATAATAATAATAATAATAATAATAATAATAATAATAATCCGGGATCATAAAATTCCCGGAGTGTACGACAAATGAATTCCTTTCTTTGAAAATCAAATTCTGACTCACTCTCTTTTTTTTCTCTTTTTTTTTTTTTTTTTTTTTCTTGGAGGCAGGAAATATGGTCCAGTACTGTCATGGCCCTCTTTTGCTGTTTTTGCGCTTACGTCAGCAGAAATCCTTTGATTTCTGCTGACGCAAGCGCAATTATATATAATTTCTTTTGAATTTCTAATGACTCTGAACCGCCAATTGAATTTCTCCCCACAATAGTGACACTTTGATAATTCTGCAGTCTGTCTCAGCGGGTCCATCAAAAAACTTTCATTAATCAGTTCATTCCCAAAATACATCGATTATTATTGCCATTTAATATTACAACTCTCGTTAATTTTTATTGTATTTGTACATTTTAATATAGTATTTTATATTCATTACATTTTTTTTAAAGCAACGAACATTTAAACATTTTAAATTTTGAAAATCTGATTTACACTGGAAATTTTTCCAAAATTAAGTACACGTTGTAGAAATATTGGAAAATAAAACTATGTCAGGAAGACAAGAGAGCTACACATTTTCAATAAATGGCGTTGAGTAGCAGAAAAAACAATAATCTTAACATAATAAAATTAAAAATAATATTAAAATAATAAAATGATCATACATGGTGACGTTACAAAACAATAATAAACATGCAAGGGAAAGCTCCATAATTCCTAATACTGAAAGCTTTAAACTATCATAAATTCTTTAAAACTTAATGAAATCATTAAATCATGAAATCAGGCACTGATGCCAAAGTTTCGACGAACCCAACTTTAACACTGGACAATAATATATAAAAAAAGAGGTAATTTAATATATTTGCTTATACTTTGCAATTATTTATTAATTACATAATACTGCTAATTCCGAAGCATTTAAGTAACACTGAAGCATTAAATTTTGTTTTTCATTAATGAAATCATTTAGTGTTATTCGTTTACTTTATATAGACACAGTAAAATTTATTTACTGTGTGTCCTTTGGGTCATCCCAATATTATATAAAAATGTGTCCATAAAAATGTTTAGTTGTCAATTTTTTTTTAAATAATATCAGTAAAAATAATTTTCGGGGGCTGATAACCCTGTCCGATGTGTCTTTACTAATTGGTGTCTAACAGCATTGGTGTCTACCGGTAAAATTTAATGTTTTGTTTTGTTTTCAATATTTATACCACATATTCCGGTGCTTTTCTATAGATATAAACACAACTAAGAAGTAGCATAGCTTCTCTTATTGCTCCTTCACTCTATTATTTGACAACAAAAACAAAGTGCATTCTATTTATACTAAGCCTAATATTTTATTTGATTGCAATCTGTATTACTGAATATTTCGCTATTTATATCGGAAATGCTTTGAAAAACTTACCTAATAGTCCAACGTAAATTCTTCTGTATCTCTTTAAATTTAATTAGATATCTATTATACAACTCGAAAATATTTTTAAAAAAATTTGCATTTTCAACTTGAAGTTCTTCATTTACTGTTCGCATTACCAAAAGACAAATGTTTCTTGATCATTCTCACCAAAGAACGCTCACGTAACTGACACTGTTTACACGACCACAAAACGAGAATTTTGTGCTACTTGGGAAAATTAAATAAATAAATAATAAAATAAATAAATTTATAAATGGATATAATTCATTAAGTAATATTAATTTCCTATGCAGGAATATATGTTACTGATACCGGTGGTATTATTTACTGTGATATGCAATAATTATTATTGTAGTGAGTGAACATTTCGTGAATTGTCAATTTATTGTAATCTTGGAGCTAATCAATTTTTCACAAATGACGACTGACGAATCTCATGATTTATTTGTCAACTATTTGTTTCATTTTCGTAGTTTTTCAAATATACTTTGTATATAATAATTTATAAAATTGACCTCTGCGCTCAGATGTGCAACGCATTTAAATAAATGTGATTTTATGAGACTTACCACGATTTGTGGTGAATTAATAAATAATGTTTCTTAAAATGTGTTGTTTGACTTTATTTGACTGATATTTTTACATCACATATCGATACTGAATATGGGAAACAGAACAAACGTGTGATATTGACTGGTGGATTTGTTATAAAAGCATAGAATCATATAGAGCTCATGATATCATTGCAGGATCTAATGAAAAGCAACTAATTTCAATTACAAGGCTTCGATCAGGGCTACCATTTTCCAAGTTTCGTCCGGATAGTATGGGAATAAAAGACAAGATTCCAGAGTACAAAATGCTAATAAGATAACGGGAAATTAACAGAACTCGCATTGCGAGGAACTCAGATTTAGATGATGGTCCCGGATAGTTTCATAAATATCATAGAAAATAAAACACCTTATAATGCATAATCTACGTGTACTAAAATAAAAACTATAGTACGTTCCGCTTAAAAGTAAGAACGTGCATTTTTTAAAAGGGGGTCTGCAGGAATCAGTTTTGCAGAACTACCCCCTGATCAATTGATATAAATAAAAAAAAATGTCATCAGAATAGAAGCAATAATCCTCACAACAACAGCAAAAATAGATCCTTCTGTTTGTTAACAGAAGCGAGGACTGTTTTTATAGACAGGGATATATATTTTTTAATAAATGAGATGCAAAGGACTTGCTGATGTTATTCAGGCGGTGTTAAATGGGTAGGAAAACTAAAGAGTTCAAAGTTGGAGACAGAATGATGGCTACACAGCCATAAGCAGAGGTAGAATCAATTCTTTCATTGTTTCTACTGTGATATGCAGTAGCCTGAAAATCAGGTCGGGGGGAGCGAGCATTACAAAGCCTGTTGGGAGCTCACATGAGACAATTTTAACAAAAATAATGAGAGGCACATATTCACTTGCTTATAAGCTAGGAAAATAATAAATAGAATTTGAAGTATTGGTTAAGATATATGCTGACATTGGACATATAATAGAAACACAGAATTACCCTGATAATAGGGAAGAAGAATTTGAATATGTACATTGTTATGTGTGCAGAAATGACAGATAAACAGGAGAAGAAGGGTTATGCTTTTGATTAAAAAGTACATAGATTCTAAATGTATGGTATAGTATCTTATGTAGGGCGGAACCTGAACATCGGTTTAACTCCGCCTTGGTACTGTTACGCCGCTTTTTCTCTCTGTTATAGCGCGGGCATGCGAGGTAATTTTAAACACTCTCCATACAACTTTCAGGCATGCTCAACACTAAAATAATTGTCCAGAGAGTCGGGTTTTAATGTGATCGTCTACTAGTTGAATTAGGACATATAACTCACGTGTTCTTCAATTTTATTCGTGGAATAAAACTGGCAACATCGGGAGGCGTTGTGTTGTCCACTCCGATTCTCTATTTAAATAACAGAGCCTCGAGGGTGGCCGCGATAAAGGTTCTTTCTTAATTCGGATTTCGTGGTCTATATGTAACCAGAGAATGTCATGAGGCAAAGTTAGCAAACAAACATGGTTTATTACACAACAACATTACATAGCAACATTACATACAAACGTACAATAAACTTAATATAATAGTATCAAGACAATTGTTAAGTTATGTTAAGGGAAATTGGTTGGTGCATTAAGTCTGTGTATCTTCGTGTAGGTAGGCAAACAACGATTCCTTTCCTTTAAACGATGACATAGGTATTCACCTATCTTAGTGTTAAATGAGTAGCAAAGGTAATTGCTGTGTAAATAATGTAAAACAATATAGTATCATTTGGATAATATCACTTTACAGTTACAATCACATCAAAATACATCTTGAAGCTTACTTTAATGAGAAGAAAGGTGGGTATAATATGATTGATTAATATATGGAGAAGTATGACTTTCTATCATATGCAATTCTATTGGTTAAGATAGAATGAACTTACCACAAAGTTCCAAGCTACGACGGGGCATAGGCTTCAACATCTCGGGGATCATTCGGCCGACTTCTATCAGGGAAACTGCTTTCTGCGTCTTTCTTCTCGCTGCTCTCCAATCAACCCACTGGACAACGACCCTTCGTCTCCCTCTCCTTTGTTCTCCATCTCTATATACAGGGTGTATCGTAAATAGTGGTCCAGAGTAAAGGAGTCGGTACACTGTGTTCTTAGGTATCACGTACAGGAATTTCAGTTACTTTTAGTCAAGATTCGCAAAGATTAAATTTTTTGCGAAACGACCTCCCTGAGTTATTGAGAGATGTCGACCAAGAAATACGAGACACAATGTGGCTGCAGAATGATGGCTGTCTCGCTCACTTCGCTGTTATTGTACGAGAACATTTAAATCAAACTTTTCCACAAAGATGGATTGGGCGGTTAGGCCCAATTTTATGGCCACCACGTTCATCGGATCTCAATCCCCTAGATTTTTTCTACTGGGGGTGTCTTAAAGAAAAGGTCTACAAAGAGGAAATCACTTCTGTCGAACAATTGCGTCAAAGGATTCAAACAGCGGCTGAAGAAATTAATGCAAACGGATTTGCTCACAGACTCAAACGATCTTTTATTCGGCGATGCAGAGCATGCATCACCGCTAATGGTGGCCATTTTGAGCATTTCGTTTAGTTGAAATAAATAGTTAATTTGAAAAGAATATTTTATTTCAAAAAACCCAATCAAAGAACTTAAAATAAAAAAGTTTGAATCCAAAATATCTTAGGCAATTAAGCTGCTTTTTGTTTTAAATGCCAATAACTTTTTTTTCTGAACTGTTAGCAATTAATGTTGTACCATTTTAGAATCTTGATTTAATAATGATTTTTTTTAAATTAATGGGCACTGACAGTGTAGTACATTTTTTTTAGACAATATGCACCTAAAGTCACATGACCTTTTGGAGATGAGTATCGAAATAGGAAAAAAATGAATTTCTTTAAAAACCTTTGACTTTAAATTAGTCGAATGTATTTGTTTACGATAGTGCACCTATTCAGGAGTAATAATAAAAAAACAGAATTAAAAAATATTGATATTTGTTGAAATTATAGGCAAATTAGTGATGCAAGACACAGAAATTTAAAAAAAAAATGAAATTTATTTTTTTCCGAGAATCTTGACTAAAAGTAACTGAAATTCCTGTACGTGATACCTAAGAACACAGTGTACCGACTCCTTTACTCTGGACCACTATTTACGATACACCCTGTATAAGTTTGTCCCCTTTCTGCTTTTCCCTCTCATATGCAGGTGTTCATTTGGTCGGCCAGGCAAAAAGGGTTTTTGCTTGACACTTTTAGGACCTGACTCACCCAGGGACGATATTTATGTAGGGGCTTGCATATTCGTGCAGGGTTGCTTTGGAGAAGTTTATGTGACATACACCTCTCCCCCTTTTAGTCTCCCCACTACCAAACATTCTGCTGATACATGATTCAGTCGGCATCAGTAGTATGACTTTTACAGGGGCGACTTTTCCCTCTGAAGAGTGTCACATCTCACTCTCTCTTTTTTTTTGTAAACATGCGTCAGAACGCTGCCTTGGGCGAATACTGACCACTCTCCGCTAGCCGGCGGCACATGACATGACAGGGCGATACTGTTTCACTGGCGCGGTGTCACCTGCACGCCACAGGGGATAGCGACGCAGTCTTCTCCGATGGGGGGGGGAAGTTTTACTTATACAAGCCGTGGCAAAGTATTGGTGTTACAAAGATTACTTATTAAAGAAGTCCAAGAGGTAAAATAAAGTTATTTTACAGTACACTGTGATGAATACAGAACTCTGTAAAAGGCCAGAAATGTGTGTGATGTAGTGTTTGTGCAGTGTGTATTGTTTTATTTAGTTGTTTCTGGCCACTTTGCCACCTGGAAAGCTTGTCCAGTGCCCATCTACACCACGAGGAGGTAAGCCAATATATAAAATTAAAAATAATAATAGTAAATAAATAAAATAAATAAATAAATAAACGTGGTAGACCTCAAGCACTAAAATCACTGTCCGCCCTAAAGGGAGAAATCTCGCACCATGAGTGGCCCAAAGCCGGGACACCGAGAAAAAGTAATAATAATAAAAAACCTAAATAAATAAAATAAAATAAATAATAATAATAAAGTAAATAAAATAAAAAATAAAGAAAAATGAAATAAAAATTAAACATAAAAAATAAAAATAAGACCGTTTCCTTATAGGAAGTCAAAACCACTACTGGCGTCCCATAAGTGACTACAAACAATGAAAAGTGAAATAAGCAAAGTTTTGAAAGGCAATAAAATTTGTCTTGTTCAAAAGAAACATGGATTCCTGATTTCATGAGATTATGGCCATGCCAGTGATAGAAAAAAACAGGGTTTGACGAAAATCATCATAAATAGAACATGTAAATAGGATGTGATCAGAAGTTTCGACCTTGCCACAGAAACAAATATCGGAATCAGATTAAATTGAGCCAATTTCGCATTAATATTGCCATGCCCCGTAAGAAGGAAACAAGAATATATATTTGGAAAAACCATTTCAATGTACTTTGATTGACAGAATTAACATCGCTAATAAAAATATTTAGTGACTTGACGCCTAGGGAAGACTGATGAGAAGCCAATTAGCTTCGAAACCGTGCCGTCTGGGTGGTGGTATCCACCGAGAATAAGTAACAATAGTCTTCTCCATTGGTGAAGCGTTACTTATTCGAGGTAGTGCAATACCATGACAACTCGTTGTGAAGGTATTCACAATACGAGATATAATTAAAACGGTGCAATAAAACTACCTTGGTAGTACAAATGGTGTGTGTGCATTACCAATGCATAATTAAACTCCTTCATACTCTTAGGCATTTAGTCAAGAAATATCTTTTAGAACTCCGGTGATATTGTCTCCTTGTCGAACTCCTTTCTCAATTTTAAATTTGCTGCTCTCTTTGTCTAGTCTAATAAAGGAGGTAGCGTTTTCATATATTTTCTTCAAAATCATAATGCAGGGGTGTCTCTTCCTTGCCTTTCCAGTGGCCAAAACATTGCTTTGCGCTGTATGGAGTCAAATGCCTTTTCATAATCCACAAATCGAGTATTCTTTCTAATCTGTTAGTGAACATGTGAACAACACGTAGATGTGGGACAACAAGCTCATTTTTCTCTAATTTCCAATTTCTGATTTGTCTCCTTTCTTATGCAGCAAGATTATGATTGCTTAGGCGTCACGCCTTTCCTAACGTATCATTGTAAAGTATTACCGTAATACTCCATACATTTAATTGTTTTATAAGTTTTTGACTGGGGAAATCTTCCACGGGGTTATCATCTGAAAGGAGAGCATCTAAAATGCGATTGATAATATATATTCAATGTAATGTTTCCATGTTATTGAATGTTGCTGTGTTTTTAATTTCCCTGTTACCAATTTGTAAACGATCTCCTGGATTTCGATTACCTTGTAATCGAAATCCCCTTGTAATTGTTGCTCTGCGACGTAGGATTTTCAGGTCACAAGTTTACTTTGAAAAATAGCCTTTGCGTATTGTTTACCTAGCTGGCGGGGTAGCCCCGCCAGCTCTATCTTAGCTAACCTATATCTCTACTGGTCTGAGACCTCTCTACCCTCAGATATTAAACTTTACAGATATATTGATGACTTATTGGTATTCAACTACCCTACATTTATACAGGACTTTGCTGGTATTTACCCTTCAGAACTTCTCTGGATGAAACAAATAATAATGATTTTTCAGCCACTTATTTAGACTTGTATATTAATATTAGCAACCCTCAAACCACAATCAACATATACAATAAAAGAGATGCTTTTAACTTTAATGTAGTCAGTTTTACCCATTGGCACTCTAACATTTCTAAAAAAGTACATGCTAATATAATACTATCCCAATGCATCAGAATTGCTTCAATATGCAATAGTGACAGTCTCTTTGCTGACAACATTAAACAACTCCATGATAAATTGCTATGCAATAATTTCCCTACAGCATTCCTCTAACATCATTTCAAAAAAGCAGTAAATATAAAATTCAAAAAACTTATCAACTACAACTTTGATATAAAACAACATATTTACTATTTGATTACATATTACTTTCAGGCTTGTACATAATGTATAGTTATATACCCCCTAGCCTCTGTCGTGTCTCACGGTGTAGAAAGCTTCTGCCCACGGATTGGTAATGCATGGGGGTATTGTGTTCCGTTATGTCCCTTTCTTTTTTTTTTTTTTTTACATTTATTCAATAACAGTACTAATACTGACTTAAACATATTAGCATTAGCAAAGGCACATGATGCAAGAAAGCAAGCTTATATAGCATCAGCCAAAAAAAAAAAAAAAAAAAAAACCTTTATTTTACCCATCCACTCGATCCAAATGTTTGTCAAGTTTGTCAAGAATCTATTTAAGCTATCAACTTCTACAATGACAGATGGAAGTTTCTTCCAGCAATCAACCACCCGCTGGCTAAAGGCAAACTTCCACACATCTATCCTACATCTGTCTTTCCTCAATTTGAATTTATGCCCTCTCAGGCGATTATTCTGAGCAAGAGAAAGAATCCCATCCCCATTGAGCATGCTCAAACCATTCAAGGCTTTATACACCTCAATTAGATCACCTCGCTGGTGCCTAGTCTCCAGACACTGTGATTTGCAAAATTTAAGCCTTTCTTCGTAAGAGCAACCCTCTGTTCCATTCATTAATTTTGTTGCCCTTCTCTGTACTCGTTCCAACAGCTCTACATCCTTCTTAAAATGAGGCCTCCAGACCTGTATACATTACTCAAGGTGTGGCCTCAACATTGCCTTATGCAAGGGGATAATTACCTCCTTATCCCTGCTAGAAAATTCCTGTACATCATTGACAAGACACCATGAGCTACTCTTGCAAACCGTCTGCACTGCTCAGAAAACTTCATATCTGCCTGCACAATTACCCCCAGGTCCTTTTCATTCTCAACCAGTGTCAGTGTGGTACCATAGAGTTGATACGTTACTCTGGGATTACTGCTTCCCATATGTAGTACTTTACATTTGTCAATGTTAAACTTCATTTGCCACCTCTCAGCCCATATGCTCAGCTTTTCTAGATCCTGTTGCAGCAGTGTACTGTCATTAGTGTCATTAACAACCCTGCCAACCTTTGTATCGTCTGCAAACTTGGACGTTAAGCCTGATATGCAATCATCAATATCATCTATAAATACAAAAAACAACAATGGACCCAACACTGAAACCTGAGGGACTCTACTAATAACATTAGTCCACGATGAGCTGTGTCCATTGATTACCACTCTCTGTCTTCTCCCACTCAACCATCCCTTTATCCATAGCAGCAAAAAATTTTAAGATATAGATCTCTTTTCACTCTAAATCCCAACTGACCTTGTAAGACACAGAGTCTTACAAATTAAATTAAATATCAATATAATTAAAGAAAGAACGCTAGATAGAGTGATATTGTAAACCTTACAAGAAAACACTTAAAGTCACAAATATTTAAGATAGTGAGTCTCACGTTAATGGAATTAAATTAAGTGGAAGCTATAGTTAATGTAAATATACCGTGAAAATAAACATTAGAAAGAGATATACGATCAGCGCCCACTACCTGAAGCAGCAAGTGAAGATATCGAGACGGAACAGTGGGGGGTCAATTGATAGCATGGCAAGGGACCGAGTGCTCCAGAGATTACAATAGGGGTACCAGCAGGGAGCGGCCTGGTTTACCCTTTACAGAGCAAGCGTGGTAATTTCATAATAAGGCGAGACGAACCAAGTAAATGGACGCAGGTGTTTTCTGGATGGTTCTAGAAGGATTCCGAGCTGATGGAATTTCCGGTCATCTTACTACAAAGCTCGAGAAATTTCTGGTAAACGGAAGGAGCTCGACCTTCCTGTCATTGGTCGAGGCAAATGAGAATGAAGATGATGATGGTCAGATAGAAATGATTGGTTGAGGAAAGGAGGGGCGTTACGAAATTTTGGGAAATAAAAAGGGACGAGCGCGCGAAAGGAGGCGATAAAGTTTTTTCGCAGGGAGAAAAAAGTTTTTTCGGAGGAGTGATGAAAGTTTTTCGGAGAGGTAGGCTCGGGAAACAGTCCCCGGAATTCATCCACCAGTAGAACCAGTTATTGTGAGTTGACTAAGTTTTGATAGCTTTAGTAAAGTATAGATAAGTTACAGTAAAGGGAACTTTCTCGAGATGGGACATAGAAGTCCGAAAGCGTCCACTGAGAGATATATTTAGGAGGACAGCGAGATAATGCTTACAGAAGAACACCGGACCGTCCTGCAGCCTACAGAGAGAAATAAAGTAAAGGGAAGCGACTCCTACTGAATGATCAGGCACAGCAAAGAAAGATATGACACCAGGAATGATCGGCGAAGCGAATAGTATCCCTGGCAGATGTTAGCAGTTCCGAAGCTGAAGAAAAGCGATCTCAGAATGAGGGTGGAACCCCGATGCAGAGCAGAAAGTCAAAGATCAATCCTAGTATTAGCTGAGGAATTCAGCTCACCAGAAGTAAGTGCTGAACGGCATATGCACCATTAGGTAGTACAAAAGACTGTAGCTAAAGATAGATAATAGTTAAAGGGAATTCTTTTGAGATGCATATAGTTGATTCAATACTTATTCTATAGATAAGTGCAGAAATGTCATAAGGATTGTTTAATAAAAGCGTAGTTCATAGTTACGTTTCATCTGCCTAATTTTAATGAATGAGGAATAAAAACCTTTGGGTAGAGTTAATCAATAGAGCTGTTAGAGTTGTATGTTAACTTAAATAATGTTACTGAAGTAGAGAAGTGGTGCAATTAGTCGCTAAATGCTGAAATTTTCCTGAAAGAATCAAAAAATAAATAAACCAATGTATATTTCATTAACGGGTAATTTGGTTGTGTTAGGGTAAGACTAGATTAGAATAATTTGTAAAGTGGACATTTAATTCCAGAAGAAGAATGGTATTAACCATGAAGAAGAATGTATGATTGTGCTAGTATGAATTTACTAGCATTCATTATACTCTGATGAGTATAATTAGAAACTGTACGGGGATATAGAGTGGGCCAGTAAATCAGAGAGTCTTATAATAGGTGATTTTAATTTCCCAGATATTGACTGGAATTTGGGGGCTGGTCACTCACACTAGCAAGGCTTTTGTGGATTTATTGGATGATTGTTTTCTACATCAGCATGTTCGGGAGGCAACTAGAGGGAGTAACACTCTTGATTTGATTATCAGTAGTGATTCTTCATGCATTAAGAATCTGCAGATAAATGAACCACTAGGTGGCAGTGATCACAGTGTGCTGAAGTGGGATTTACTCAAAGAGGTAACTACCATTAGGGGTAAAGGGAAGGGTTATTGCTTTCGTAAAGGCGACTACGATGGACTGAGACGGTATTTAAATTCTATACAGTGGGATCAACTGATGATGTTACCAACAGGAAATTCAAAATGGAAAGCATTCAAAGAATTTATCTTGGAAGTTACTAGGCTTTACATACCAACTAAGAAATATTGTTCAAGGTTTAGGCCTAAGTGGATGTCAGATGAACTAATGAGACATATGGCAGAGAAAAAAAATGCATGGGATACATACAAATTAACACGTGACAAAGAAGCCTATGATAGATACAAGTTGATCTGTAACCAAGTTACAAAGGAGGTTAGGCAGGCGAAGGCAGATTACTAGATATCTTTGGCAAGGGATGCAAAGAAAAACAGCAAAGAGTTCCTTACTTATGTAAACTCTAGAAGGAAGGGGATGAATCAGATTGGTCCACATGATATCGATGGGTCAACTGTTGATGATCCTGCTCAGATAGCTAACAAACTGAATGAATATGTTGCATCGACATTCACACATGAGGAGTTATTCAGCGAGGGGAATGCCAGAGGTGTATTCAACTCTGGCAGTAAGCTAGAGAATCTTGTAATAACTGAGAGTAAAGTGGAGGAGAAATTGTTGAAAATAAATATAAGAAAGGCACCTGGGGTGGATGGGATCTATCCAATTATATTAAAGGAGGCAGCAAAGGAAGTAAGCAAACCCTTAGCCATAAATATGAGAGCTTCCTTGGACTCAGGGGAAGTACCCATGGACTGGAGATGTGAAAATGTGACCCCAATTCACAAAAGAGGATCAAAGGGCGACACAAGTAATTATAGACCTGTTAGTTTAACTTCTGTTCCTGGAAAATTAATGGATTAAATTAATTGAAAAATTAATGGAAAATTAATGGTTAAAGAAGCACTGCAGGATCAGCTAGACAAGACTTCAGTTATAGCTCAGACACAGCATGGTTTTGTTAAGGGGAAGTCTTGCCTGACCAATTTGATTGGATACTATGATGCAGTCACAAAAGAACTGGATGCAGGGAATAACTTTGATATTATATACTTGGATCTTAGAAAGGCTTTTGATACTGTTGCACATGGAAGACTGCTGCACAAATTGGAGCAGTGTGGCATTGGAGGCAAATTGCTGCTATGGATAAAGGGGTGGTTGAGGGGGAGAAGACAGAGAGTGGTAATCAATGGACACTGCTCATCGTGGACTAATGTTATTAGTGGAGTCCCTCAGGGTTCAATATTGGGTCCATTATTGTTTTCTGTATTTATAAATGATATTGATGATGGTATATCAAGCTTAATGTCCAAGTTTGCAGACGATACGAAGGTTGGCAGGGTTGTCAAGGACACTACTGACACTATGCTACTGCAACAGGATCTGGAAAGGTTGAGCAGATGGGCTGAGAGATGGCAAATGAAGTTTAACATTGACAAATGTAAAGTACTACATATTGGAAACAGCAACCCCAGAGCAACGTATCAACTCTGTGGTACTACACTGACAGTGGTAGAGAATGAAAGGGACCTGGGGGTGGTTGTGCAGGCAGATATGAAGTTTTCTGAGTAGTGCAGACGGGCTGCAAGAGTAGCTCATGGTGTCTTATCAACGATATACAGGAATTTTTCTAGCAGGGATAAGGAGGTGATTATTCCCTTGTATAAGGCAATCGTCAGGCCACACCTAGAGTACTGTATACAGGGCTGGAGGCCTCATTTCAAGAAGGATGTAGAGATGCTGGAACGAGTACAGAGAAGGGCAACAAGATTGGTGAATGGAACAAAGGGGTGCTCTTACGAAGAAAGGCTTAAGTTTTGCAAATTACAGTGTCTGGAGACTAGACACCAGCGAGGTGATATGATAGATAGAGGTGTATAAAGCCTTGAATGGTTTGAGCATGCTCAATGCTGATGGGATTCTTCCTCTTGCTCAGAATAATCACCTGAGAGGGCATAAATTCAAATTGAGGAAAGACAGATGTAGGATAGACGTGAGGAAATTTGCCTTTAGCCAGCGGGTGGTTGGTTGGTGGAACAGACTTCCACCCTTGTCGTGGGAGTTGATAGCCTAAATAAGTTTAAGGCTCAGCTGGACAGGTATTTCGAACGAACAGAGGGGTGAAGTGGAAGTGGTTATTTTTTAATTATTTATTATTTTTTTTTTTTTTTTTTTGGCTGATGCTGCATAAGCTTGCTTTCTTGCATCAAATGCCTCTACTAATGCTGATGCTAATGCTAATGAATAATAAATAAAATGTCAATTGTATTTAAGAAAGAGTTAAGTTAAACTGATAGTAGGAGAGTGTTAGTGGCCCAATAGTAAGAAGAAGATGATGGATAGGAGAACCTAATGACCAGGAACGTAATCCATGCTATGTACTTATATCAAGTGAATAATGTGTAATGATTTGCTAGATTTTTTTTTTATTTGTGAATATGTATAATAAACTAATTGTACTTAAATTAATGAAAATGGAGTTTGGTCATTTCTGAAAGCACAGCAAAACCCAAAGGAGGAGTGCACTAATATAGAAACTCCCTCAGAACCGGAATCCTTCTGTGAGATAACAAGTCAGATGCAAAGTGGGGTATAGTAAATATGTAAATAATAATAAATAAAATAAGTGAATAAAGACAAAGAAAAAATCTAATAAAACAACCCCACCCCCACAGCCTCCACTTCCCTCAGCACTGTTCCTAAATGTGGGTAATTGGACACAGAGTAGGAATGAAATATTTTAATAATACATATTTTGCCCATTCACTTACAGGCCTGCCCAGGTGGCATTGCTGTACACATTGGCTGTCCCTGTATACAGGGACAGCCAAAATGGAGATTTTTACAGAATCATCATGATTCTGAACACGTTCAAAAAAATTATTTCCGCACTTCTGCTTAAGAATTAGCGTTAAAAGTTATATTGACTTTATCCTCTCAAAGAAAGCTATTTGAATTATCAATCTAGATATTGCTTACCACAGCAGGCTGAATCTTAAATTTCAGCATAAACTTGAACTTTCCTCTATCTTCATAGCAGTCTATATAGGCGGAACATTAAGTCAGCATTAGAGCATTAGCCATAGAAATATTATTATCACAAAATCCACTTACCACAGAAAAACTAAAAATTGTTGGAGCGCAAAAGTTTCCTCCACTCACCCGGTGTACATCTATTTCTACAATAACTTATTTAACAACTATTTAGCTGTATACCCACTTTATTTTATCAAAAATCAGGAGCATAAAAATTCAAGACCAACCCACTTGAAGGCTCACCAGTCGATTCAGATGCTGGTTCCATATAAACATGTAGACATACATAGTATCTTATGTAGGACGGTACCTAAACATCAGTTCAACTCCACCTTGGTACACTGTGATGAATACAGAACTCTGTAAAAGGCCAGAAAGGTCTGTAATGTTATGTTTGTGCAGTGTGTTTTTTGTTGTGTTGTTTAGAGGTATCTGGCCATTTTGTCCCCAGGAAGGCGATCACCTGGAAAACCTGCTCATTGTCCATATATTGGAAAACCTACCCAGTGTCCAATATGGAAGCAGCCTATTGGAAATTGCACGTCTTTTCGGTTGCCTACGACTAATGGTTAAAATGACAAAGAATGGTGTGTTGCAATTCATTTCCCTCCGGCAGCACTGTAACAGTTGTTATAACAGAGTTTTAGGAGCAACAGTGACTATGGCCATGTTCCTGCTTGTGTTCTAAGGTTGATTTTCTTATTGCTGGACGAAAACAAACTCCAGTTGCGGGGAGAAAAATCACCAGAGACCGACTAATAGAGCCACGTTGTGAAAATAGACCATACGAATTTTCTCCGTGATCGATGGGACTCGAACGCAGGTCTTTCCACTGGGTGTGGGTAGGACAACGATCCTACCAACCCACGAGGAACTGTAAAGAATGATGAAAGGTGAATGTTTCTGGTGAGCGAGGGGTGCACCACCTTGTATGGGCTCATGGCCGGCCGCGTAGGTGGAATATCTGCGCTAGCGCTATAGGGAAGCTAGGAACAGATACACCGACAGAATAAAAAAAACAAGACGGAATCTTGAGAACGGCTAGTCTCCACGACTGGGAACACAGACCCCCATGGAGTGGTTTATAAAATAACCACTAACAAACTCCACAGGGGAGAGGTTCAAACGTCAACTAAGATGCCACAAGGTACTATAACAACAACCTGGGAGGACTCAATAACTAACATACTGAATACAATTGTATAGGAACCACCGAGCATGCTGATACCTGATCAACAAACTACAAACTAACAAACAAACGATTATATTTAGGCCACCCGAATAATTAAATTCATCTGCCGTGCTGTGTCTCATGTTTGTTAATGGCGTGTGTTTTATGGTCGATTTGTCTGTTTTTCTGGACGAAAAACCCCAGTTTCTGGGGGGGAAACCTTGCTATCTACGGCTGAGACCGACTAACTCAGCCACGGAGTGAAAAAATCCCATTAAAGTTCCTCGCGTCATCGACGGGATTCGAACCCGGGCCTTTTCTACCCGGTTTGGGGAGGACGGTGACGATACCATCATGCAACCCGCTCAGACACACATCTGATCAACAGACCATCTGTCAGGCAAACGATGCATATACTATGTAGAGAATTGAACCACAATTTACAATGGATGAACTTCAAGCTGCAACTGCGCAAAGGAGAAACAAAAAATGTCCTGGGCCAGATTTGCTGGAGCCAGAAATTATCAAGAAAGTGGTAGAAAAATCCACAAACCCTCCTACTCTAACTATTCAACTGCTGCCTCATGGCAGGAAAATTTCCAACTAGCTGGAAAAGTGCAAACTTGAGGCTGATTATAAAAAAATCCAACCAAGAAACCAGATATGCCAGACTCCTATAGGCCAATTGCTCTTCCCTTCACGGTGAGCAAACTATTCAAGAGACTCCTACACATGAGAATTACTAGCCACTGTAACTCAGTAAACCTCGCCGTTTGCAGACAATATGGTTTCAAACCAGGCTCGTCGACAGTATATTCACTCCAAAACTTTATCCAAGCAGCAAAATAGTGTTCCAAGAAATACTCCTTGGTGCTTTCAATTGACTGTGCCAGGGCATTTGACTCCCTTTGGTGGCCGAGCATCCTCGGTAGACTCTGGGAGGCAGGCCTACCGATGAATCTATACAACACCATAAGATCATACCTACACGATAGAAAAGTGGAAGTTATAACACCGTATCGGAAAATAATTAGACCCGTACACCGAGGTTGCCCGCAGGAATCAGTGCTGGGGCCGCTCCTGTGGAATGTAGTTCTAAATGATTTCCTTTCGATGGACCTAGGAGAGGTAAAAAGTGAAGCGTTTGCAGACGACCACATCCTCACCTTGGAGGCGAGCTCATGGGCCGGCTTGGAAATCCAGGCAAACAGGGTACTGGAAAAGCTACTGGAACGGACGAAGCTGCACTCATTGATAATTTCGCCGACAAAGACGTGCGCAATCCTATTAAAAGCGACACTAGACACAAGTCTGCCGCCACAGATTAAAATTGAGGGCGCAACCATCAAGTTTAGCATGCCAGTAAAATATCTTGGAATCATAAACATTTTAGACTGAAACCTATCCTTCAAGCAACATCTTCTCTACTGAAAGGAGAAACTCAGAAAATACACGGCCATGATTGCAAGAATCACTTGAAAAGACTGGGGACTAAAACGAAGAACTCTGGCATTCTACTACAAAGCATTTCTATCCCAGCAATAACCTACCGCTCGCCTGTATGGTTTACCAAGGCAGCTACAGCATTTAACAAAAGAATTCTTGACACCATCCAGAGAAATATTCTGCTAACTATAACTCATGCCTGATGTACGGTGATCACCCATGCCCTACAGACCCTGAAGGCGTGCTTCCCCTTGATCTAGAGGTGGTGCATTGTGGGCTCTCTAGAGGAATCCGAACGACGTTCATAGGGTACACAACAGATCCGGCGAATAATCGGAAACAGGAAAAAACGCGGATGGTGCTGCACCTGCTGCAGGCATGGCAAGAGAGAGATGGTCCAAACCCCTGTAAAGGAGAATTCACAAGAAAATTCATACCTCAAGTCAGCAGAGTCTAACCCAGAACCCCGCATGGGTTCTTTCCAGGATTACACACTACATACCTACTGACAGGCCATGGTGCCATAAATGCCAAGCGAAATAATATGAGAATTATAGACGACCCAAATTGTGGATGCAGAGAGTTAGAGACTTGGCAACACATAATGTATGAATGTGAATATTATGAGGATCTCCGAAGCATCCTGATAATCAAGACTACACATCTTCCTCGTAATCGGGAACACATTTTACTGGACACGGAAGAAGAATACAAAGCGTTCAGTAAGTTCGTGCAGGATCTCTTCGCAAGGAGGAGGACATTGATTGCGCTGCACAACAACACAGGAGATTAACAAAGTAGACCATAGACCTGCACCAAATGAGCAAGAAAAGAGCAGCAAGGCACCTCCTAAGTAAGGGAATGGTGCCCCTATCAACAAATCCTTACTCACTGAACACCCAGAAATGACACCTAAACTTGACGCTACTAAACAGAAAAGCCAATGAACTAAGAGGAGGATACCTATGGCGATACGACACTGATGATGGATATGTCCCGAATCAGCCTCATGTTTGATGGACCAGAACTGACCACCCACAGTGCGCCAAGTAGTAGTACAAGATTCCCTACCAAAACCGAAACTAGCAAATGGAAGAAATTTCCAATTGAAATATGATAATACCAACTAATGGAACGATCTTCAAGTCCCCCAGTAGGGGTGATAGGAAGAAACACATCCTGAATCTGACCTTCTGCCATTTGGCAATCTACACCGGGTGCCCTAACCTGGTTTCTTTAAATCCCCATCCCCTGGCAGGGGGGAGTGGACGGTTCCCGTGTCCTCTCCTGCCAGGGGATGGGGATTTAAAGAAACCAGGCGGTGAATTTACAGCCGAATTGCTCCCCTTATTTTTTTTCTATAGGTCTTTGCCACTGAAATCTTCGGAAACTAGGTGGCAGGGCCTGCCAGAGTACTTAAAAATCTACTGGGTGGCTGACCTATCTCCTCATGGCAAAGTGTGGGCAACAGTGAGTCCCATTAGGGGCCCAGCGGCTAAGTGGTCAGAAGAACAACAGAACAAAACACTACACGACATTCCACTCCCCACGCATGTTTAAATCTCTGGCCTCCACAGAATACTTTGATGCACAAACAGAGTATACAACGCGGAGATAGGGGAAACCACTGGTGCCGTCAGTCAGCTAACACACTTTACACTTCAAAGTCAGGTCAATGAACGACAGTTCACATGACAATACAATGTTGGGAATAGCATTAGCATTAGTAACAGTAGTGGAATATGATAAAAGAAAGCAAGCTTATACAGTATCAATCAAAAAAAAAAAGAAAGAAAGAAAATGAAGACCAACTTCCCATTTCACTTATCGATTTCCTCCAAAAGTTTGTCAAGTTCTTCCGTGAATTCATTTAAGCTATCAACTTCTACAACGACGGATGATGTTTTTCCAGCAATCAGCCACTCGCTTGCTAAAGGCAAATTTATGCACATCTATTCTGAAACCGTCTTCATTCAATTTAAATTTCTTCCTCGAATTGTTAATCTCAGCAAGAAGAAGAATTCCATCAGCATTCAGCTTGTGCAAACCATTCAAAGCCTTATACACCTCATTCATGTCACCTCGTGGGTGCCTAGTATTCAGATGCTGTAATTTGCAGAACTGAAGGCAGTCTTGGTAACAGCATCCCTTTGTCCTCCTCACTAATTTCGTTGCCCTTCTCTGTACTCGTTCCAAAGCTCCACATCCTTTCTAAAATGAAGCCCCAAGGCCTGTATGCAGTACTCAAGATGTGACCTGACCATTGCCTAACAAATGGGACAATCACATACTTAATCCTGCTAAATAACAAAATTCCTGTATATCATTGACAAAACCCCATGAGCTGTCCTGGAAGTCTGTCTGCCACTCCTCAGAGAACTTCACATCTGACTGCACAATTACCTCCAAGTCATTTTCATTCTCCACTACCCTGAGTGTTGTACCGCACTGTTGGTAGATCACTCTGGGGTTATTGTTACCCATATTCAGTAAAGTACTTTGCATTTGACAGTGTTAAACTTTAGTTGCCACTTCTCAGCCCATCTGCCTAACTTTTCTAGATCCTGCTGCAGTAGCATAATGTGATTACTGTCATTAACAATCATGCCAACCTTTGTATCACCTGCAAACTTGGATATTAAGCCTGATACATCTTCATCGATATCATTCATAAATATACAAAACAACAATGGGCTAAATACCGAAATTGGAGGACTGCACAATTAATATTCCACAGAACCATCCTTTTATCCACAGCAGCAACTTGCCTTAATGCCACACTACCCCAATTTGAACAGCAATCTTTTATGCGAAACAATATCAAAAGCTTTCCTGAAATCTAAGTATATTATATCAAACTTATATCTTGAAAAGAGTTCCTTTATGATCACCACATCGCAGTATCCAATCAATTTCGTTAAACGAGGTCTCCCCTTAACAAATACATGCTGTGTCTGAACTATAACTGCATCTTGTGTAGATTTTCAGGCATTACGTATTTAACCAGAGACTCCACTATTTTTCATGGAACAGAAATTAAACTTACAGGTCTGTAATTACTCCCGTCAGTCTTTGAGTCCCCTTTATTAAGAATACCTTCTCACATCTCCAGTCCGTTGACCTCGCTTGAATAAAAGAATGGTTTCGTAATTATGGTTAAGGGTTTGCTTACTTCCTTTGCTACTCCCTTTAGTACAACTGCACAGATCCCATCAAATCCAGGTGTTTTTACTATGTTTAACTTCAAAATTTCACTTTCCTCTCAGTTATTACAAAACAATTTAGCTCCATATTAGAGTTTAATAAACTGCTGGCCTCCACTTCTCTAGAGAATTCCTCATGTCTAAATTTAGATGCAAAATGCTCATTCAGTTTGTTAGCTACCTGAGCAGGATCATCAACAGTTGAACTTACAACATCAAGTGTACTAATCTGATTCATCCCTTTCCTTCTAGTGTTTATACGTGTAAAGAAGTCTTTGCTGTTTTTCTTTGCATCCTTTGCCAATGATTTCTCTTAATCTGCCGCGCCGCACATTCACACGTATGGGGTTCCACAGCAGACGACCTAAGAGATATCCTCTCCTAATCGCTGATCATCGTTAACAGCGAATGGGTGCAACAACATGCTGGTTGGGCATTGGGGGTCTGGAAACGAGTGTGCTGGTCTGATGAGTAAAAATACCTGATGTAATACCTTGACAGACCTTTTTTTTTTTTTTTTTTTTTTTCGGGGAGGGGGAGGGGGAGGGGGTATTTGCTCTTCTCCTCTCCTCGCCTCCCCATATTTTCACTCTGGTGGGGCATGGGCATGCCCCACTGATAATGGGGGGTCACCTCTCTATCCGACCCCTCTTCTTCCTATTTCATCCCCCCAGTCTTCACCCTCCCCTCCCAACACTTTCTCTTGTACAGCGACTGCCCCACATGTCCAAATTTAAATCACATCAAATTTTGCCCGACCTTTTAGGCTCTCTAGAAATAGTTCTTTCAGCGTAAAATCCCACGCAGCGCTTTCTAAATGCAATTTTACTTAAACTGATAACACCAACTTAGCGATAACTCCAACCTTTATTTTAGGTCCTCGTCACCGAAATCCCAGGAAAGTAAGTGGCAGGACCTGCCAGAGTATAATTAGTCTCTTGGTACACCCGGCCGGCGTCCCCGTCGCTAGGTATGGTAACGCCGGGTCCCACTGGGGGCCAGGCGGCCAACAGGCCGGATGAATAATGGGCACAACAAACTACATACCACATGACCCATACATTAATTTTAAACCTCTGGCATAGACAGGGTACTGTCACTCGATACAAAGAACATACGCGGAGATGGGAGAAATCCCCGGAGCCGTCAGACCCTCAACATACCTATACCTATACCTATACCTTGACAGACAACCACGCCGCAGAAAAAAGGAGGCTCCAGACTCATCGGCTGCAGGTGCGGCAGGCACGCTGTGGGATGCCTCCACAAAAGGACAATTCACCAAAAAATTCCTCCCCAAAGTTGACAGATTTCAGCCGAAGACACCGACCTGGTACTCACCAGGCTTATTAATGACCCATCTATTAACAGGACATAGCGCCATCAAGGCCACGTTGACCTCACTCGGAATTACGGACGATCCCAACTGTACCTGCGGCAAGCAAGAAACCTGACAGCACCTTATATATGACCGCCACCAATATGATGATCTCCGCTGCCAAATGGTCACAAGAATACAATACTGTCCCAAAGACCAAGAACAACGTCTTTTAGAAGGCAAGGAGACATATATCGCCTTTTCTGAATATTCACAGGAACTATTCGCGAGACGCCGGCCCCTGCAACCCCAACAAGCGAACCAAACAACTTAACCAAGAGGAACAAGAGAAACCTGACACGGGGATCTGGACAACAAATCTGAGGCAAGGAACAACCACAAACAAAACGCTCAACTGATTTAACTATAAAATATGGCTGGTGGACTAAGACTCACCCTTCCGGAGAACAGAATGCTAGCCACAACAGAAGACTGACTAACTGCACACTCTAAAACGACGCACAACTCCCTACTTAACTGAAGACAACATGGATGTGGAACCATGCCACATGAATAATCATAATCCTAGGACCGGACTGCTACACACTAAGCCTGGACTACGCAGCTTGTTGCCAATAGCCTTATTGGCTACCTGAATCGAGCACTCTAGCCCGTGTCACTTTAAACCACACTCTCTGGCGGGGAGGGAGAAGACAGCCTCCTGGCTCCCCTTTCCTCCGCCGATCCTCTCTTCTCCTGGTGGGGCTGGGCATGCCCCACTGATCATCTGGGGACATCTTCTCTATAGTCTCCATTCTTCTGCCTTTATCCCCAAGTCTTCCACCTCCCCTTCCCTACTCTATCTGCACACAAGTGAATGCCTCACACATTAAATCTAATCTCGACCAAATTTAGAGTTTTGCCTAATCTCGGCCTATTCATTTCAAGCGACATCCCAACGAAATCGATGTTTTTTTTATTTTTTATTATTATTTATTTGTTTAATTTATGTTTTTTTTAGGTCCTAGCTGCTGAAATCTCAGGAAAGTAGGCGGCAGGACCTGCCAGAGTACCTACTTAAAATACTAGTGTACCTGGTCTGCCTCCTCGGGGCGAAATGTGGGCAACGTTGGGCCTCAGTAGGGGCCCAGCGGCTAAATGGCCAGAGGAACAATGGTACATGACATTACACATTTACAATATCCATACACTTTTAAATCTCTGGCCTTCCCAGTGAACTGGTTCACTTACAATGAAAGCAACGCGGGGTTGGGGGAACCCCTGTGCCGTTTGACATCAACATACTTTACACTTTACACTCTGAGGTACGCTTTCGTGCGTTGCGCAACCGAGTCCAAATACCCATTGAGTGTAGTGCCCACTGTCCAAGCAGGGGGCGGTGGATGCTTAATATAGGATATGTTTTGATGGCAAGGACTACAACCCCTGGTGCTTATGGATCAACATTTCACTGGTGAGGCCTATCTGCGGCTTTTAGTCTGCGCGTGTAGCACAGTTGGATCGTCAGCGTCCTCCCCACACCCGGTGGAAAAGGCCCGGGTTCGAATCTTGTCGATGACACTAGGAAGTTTAATGGACTGTTTTCATTCCATGGCTGAGTTAGTCGGTCTCAGGCGTAGATAGCAAGAATTTTTTCGACCAGAAACTGAAGTTTTTTCCAGCGAAAAAGCGAAACTGGCAAATCGACCAGCGAACACACGCAATTTACAAACATAATACATGCACGGGTAGATGTCAGAAATTACGGTGGTCCTAATATAATAATAATAATAATATCCGATCCGCAGCATTTAGGAGATCATGTGCACCCTGTCGTGTTGCATTTTTTTCTTGGACAGAAACAGGACCTTCCAAGAAGATTATTTTCCATGTCATCGGACTAGCTCTGTGCACCACAAGTAGTTCGACGAACACAGTGAAGATATCTTCTATCTTGACTAGACTCCAAATTCGCCTGAACTCAATCCAGTTAAATTCCTGTGCGATGTTTTGGAACGGAAAGTGAGGCATATGGACTCGAAACCGTTGTCGATTCTGGCACTGTGGAAAACCTTGTAGGAAACAGCTACGAATCCCTACGGACGTCTTCAGACATCTACTGGAGTCAATGTGTAGGCGAATAGCGGCTGTTAGCCGTGCGAACAGTGTCAAAAAACTATATTAGGTAGGTGCAGTAGCACTGCGACCCTATGTGCCACTAGTAGGCGAAATAAAATTGCCACCTTAAATAATACTGATATCAGAAAGTAATGTCGAAAAATTTATGGCGCTGTCCTGAACTGCCGCCCCTAGGCAGTTACTTCGCTTACCCACTTGTGGCGGCCCTGGGCAGTTGGTCATAATTTAGTGATCACTAAATATATGGTGGACTATATGGCGCAATATGTCCTAAGTGGTTAATGCGCCTAAAACCATACAACAACAATAATGACAACTCATCCTAATCATTTCCCTCAGGAAGGTGCAGTCTGTTTGCAACGTTTCGGATGTTGGCTAATTTTTTAAAATTAGTTTTGTTCTCAGGAGTGTAAATTTGTTAAAAATATATATAAATAAGGGACTTTGATTAAGATCGCATTTTGTGCTTTTAATTTGTTTTCGCTATAATTCCCCATCATATAAATTTGTAAGATTTGTAACACTATCCATCCATTGCAACTCATCGTTTTAATAATATGAAACAGCCGTTAGAGGTCGCAATTTTGACGTCATTTGTTTAGACGTTAAGCTTTGAATATTGGCGCGGTAGGATTTAATTGTATGAAAGTAGGTATCATGATTTAATAAATATGCGCGGATATTTTTGTAAATTTTTGAATGAATCAGATCTAAAACCTTCATGATTTATTAAGGTTAGATCTGTATAGTTTTAATTTAGTTCACCAAGAGCTTCTTAAAGATCAATGTCTTCATAGGGATCGGGGAACGTACATGTAAGTAATTGTTTACAAAAATAGTTCTTTTATTTATTTATTTTTTTCGTGTGTGTATTTTTAAACATTGGTAATTTGTAAATATGGAGATGTTGCTTTTTTTCTGTTTCTTTTAGTGTTGCAAAATGACTTAATAGAAAGATGATGAGGAAACCCTCCCACTTTAGCTTATGTGGCTGCATCATTTTAGTAAAGTTGGTGAAATGGCATCTTTCTTGTTACATCTCATATTGTGAACGCCTTCGCAACGATTTGCTTGTTATTGCACTACCTCGAATAAGCTATGCTTCTCCAGTAGAGAAGACTAATGTTACTTGTTCTGTATATACTGTCGCACTATGGCCACAGTTGCCGATGCGCCTAATAAATCCCTAAACAAACAACATCTCGGCGGGTTGGGAACCCATTGAGACAATAAGTGACAACTGGAGAAGGGTTTCTTATTCGAGGTGGTGCAATGACACTTAACTCGTGAAGGCGTTCACAATATGAGATGAAACAAAAACGATGCCTTCTTCTGTGATTTACTACAAAATAAAATGATGCTTTGCACTAACATGCTCGTGTAGTAAATTTCCCGTGGTCTGAGGCTTTCAGCCCTAAACTCTATATTTCATGTATTTGTATCTCTATTATGTCAGCGCAAATGTTCATATATTCAGGTACCAGTTTGCATGTTGTTTGTGTTTGAAAAAACTGGAACAACTTTCAAAGAAAACCCTCCTCTCTCCTCAATTTACATGGACTTTTAATACCAACTCTATGCTTGTTACTGTAATGAAAACATAACATGTATATACTCGAACCCATCAAATAAATTAAATCATTATTCTTTATGAATTTCATATTTACAGACCAACTTGAGGGCGCCTCCGTAGCCAGGTGGGAAGGAGCAGCAGTGCGTAGCACACGCTTCTTGATTAGACCGGGGTTCGAGCCCGTCACCACCAAATACAGAGGATGCGGAAAGGTCAAGGAATGACCACCGCATTTCCCTGAGCAATATGGCCTTAGTTGCTAATGCTCCTAAAAACCAAAACAACAACATTAACAACAGACCAACTTGGCTGATGCAAAAAGTTAGATTAGTGGAAGAAGATGATGCACTAAAGCTTGCTTTCATCTTCCTATGCTAATGCTAACTTTTTGCATTAAATTTCTCTCTCTCTAATTGACATTGAATCCTTGTATGTCACTCTCCATTATGCAAAAAAAAAAAAATTATAACCATGAATTTTTACATGAATATAATAAAATCATGATTTGATTTTTTTCTAATTAAATACATAAGATTTTCAAGCTAATGATACAATGCATATTTCTTGTTACTTCATGCACTTCTTTCTGAATGATTCCTGCCTTTTTAACAGCATAATTATAGTTCCCTATAAATGAAAACAATGAAGATAAGGTACAAATAATGGAATTATATCCTGAATGTCATTGTTTAAACACTGGAAATCAGCATAGATTTACCAATAATAGAATTTGCCATTTTTTACCAAAAATTAGCTATATTTCCCAGTAAAGATCTCTTAGAAATAAGTGATTAAATTAAGCCATTTATAACCCTAATATTTGAACAGTGGCACATGGAAAGTGATTAAATTTAATAATTTATGTCAGTTCTAGTTAGTTTGAATCAAGTCAGATTGAATGTTACAGTAATCAAACTGAATCAATGTAAATCTTTTCCATGCTGTAACATCAATTACTCTTAATCAGTTTCCTTTTTTTCTAACCATATAATACAATTTTCTTACTAAAATTTCAATTATCTGGAATTTCTTATGCTTTTATTGTTTTCCTAAATTAAAGAACCAAACTATCACATGAATATAATAAAATCATGCTTTCATTTGCATATGAATGAAGCAAATATGAGTGAATTACATTCACATTGCATAATTCCAACTACGTTATATGACACACAACATCTTCGCTTAAGAAAGAAAAAAATTTAAAAACACTATAAATTTGCCATAATATAAATTACTATAAGGAAAAATTTACATAGTTGGTCTCATAGTATTTTGTACAGTAGTTAGTCAGTTTGTAAACAGACACATTATTTTATTTTATTTATTATTTATTTTTTTCTGCAGTTTTTACACATCAGCATGATTGGAGTTATTATAGAATTGGCATACATGAACTGCATCACTGCTTGGTTTTTCACAGAAACAGACTCCTTAGGGTTTTTTTTTTTTTTTAGGGTTTTTTTTTTTTTTTTTTTCTCAATATGTGCTATTTTTTAAAATTTTATTTGTATGGTCTCTTGTTTTAACTTTTCATAATTAGGGTTTTTTTTCTGTACAAGATTTCTTAATTCTCTAATAAATTCTTCACACATTTTAAAGTAATACACAAAACCAGACACAAAGCATGAACTGTATATCAGCTGTAGGCTGTATATGGCTTTGTGGAAAAAACTAGTGTGGTCTGTTACTCACAAATGAACAGATTTGTTCGTATCATATACAAATTACTGTAATATGCTTTCATTAATTTTTTTTTTTCCTGCTTACCTTTCATATATTATAGTGACTGTATTTAAAATACATTATTCAAAAAAAAAATTTTTCAGTCCCAGTTGTTCAAAAAATTCAGGTTTGTACTGTATATTATGTCACAAAACACAGTATACAGTACTGTGTTTTGACCTGTATACAGTACTCAAGGTGTGGCCTGACCATTGCCTTATACAAGGGGATAATCACCTCCTTATCCCTGCTAGAAAAATTCCTGTATAACATTGACAAGACACCATGAGTTACTTTTGCAGACCATCTGCACTGCTCAAAAAACTTCATATCTGCCTGCACAATTACCTCCAGGTCATTTTCATTCTCTACCACTGTCAGTGTAGTACCACACAGTTGGGCGCCTCCGTAGCCAGGTGGGAAGGAGCAGCAGTGCGTAGCACACGCTTCTTGATTAGACCGGGGTTCGAGCCCGTCACCACCAAATACGGAGGATGTGGAAAGGTCAGGGAATGACCACCGCATATCCTGGAGCAATATGGCCTTAGTTGCTAATGCTCTTAAAATCCAAATAACAAACAAACAAACAATACCACACAGTTGATATGTTACTCTGGGGTTACTGCTGGATAAGCATAAAATCCGTGTATGTGCGGTATTCTTTTAATAAAATACATATACAGTTTGCGAAATTAACCAAATTAAAGAAGTATTTATTATTAGTTAAAAGTAAATTACAGGATTCCTAGTATTTTTCTTAGGAGGTTGGCTATTAGACTGTATTAACTACTGATGTAATATTAATAAATTATATTCAGTGTTTAATTTATCTAATCCATAAAGTATTCATTTTTTCACCCCAATTTTTATATATTATTTCTGTCTTTCACATTCCCCTCCCAAAAAAAAAAAAAAAAAAAAAAAAACAATCAAGAAAACAGGAGGGGGAAAACAATACAGAGTATTCACAGTTGGATTTGATTGCTTAATTATCACCAAACTACATTATACTAAGCATTACTTGCATGTGTCTTTATTGAAGTTTTCTGTCATATCACAATTCAGCAATAAAGATGATTATTTAATTCAGTAACTTTTTCTAATTAAAAATTAACTTATTTAATTTGTTTAATATCATAAACTTGATTTCTTATCAAGACCTTTTAAGTGATATCTTTTTTTTTGTAAGTAAATATCTTTGCCCTTGAGTTTTGAAAATTGAAGCCAGAACTAGAGTTTGAATAAATAAATAATTTTTTTTGCTTTATTCATATATACTTTTGCTCATATTTTTATGGAATAAAATGGATTTGAACATGTGGCTACATTTACTACCAGGTTATAAAATTAAATGGCAACTCAGTTGGTAATAACCCAATGCAAGTACAATCCAGTTTTTAGTACAAAAAAACTTAATTGAAGTGAATATAGAGTTAATTAAAAGCATTACAGAATATATCCCAAGAATGCCTATCTTCCTCATATAAATATGCGTTCACTCCTTTTGATATGTTTTGATGCATTCATGCCATTGAAACATGTTCTTCAGTCGTATAAATAATGTCCTAAATGTTACTGAATATCTCTTGGCATTGCAGAAATTATTTGGATATAAGTTAATCTTCCAAAATAAACATAGTCTTCTCAGGGGAAATCTGCATTACATACCATGCTAATAAATGCTCAGCTTGTCCCTTAAATTTGCTTTCTGGCACCTTCCTAAAAATATCTAGTTCCACATCTGATGACATAGTGTGTGCTGTTGCTACAGTTACTTCAATACACCATTGACCTTTGGATTGTGCAATAAATGGATAACCCTGTACTTTTTATCTTATCTTGCCTTACCTTCTTCAGAGGTTATTTAACATTCTGCTAAAATTAACATAATATGATCCCTATACTAAAGTAATAAAATGAAAAAGAAATACAGTCAGTATGTAATACCACACATACAAGAAATAAGTATGGTGATTTCTCACAGTCCAAACTGTATGTTAATTTTTAGTATTTACAACCTGATGGAATTTGATTTTGTCAGAAGTGGTACCACTGATAATTCCCCAGGCAACTTTTATTATTATTATTTAATGTTAGGCCATTGGTCACTTGTCAGTGATGCATTGTTTGTAAGAGGTGCAATTAGTGATTAATCCAGTTGGGTTCATAACTGACCACTATTATATCCAGATTTAAAAAGATTTTCCATAGTTAGATGCAAAAATTTTGAAAGCTTTCTCTTCTGGGCTAATATATCATTTTATATCATTTGAAATCTCATTGTCAAGTCTTGAAAAAAAATTAAATTTTAAAATTTCCTAAGGCCATTTTGACTTCTTTTCCTAGAATAACTGGGTCTACAAAGGACATGGTTTTGTTCCATAAGTTATGTTTATCCTTTTTAGATTCTCTGAACCAGCCTCTTTATAAGGCACAGAATTCCATTTGATGCCTTCATTTCAGTTCAGTCAACATTATGCAGAAGAAGAGTTGAATGAATGTTGGTTACTAACTTCACATTTAAATATGGTGAAAAAAGTTTATAATATGAGTTGTCAGTTTTTTTTTTTTTTTTTTAATATGTAAACCACAAACATGAGAGGTATTAGAACCTATAGTACTTAGTACCGTGCTTGGGTTGGAGGTTGAGAAGACGAAAGAAGATATTTGTTGACACTGGACTTGAATTTCTGTAGACTGTAATTTTCAGGAAATATGTATGAAGGAAGGTCGTTCCAGAAAATGGCAGAACTGTTCCCATGGAAATATCTCTAGAAATGGAATTTGGAAGAAACCGAATCTGGCATCAGTGTGATAGGATCTAAAGTAAGCTTTTGTGAGATACGGCATTTATTACATTAAATATATATATATACTATTCTGAATGTAGCAGAAGTGTGTGCTAAGGTGGATTAGAAGCATGGCCAGTTTAGTTAAATGATGCCACACAACCTATCCAGTTGCCTGGGTTTTATTTATTTTTTTTATTGAATTGAAAACTCTATTAAATATAATTTATCTCACTTATTTTTAAAACAAAAAACCTTAAAATTTACTATGCTGAAAAAAACATTTTGTCAAACAGAGAAACAATTAACCTTTTGTAACTTTAGTAAATGGACACAAAAACAGAATTCACTGAACCATCATTTAGAGAAAATTGGAGTTGATTTTATTCCCAAACTTAAAAAAATAAATAAATAACAATTTTTTTAAAAATGGTGGCTATAGATGCCAAACAGTGGTTGAAATATCAAGCAGATTGTTAGCCATCCCCCTCCCCACGTCTTTAAAATAAAATTAAATAATCAGTATTTTGAAATACATATACACAAGCAGCAGCCCATTCCAGGAGTAACTATAAGCACTTGCCTACTCTTGCTGTTCATAAATGTGCCCCTTTAATCTGTCCTTCTCTAGAAAATTGCTTAATATGAGAATAGATGGAATGATTAGACAAGATTAATAACACCAAAAAAAAAAAAAAGTTGGATTTAGCATTAGTAGAGGCATATGATGCAAGAAAGCAAGCTTATGCAGCATCAGCCAAAAAAAAAAAAAAAAAAAAAAAACGCCAATTTCACAACTCTGTTCGTTACAAATACCTGTCCACCTCAGCCTTAAATTTATTAGGTTAACAGCTTCCACAACAAAGGATGGAAGTCTGTTCCACCAACCAACTACTCGCTGGCTAAAGGCAAACTTCTGCACATCTATCCTACCTCTGTCTTTGCTCAATTTGAATTTATACCCTCTCAGGTGATTATTCTGAGCAAGAGGAAGAATCCCATCAGCATTGAGCATGCTCAAACCATTCAAGACTTTATACACCTCAATCAGATCACCTCACAGGTGCCTAGTCTCCAGACACTAATTTGCAAAACTTAAGCCTTTCTTCATAAGAGCAACCCTTTGTTCCATTCGCTAATCGTGTTGCCCTTCTCTGTACTCGTTCCAACAGCTCTACATCCTTCTTAAAATGAGGCCTCCAGACCTGTATACCGTACTCAAAGTGTGGCCTGACCATTGCCTTATACAAGGGGATAATCACCTCCTTATCCCTGCTAGAAAAATTCCTGTATATCTTGACAAGACACCAGAGCTACTCTTGCAGACCATCTGGACTGCTCAGAAAACTTCATATCTGCCTGCACAATTACCTCCAGGTCATTTTTGTTCTCTGCCACTGTCAGTGTAGTACCACACAGTTGATATGTTACTCTGGGGTTACTGCTTCTCATATGCAAGTTTACATTTGTCAATGTTAAACTTCATTTGCCACCTCTCAACCCATCTGCTCAACTTTTCTAGATACTGTTGCAGCAGCAGCATACTGTCATTAGCATGTTAGCAGGGTTGTCCTTAACAACGATGCCAACCTTCGTATCGTCTGCAAACTTGGACATTAAGCTTGATATACCATCAGTATCATTTATAAATACAGAAAACAAGAATGAACCCAACACTGAACCCTGTGGGACTCCACTAATAACATTAGCTCATGATGATCAGTGTCCATTGATTACCACTCTTTCTCTTCTCCCACTCAACCATCCCTTTATCCATAACAGCAATTTGCCTCCAATGCCACACTGCTCCAATTTGTTCAGCAGTTTTCAATGTGCAACAGTATCAAAAGCCTTTCTGAGATCCAAATACTGTATATGATATCAAAGTTATTCCCTGCATCCAGTTCCTTTGTGACCACATCATAGTATCCAATCAAATTGGTCAGGCGAGACTTTCCCTTAACAGAACCATGCTGTGTCCGAGCTATAACTGAAGTCTTGTCTAGATGATCCTGCAGTGCTTCTTTAACCAGTGCCTCCATTAATTTTCCGGGAACAGAAGTTAAACTAACAGGTCTATAATTACTTGTGTCGCCTTTTGGATCCTCCTTTGTGAATTGGGGTCACATTTGCACATCTTCAGTCCATGGGTACCACCCCTGAGTCCAAAGAAGCTCTCATAATTATGGCTTACTTCCTTTGCTGCCTCCTTTAATATAACTGGATAGATCCCATCCACCCTGGGTGCTTTTTTTATGTTTATCTTCAACTATTTCTCCTCCACTTTCCTCTTAAGAATTACAAAATCATCTAGCTCACTGCCTGAGTTTAACTCACCTCTAGCATTCCCCTCCCTGAATAACTCCTCATTTTAATTTAATAATAATACTAATCTTTGCATTCTGTTTTCCCATCTGAGAATATTCCTTTCAGTGACAAGGCTTGAGCTTGTGTTTTCTTTAGGAGTGACATTATCCATGTCAACCTAAAGTTACTAATTTCATTTTTAATCAAATAACATCACCAATACAAGTGAACGTGCTTTTTGTTAAAAACTTACGAAGAAAGGCTTAAGTTTTGCAAATTACAGAGTCTGGAGACTAGGCACCGGCGAGGTGATCTGATAGAGGTGTATAAGGCTTTGAATGGTTTGAGCATGCTCAATGCCAATGGGATTCTTCATCTTTCTCAGAATAATCACCTCAGAGGGCATAAATTCAAATTGAGGAAGGACGGATGTCGGATAGATGTGCGGAAATTTGCCTTTGGCCAGCGGGTGGTTGGTTGGTGGAACCGACTTCCATCACTTGTTGTTGAAGTTGATAGCCTAAACAAATTTAAAGCTCAACTGGACAGGTATTTCGAACGAACGGAGGGGTGAAATGGGAGAGGGTTTTTTTTTTTTTTTTTTTTTGCCTGATGCTGAATAAGCTTGCTTTCTTGCATCATATGCCTCTACTAATGCTAATGCTAACTCACACCGCCAGAATGTGCCAAGACTTGCTGTTCTCTGTTCAGATGATGGGTGGCCTTGATTAGAATCCTCATGTTGAACAGTGAATGATATATTGAGCTTAAACAGGCAGTCAAGTGATGTGAGGAAGGAAAAACTGATGATTGAAAATGTAATGAAAGTTGCATGTACATTAAAATCCTAGTACATAGCTGCATTGCACTGTCACAACAGTTAGGTAAAGAACAGGGCATTCATTGTAACACAGGTGTCAAAATAATTAGAGCTATTTGTTTTGTTTGAAATTTGCAAAGGGTTTACAAATACGTTTTTCTTTTATATGTTTTTTTTTGTTGTTATTATTTATTTATTTGTTTTTATTTTCCATCTGTTTACTTAATAGTAACTCACCAAATGACAGGAACTTCTCAATGATGTCATTTGATTGAAAAAAGCATATAAAAGGACAAAGTAGTCTCGTTCTTTTTACAATTACCATTTTATTTGTTAATATGATTGAAGTATCTGTTACTGGATCTTGTGCAAATGAACTAGTTTTATATACATTGAACATGTTCGCTTTATTTTTGTACCTTTTGCAGGAATATGACCGCGAAGTTTGACCTCCGGCCATGTTTTGACACTACACAAAACATAATAAAGGAATTCCATGGATTTTGTAAAGATCAGCATGAGTGGCTTTCAGAGGTAATTGAGGAAGCGAGAGCAATTGAAAAAGGGTGAGTATGAAGTTTATTTTATTATTATTATTAGAAGTAGTAGCAGTGGCATATGATGCAAGAAAGTAAGCTTATAAATCATTAGAAAAAATAAATAAATAACACTCCCACATCACCTGTCTATCCCCTCCAATAATTTGTTTAGTTCTTCCTTGAATTTATTTAAAACTACCTGTTTTCACAACAACAGATGGAAGTTTATTCCAGCAGTTAACCACCCACTGGCCGAAGGCAAACCAACACATATCTATCCTGCAACTATCCTTCCTTAATTTGAATTTATGTCCCCTCACGTGTATAGTCTGAGCAAGAGGAAAAATGCCATCACCATTGACCTTGCTAAATCCATTCAAAGCCTTAAACACTGCAATCACATCACCTTGCAGGTGCCTAGTCGCCAGTTTTCAGACTGAAACCTTTCTTGGTAAGACTTCCCTTTACCAATCTCATTATCCTTCTCTGCAATCATTCCAGCAGATCTACATCCTTCCTAAATTTAGGTCTCCAGACCTGTATCAGTATATGGCCTAACCATTGCCTTGTACAATGGGATAATATCCTCCTTATCCCTGCTAGCAAAGTTCCTGTGTATCATTGACAAAACTCCATAAGCTGTCTGGCAGCCTGTCTGCATTTCTCAGAGAGCTTCATATCTGACTGTCCAGTTATCCCAGGTCTTTTTCATTTTTCACTGTGTGGAGTGTGTTACCACACAGTTGGTATATTAATCCGGAATTACTGCTACTCATATGCAGTACCTTGTGTTTGTCAATGTTAAACTTCAGCTGCCATTTCTTAGCCCATCAGCCTAATTTTTCTAGATCTTATTACTATATTAACCACCCTGCCAACCAATAATTGTAACATTGGTAATATTATGGATCTGAAGTATAGAAACAACCTTTGAATAACAGAATTTAGATGTTAAAGTGCAAAAACAGTTTACTTTCAGTTTCATGCACACTTTGTATTATGTCTTTAGCAGTTTTTGCCATTCTAAATAGGATTTCTCAAAGAAAACAAAATATATGAATAAATAATTTTGCCAAGCATGTGACATTCTCTCAAGGATGAAATCCTTGAGAGAATGTCACATGCTTGGCAAAATTATTTATTCATATATTTTGTTTTCTTGAAGGTTATATGTATGTTAGCATTATCCTTTGATAGAATTACTTCTCAGTTTTTAGTTCACACTTGTTAACTTCACTCACTCTGAGATTAGCCTTTATACACAGTCTATATAAATTTCTTTTCACTCACAGTTTTTTTTTTTTTTATTCATAGGTGTGGTGAGTTTCTTGGTTTGTTGTGGTATCTTTCCTTTCCATAGTATTTTAATAATATAAAAGTTGCATAGGTTCTTCTTTTGGCTGGCTAATGAAATACTGCTTGCCAGTTATGGATCTAGCAGATCTCTGAAGAGTTTAAATTCATGGCTAACATTCCCTTTTTTTTTTCTCCTTGTTGTACCATTGGATTAGTATTGTAAAATTTCACTTTTACACCACAACGTACTTCAATGTTTTGTATTGTTGACTCTGTGGCCAACAGAATTCTTTGTTTTGGCTTTTAAATCCCATTCAGCATGTTTTTACATCTTCCATTCTACTTGCTCTTGCTATTTCTTCAATAATAAGTGTGAATATAAACTGAATATCAAACCAGATTTAAGATAAAATTTGTAACCTTGCTCTGGATTTTTGCATCTTTAGTATATATAACCTTGAAATACTGCTTTACAAGCTTAGGCAGATTATTATTATTATTATTAGTCATATGTGCAAGGAAGCCTGAAGCTTATGCTGCACCAGCCAAAATAAATTTCAGAGTTACCCTGAGAGAGAGGGGGGCCCTGTGTGTGCCAGCCCATACATGCCAGTTGTTAGCCCCTGGGATTATTTATATTATATTAACAGTAGAAGGAAGGGGTTGAATCACATTGGGCCGCTTGATGTCAATGGATTAACTGTTGATGACTCTACTCAACTTGCTGACAAATTGAATAGATATTTTGCATCTTCATTCTCTCTCTCTCTCTCTCTCTCTCTCTCTCATCTAGCATATCCCTAGGCGCCTCCGTAGCCAGGTGGGAAGGAGCAGCAGTGCGTAGCACACGCTTCTTGATTAGACCGGGGTTCGAGCCCGTCACCACCAAATACGGAAGATGCGGAAAGGTCAGGAATGACCACCGCATATCCCGGAGCAGTATGGCCTTAGTTGCTAATGCTCCTAAAAACCAAATAACAAACAAACAAACAAAGCATATCCCTTTAGGCTTTTTAAAATATTTTATGCTTTTGCCCTTTTACAGCTTAATTCTATTATTTCTCGGTTTTAGTGTTCACGTTCTATAATATATGTGCTGTTGTAGGTATTGCCTATATCAGTGTTTCCCAAAGTATAGTCCTTAGAAACTATACAAGTAATGGCATGATCCTGTTATTTTCATGCAACATTCATGAAAATGGCAAGTTGCAACATATACGTGTTAAACTAGTTTCTTATTTTTGGCTTTCTTCAATAAAAAATGTAGAAATAAAACTGAATGTTAAACCAGATCTATGTTAAAATTGTTTTCTTTTATTGCTGACATTTTCTGGTGGCATGATTGATCACAGTAATTGGGATGCGCTGCTGAAGCGAGATCTGGATAGGATGAGGAATGGCAGTGAAGTTTGATATTGATGGCTGAGGGATACTTCATGTGGGAGAGGGTGATCCTAGTGCGGGAGGGGGGGGCATGGTTGGTACGAGGAGTAATGGAATCTGCCTGTCAGGAGCAGCTTCACTTCTGCAGGCTGCTGTGCCTGGAGGGGAGAATGAGATTTGAGTGGATTCAGTGGACTTGGTGCTGGTGGAGTCCTTTCTCTTGCTCGGAGTGCACATGACTGAGCATAGGTGTGGGCTGAGGTGGGATAGTTGCAGGGTAGATGTGCAGAGGTTTACCTTCAGCCTAGCACATGTTGGTTTTTTGGGATGGGCTTCCATTTGATGTGGTTGGGGGAGGTAGTTTGTGTGGATTTTGTGAGGAGTTCGACAGGCTGTTGTAGTGGATGGATAGGTGAAATGGGAAGTACAGAGGTGTAACTAGGGTTGATGGTGCCCCTTGAAAACCTTGGAATTGGAATTTTTGCATTTTTTTTAGCCATAAAAATGGCACACCCCAAATTTGGTGCCCAGGTCACATGCCCCACCTGTCTCACCCTAGTTATGCCACTGGGGAAGTGTTAGTGGTGTGTGTTTTTTTTTTTTTTTTTTTCTTTTGTGTCTAATGCTGTATGAGCTTTCTTTCTTGCATCATTTGTTGCTACGTGAAGTTAAATTCACAGCATTGAATTAGAAACAGCATCGATTCTTCGTGCATTAAGTAAATCCCACATTAGTGTTCTGATGATGTGTAAAGTTTTTGCACATCAGCATGATTGGAGTTCTTATAGAACTGGCATACATGATCTTTACTTAAAGGTATATAACTACCATCAAGAGTAAAAGAAAGGGCTTTTGCTTTCATAAAGGTGACTACATGGTGGTGGTCTCAGGCAGTTTTTAAATTCTGTACAGTGGAACCAACTGATAATGTCATAGACAGCAAATTCTAAATGGCGTTGAGAAGCTACTAGGCTTTTTATAGTAATTATACAAGTTACAAAGCTTTTCATACCAACTAAGAAATGCCATTTAACCCAAGTGGATGTCAGACAAACTGATGAGACTCATGGAATGCATTTAAGTTATCAGGTAATACAGAGGCCTAAAGTAGGTATAAACTAGTTGCAATCAAGTCAATGAGGAAGTTAGCCAGGATAAGGCAGATTATGCTAAGTTCTGTTGCACAGGAAAACAGCAAAGGCTTCTTTGCTGTTCATACTGTAATGAAAGGGGTTGAATCATATTGATTCATCCTCTTCCTAAATTTGAATGGCTTAACTATTGATGATCCTGCTCAAGTAGCTGACAAACTGAATAGATATTTGCATCTAAATTAACACATGAGGAATTCTTTAGGAAGAGGATGCTAGATTTTTATCAAGTTATTACAGAGAGCCAAATAATTTTGTGATAACTGAGAGGAAAGTAAAAGAGAAATTGTGTGAGATAAACATAAAGGCATCTGGGGTGGATGGGAGCTAACCAGTTATATTAAGGGAACCAGTAAAAGAGAAGATTTTTTTTAATTATTAAAATATTAATAATAAAATATTTATTATTAATATTTTATTTATTTATTTATTTTGGATTCAGGGGAGTTCCTTGTGGATTGGAGATATGCAAATGCATCCCCAGTTCACAACAAGGGTTTAAAGGGTGACTTGAGTAATTACAGACCTGTTAGCTTAACTTTCCAGGGGAAAATAATGAAGTCACTGGTTAATGAAGTAATGCAGGATCATCTGGACAGAAGTGCAGATACACTGCAGTCACAACATCGATATGTTAAATGGGTGGTCTTGTCTGAACAATTTGATTGAATACTGTGATGCATTAACAGCAAAACTGGGTGCAAAAAAATAATTTTGATATCATATGCCTGGATTTCAGGAAAGATTTTGATACTGTTGCACTTAAAGACTGTTGTAAAAATTGAAACAGTGTAATGGGCAAGTTACTACTATGGATAAACATATTGTTGAATAGGAGAAAACAGAGAGTCATTATCAATGAACACTGCTCTTTGTGGACAAATGTTATTAGTGGAGTTCCCCGGGATTTAATGCTGGGCCCATTGTTGTTTTCTATATTTTTTAATGATATTGATGAAGGTATATCAGGCTTAATGTCTAAGCTTGCTGATGATATAAAGGTTGGCAAGGTGGTTAATGACAGTAATCTAGGTATGCTACTGCAACAAGATCTAGAAAAATTAGTCGAATGGGCTGAGAAATGACAATTGAAGTTTAACATCAACAAATGCAAGATAACTATGGGCAGTAGTAATCCCAGATTAATGTACCATGTGACACAACACTCAGTGCACATGATTAAAAAGACCTGGTGGTAATTCTGTAGTCGGGTATGTAGTTTTCTGAGCAGTGCAGACAGGCAGCCAGGACATTTCATGGGGTTTTGTTAGTTATATCAAGGAATTTTGCTAACAGGAATAAAGTGGTGATTATCCCATTGTATAAGGCAGTGGAGGTTTCATCTTGAGTACTGAAGGCCTCATTTTAGGATGGATGCCAGTCTTCTGGAATGGATGCGAAGAAGGGGAATAAGACTGGTGAGGGTAAGAAAACAGTGGTCTTGCCAAGAAAATCTGCAAATTGCAGGGACTGAAGTTTAGACTACTGCAAGGTAATCTTAGGATTAAGGATTTAAATGGATTGAGCATGCTCACTGCTGGTGGCATTCTTCCTCTTGCTCATGCTACACATGTAAGGGAGCATAAATTCAAATTGAAGTATGGTTGTAGTATAGACGTGCAAAAATTTGCCTTCAACCAGTGGATAGTTAATTATTGGAACAAACTTCCATCTGTTGTTGTGGAGGTGAGTAGTTTGAATAAATTCATGCAAGAACTAGACAAACTATTGGAGGAGATGGATAGATGATGTAGGAAAGTGGTTTTTTTATTTTTTGCTGATGCTGTGTAAGCTTGTTTTCTTGTATCGTTTGCCATTAATAATACTAATACCAGCGCTATAGTTCACATTAATTCTCCTGTTAGCCTTTATAAAGCTATAAAGTGAGCACATGATAAATGGATTATTGTTATAAGATTAAATAAGAGTGGAAGATTCATTACTTTCTTTTTTTTTTTTTTTTAACTGTTTTAATATATATTATGTTTTATTTTTGTTTTTATCTTATGTATTCATGTATTTGAGCTGAAAAAAAGTACTAAAAAGCCCCAGACCTCTTCTATATGAAGTTTGGGATTCATTGGGCTATATTCTGGTGGTTTAGTTTTCTACTGCTTTGAGCATCTCCGTATTTTTTATTTTATTTTATTTTTTTTTTTATGAAACCCAAAACACAAGAGGTATTAGAACCTATAGTACTTAGTACTGTGCATGGGTTGGGGGATGAGAAGACAAAAGAAGATATTTGTTGACATTAGGGACTGCTGGGAGTCATAGTGGAACAAGTAAATACATGGGCTGTGCTAGGGTAACTAAGAGTAGAAACAGGTGCATGTATACTTGCATGTACACCAATGCTAGGAGTGTAGTTAATAAACTTGATGAGCTTGAAGTGCTAGTCAAGACATCAAAGGCAGATATTGTTGGGATATCAGAGACATGGTGTCACACGGACATAAGCAGTGCAGAATTGGAATTTGGGAAGAACAATGTGTACAGAAAGGATAGACAGGACAGGAAGGGAGGAGGGGTTATGCTGTTAGTTAAGAAACACAAAATCTAAGGAAGTGCATCCTATTGATGTTGGTGGACAATGCAATGTTCAGTCTGTTTGGTGTGACATAAGCACTGGGAAAGGAAAAATGAGAGTAGGTGTGAGATTCATTATAGGCCTAATGAATCTGACGAGTATAGGGAGCAGTTGTGCAGAGAAATAGTGTGGGCCAGTAAATCAGAATGTCTTATAATGGGGAATTTTAACTTTCCAGATATTGACTAGAACTTGTGGGTTTGTCACTCGTACTAGCAAGACTTTTGTGAATTTATTGGATGACTGTTTTCTACAGGAAAATGTTCGGGAGGCTACCAGAAGGTGAGTAATACTCTTGATCTGATTATCAGTAGTGATTATTCATGCATTAAGAATTTGCAGATAAAGCAACCACTTGGTGACAGTGATCACAATGTACTGATGTCGGAATTACTTAAAGATGTAACTACCAACAAGGCTAAAGGGAAGGGCTTTTGCTTTCGTAAAGATGACTACAGGGGTCTAAGACAGTTTTTAAATTCTGTACAGTAGGATCAACTGATGATGTTACTAACGTTGAATTCTAAATGGGAAGCCTTCAGGGACTTAATTTTGGAGGCTACAAGGCTTTTCATTCCAATTAAGAAATATTGTTCAAAGTTTAGGCCTAAATGGATGTCAGATGAATTAATCAGTCTCGTGGCAGAGAAGAAAAATGTATGGGATGCATATAAAGTATCAAGATACATAGAAGCCTATGGCAGATATAAGCTATTCTGTAATCGTGTTACAAAGGAGGTTAGGCAAGTGAATGCAGATTACAAGAAATCTTTGGCAAAGGATGCAAAAAAAAACAGCAAAGAGTTCTTTACTTATGTAAACTCTAGAAGGAAAGAGATGAATCAGATTGGACCACTTAACATAGATGGGTTGACTATTGATGATCATGCTCAGGTAGCTGATAAACTGAATGAGTATTTTGCATCTACATTCACGCATGAGGAGTTATTCAATGAGGGGGATGCCAGAAGTTTATTAAACTCTAACAGGGAGCTAAGTGATTTTGTAATAACTGAGAGCAAAGTGGGGGTAAAATTGTTGAAGTTAAACATATCGAAGGCACCTCAGTTGGACAGGATCTATGCAATTATATTAACGGAGGCAGCAAAGGAAGTAAGCAAACCCTTAGTTATAATTATGAGAGCTTCCTTGGACTCAGGGGAGGTCCCCCATGGACTGGAGGTGTGCAAATGTATCACCAATTCACAAAGGTGGTTCAAAAGGTGACACAATTAACTATAGACCTGTTAGTTTGACTTGTATTTCGGGGAAAATATTGGAGTCACTAGTTAAAGAAGCATTGCAGGATCACCTAGACAAGACTGCAGTAATAGTTAAGACAGCATGGGTTTGTTAAAGGGAGGTCTTGTCTGACCAGTTTGATTGGATACTATGATGTGGTCACAAAGGAACTGAATGCCAAAAAGAATTTTTATATCCTATACTTGGATTTCATGAAATCTTTTGATACTGTTGCACATGGAAGACTGCTATACAAATTGGAGAGGTATGGCATTAAGGGTAGGTTGCTACAATGGATAAAGGGATGGTTGAGTGGGAGACTACAGAGAGTGGTAATCAATGGACACTGTTCTTTGTGGACAAATGTTATTAGTGGAGTTCCCAGGATTCGGTATTGGACCCATTGTTGTTTTGTATATTTATCAGTGATATTGATGAAGGTATATCAGGTTTAATGTCCAAGTTTGCAGATGATACAAAGGTTGGCATGGTTGTTAAAGGCAGTAAAGACAGTATGCTACTCCAACTGGATCTAGATAAGTTTGGCAAATGGGCTGAGAAGTGGCAACTGAAGTTTAACACTGACAAATGCAAAGTACTGCATGTGGGTAGCAATAACCCAAAAGAAACATACCAGCTGTGTGGTACTACTCTCAAGGAAGTGGAAAGCGAAAAAGACCTGGGGTAATTGTGCAGTCAAATATGAAATTCGCTGAGCAGTTCAGACCGACTGCCAGGGCAAGTCATGGAGTTTTGTCAATGATATATAGGAATTTTGCTAGCAGGGTGGAAATGGTCAGGCCACACCTAGAGTACTGTGTACAGGTCTGGAAGCCTCATTTTAGGAAGGATGTAGAGCTGCTAGAATGAGTACAGAGAAGGGCAACAAGATTAGTGAATGGAACAAAGGATTGCTGTTAGGAAGAAAGGCTTTAGTTCTGCAAATTGCAACTCCTGGAGAGAAGGTACCTGCGAGGTGATCTGCCTGAGTTGTATAAGGCCTTGAATGGGTTGAGCAAGCTGAATGCTGATGAGATTCTTCCTCTTACTCAGATTAAAAACCTGAGGGGGCATAAATTCAAATTAAGGAAAGACAGTTGTAGAATAGATGTGCAGAAATTTGTCTTTAGCCAGCGGGTAGTTGATTGGAAGTTGTGAAAGTTGATTGGTGGAACAGACTTCCATCTTTTGTTGTGTAAATTGATAGCCTAAATAAATTTAAGGCTGAACTGGACAGGTATTTGGAATGAACGGAGGGGTGAAATGGGAGCAGTTTTTTTTTTTTTTTGGCTGATGCTGCATAAGCCTGCTTTCTTGCATCGTGTGCCTCTACTAATGCCAATGCTAATTAGACTTGAACTTCTGTAGACTGTAATTTTCAGGAAATACATATGAAGGAAGGTTGTTCCAGAAAATGGCAGTTGAATGAATAAACGAGGAAGATGAAAAGTTGGTTCTGTGAGTTTGAAGTTGGACAGTAAATTAATGTTGCCTAATGGTGGCATGTGTTCGGATAGTTTTGAAAGAGAGAGAGAGCAGGAATTATAGAAACCAATTCAGAAGAATAGTGCCCATGGAAGTATCTACAGAAAGGGCATGCAGCAGAAACAGAACATCTGTGGGATAGAGTGTGGAGAGACCCTGTTAGTGATGAGTCATTAATTAACCTAATTGCCCTCTTCTGAATGGAATCTAGAAGCATGAGAGAGGTTTTGTTCTCACATCATGGGGTACCGCCCATGATGTGGGAACAATATTCCATGGTGGGGCAGATTTGTGATTTGTATAGCGTGAACAGCTGTTTGGAAGAAAAGTAATGCCGAGAGCGAAAGAGAAAAGCAAGTTTTTTAGATGCAGAGGAAGCAATATTTGTAATGTGCTTGTGCCAAGAGAGATTAGAAGTCAGGGTAATCCCCAAAAGAGATATATCATTTTGCCTAGAAATCGGAGTGTCACCAAAGATAAGCATAGGAGCAGAAGAATCCTTTTTGTGAGATATAAGATAGAACTGAGTTTTAGAAGGACTGAAATCAACTAAGTTGTCTTTGCCCCCACTGCGGAATTACCTGGAGATCGTCATTTAAGGAATTTGTAGTGGATATTCGAGAAGTTGAAGCTGATTGAGCAGGGCAAGGGTTTTCAAACTGGAAAGTGGAATGCAATATGCTATTATAAGCAAAACTATGGATGGGACTTTCTGGTCAATGGAAGAAGGTCATTAATATACAAGAGGAAAAGAGTGGGGGAAAGAACTGAACCTTGGGGGACACTAGCATTAGTGGAGAAGTTAGAAGACAGAGAGCCACCTACTATCACCTCAGTGAGCAGTCAGAGAGAAAACTAGTTAACCAATTACAAAAAACAGTTGGCAAACCATAAGGCGGAAGCTTGTTTAGAAGACCTTTATGCCAAACATGATCGAAAGCCTTTGAGGTATCAAGAGGAACTGCTTGTGTTTCACCAAACTTTTCCATTGAATTTGTCCATAAATGGGTAACATGAGCCAGATTATCACCAGTGGATTGATAATGACGGAATCCATACTGGCAATCGTTGATCAGACAGAAGGTGTCTAGATTCCTTAGTTTTAAGAGTTGTTGGTTAATTGAGATATTATCTAGCAGATATTAAATCATCATCATCAGCCATTTTCAATCCACTGCAGGATGAAGGCCTCTCCAGCAACTTTCCAGTTCCTTCTGTTTTGAGCACTGGCCATCCATTTACTACCCACAAACTCATGAATTTCATCTATCCATCTCCGCCGTTGTCTTCCAGGTTTTCTTCTAGCTCCTGTTGGGTACCATTCTGTTATTTTCTTAGTCCATCTGTCATCATGTCTTTGAGCTATGTGTCCTGCCCAAAACCATTTTAGTTCTTTAGTTTCGATAAGAATAACCTTTACTTGAGTTTGCTGCCTAATCCATGTGTTTCTCTTCTTATCTAATAGTCTGATTCCCAATTATATTGGGAATCAGACTGTTAGATAAATCGTTCCATTCTTCGCTGTATAGTTCTCAGCTTCTCTTCCATTCTTTTGGTGAGTGCCCAAGTTTCACTTCCATAAGTCATGGTGGGGAGTATACATTGGTTCATTATTTTACATTTCAGACAAACTGGGATATTGCTCTTCAGTATGTGACTATATTTCCTGAATGCTATTCATCCAAAATTTATTCTTCTCTTGACTTCCTGCCATTTATCATTATTACAGCTAATAACTTGTTCCAGATAAGTATATGACTCCACCTTTTCAATTACTGCTCCTTCAATCATTATTTCCCTTTCCGTGGCATACTTGTTCATCATTACTTTTGTTTTAGCCATATTCATCTTTAGTCCAAAATCCTTACTAACTGTGCATAACTGATTAAGATTTTCCTCTAATTCTTTGGGATCGTGGCTTATGACCACAATGTCATCTGCAAATCATAAATGGTTTAGGTACTCTCCATTCACATTGACTCCTTTCTGCGACCAGTCTAATCTTCTGAAAGCTTCCTCAAGGGCAGCAGTAAACAGCTTCAGAGATATTGTCTCCTTGTCGAACTCCTTTCTCGATTTTAAATTTTATTAAATTAAATATCTCTGGCAGATATTAAATATCTGCTAGATATTTAATATTTTTTCTACAGTATACCCTTTACATATTTGTCATTCATCTGTACTTTCCTTGTAAGTCATATAATAAAGTGCATTGATTATTAATTCATTCAAAATGCTGGCTATACTCCATGTTCTTTATTTCAGAGAAGTGGTAAGTTTGACACTAACAAAAACACCTGGAAAAAGAAGATGCAAAGGCCATCCTCATCTTTCTTCAATTAGTGAAGTTGACAGTCGACCTCTAGCAAAGTCCATAAAGTAATATAATCTGTCTTGTTTTTATTATACTTTAGCATTCTGGATATCTCTGATATGCAAATATGCTTAAATACAGTTAATTACAGGCTTAATGATTATGATTGTAGAGAAAAAAATGTTAATTTCTAAGTATAGAAAAATATGTTTGCATTTCTTAATATAAATTATGAAATTCATAATATTAATATCAGAAGTTATTTTTGCTGTGTTTTCTGAAGATTGTAATTTTTGATCAATTCTTTTATTTCTTATCTGGCTGTTTTATCTTCATTAAATGCTGTTCTCAGGTATAAAATTGCTAACTTGCTCTAATTGTGTAGATGCCTTTAGAAATGCCTAATGCTTCTGTTTTTTTGCTATGTCTATCCATATGTGTTTATTTTATTTTTTTCCAAACATCTCGAGTTACCTTGGGCAACCTTTGCTCATTAAGAAAAAAAATCTCCATTTGTTCCTCCTACACATTCCAGATTTTCCCTACAGAAATTAAATAGACAAATAAAAAGTGTTAGGGCATTAGTTGAGAAGGAAAAGTCAGATTGGGACCAAATTGTCAGCCATTTTTATTTATTTATTATTTTTTATTTATTTATTAGCCACATTAACATATGCAGAATGTGCCCGTTATTTATGCTGTGCCCATCCATCCACATATATTTAATAACTCAGCTCCTAATGGATAGATTTTCATGAAATTATATACATGGACCTATTAAAAAGATTTGTTTATTCATCATTCTAGTGGTGGAAGCACTAGATATTGTATTTGTTGCTATGCTCTAGAGGAGTGTTTCCCAAACTGGGGTCCATAGACCAGTTCTAGAGAGTCCACGAAACATTCAGGAGGGGTGTCAAGTAATATGTGCTTATATATATATGTATATGAGAGTTTGAAGGGTAGGGTACGTTCCCTTGAAGGAATTAAAATGAGGGGCCCATCAAGCTCTCAGCCTCCCAACTCAATGCCAGAGCTCACTCCTGTGCATCAGGCAACACAGTGGCAATCTCCATGCAGAATGCACTGTCCCAAAGATGCTAGTTATTGTCAGTGACTTTATTGTCAGGGAGACAAGGAATTTACTATGCAAAAAGGATAGGTGGAACAGGACCAGTGTATGTCTGCTCGGTGGCAACAGCTGATGATGTTGTAGAGTAGGTATTATCTTTTAAGGGCACAAAATGTGATATTATTGTACACGTTGACACTAATGACACTAAGAGTAGGAGATTTGCAGATTTACTTAACAAGTACAGGTCAACGTTGAAAAAAAGTTGCAAGTTAAGGTTAAATTTGAAAGAGTGTGCAGTTCTGCCCAGACATGATAGGATGGAGTATATGATGAGAGCCTTCTCAGTCAATTCAGCCCTAGAGAGAGATTGTGCAAGGCTCATGGGGTAAAATTTTTCTCAGCGTGGTCTGTGCTTGTTTACAGGAGATACTGCTCGTACAGGGATGGGATACACTTTAAATAGAAAGGGTGCGAGAATTTTGCTGACGCTATCGAGGCAGTGTTAGGTGGGTCGGAAAACTGATTTAGAGACTAAAAGATTAACAGTAGCCATAGGCAGAGGTGAAAGTGATTCTTGCACTGCTATTAGAATGAGCAGCAGAATCATCTTGTTCCATGATGATTCTCAGTGCTGAGAATCATCATGGAACAAGTAAATACATGGGCTGTGTTGGGGTATCTAAGAGTACGAACAAGTGCATGTATACTTGTATGTACACCGATGCTAAAAGAATGGTAAATAAATTTGATGAATTTGAAGTGCTGGGTCAAGGCAGATGTTGGGATATCAGAGATGTGGCATCACACAGATATATGGAATTCAGAATTGGAACTTTGGGAGTACAATGATAGACAGAAAAGGATAGGAAGGGGGAGAGGTTATGCTGTTAATTAAGAAACACAAAATCTAAAGAAGTGCATCCAGTTGATATTGGTGGACACTGCAATGTTGAGTCAGTTTGGTATGACATAAGCACTGGGAAAGGGTAAATGAGAGTAAAAGTGTGTTATTAGCCTAATGACTCTGAGTAAAACAAACAGTTGTGCAGAGAAATAGAGTGGGCCAGTAAATCGGATTGTCTTATAATGGAGAATTTTAACTTCTCAGATATAGACTGGAACTTGTGGGTTGGTCACTCGCATACTAGCAAGCGTTTTATGGATTTATTGGATGATTGTTTACTACAGTAACATGTTTGAGAGGCAACTAGGGAGAGTAATACTCTTGATCTGATTATCAGCAGTGATTATTCATACATTACAAATGTACAGATAAAGTACTGAGTACTTTATCTGTATATTTGCTATTCGATGTGGCATTGATTCCATAAAAAGTGTTCGGGAAGTATGGCCAACCAAGCTGGGTGTAATGCGGTCAGCAATTCAGGTATGGAGAGGATTGGTGTATCCAGACACCTGATATGTCTTTCCATAGTGTCCTACAAGTGCTCTGTGGGATTGATATCGGGGGAGTTCAGGGGCCAATTGATATGCTGGAAGTCAGAACTGTGTTCCTCAAACCATTCCTGCACAACAAGTGCCCGATGGCTTGGCGCATTTGTCATCTTGGAAGACACCATCGCCATTCGGTAAAAAGTGTGATGTAGCGGGGTGTACGCAGTCAGCAAGCAGTTGACGATATCGGAGACCACTGATATTGTTCCACATGCACCAGGGGTCCAAGTTTCTGCAAGTGAAACATGCCCCACACCATACAACCGCCTCCACCGGCCTGCACTTTTGATACCATGTATGATGGATCGAGAGCCTTATATTGTTGACGCCAAATCTGTACACAACTATCCACAGTGTGGAGTAAATAACGTGACTCATCTGACCAGCACACCTTCCAGTCTTCTAATATCCAACTTGCATGCACTTTGTACCAGGCGAGTCTTTTACGCCAATGAACTTAGGAGAGGATGCCGTGTGTGTCATCTGCTGGTATAGCCCATATGTGCGAGTGTGTGATGCATGGTCGTTGCAGATATTGTTCCGGGTTGGCCCATGTTGTATTGGGTAGTCAACTCTTCAACAGTGCTGTGCCTGTTCGTCTGTACAAGTCATCGGACCCGGCACTCACCTCTAACATCAACCTTTCGCTGACCTTTGCAGTTTTGCCGTCATGTCGTTGTTTGAGCATTTTGCTGCCAGTTCTGTTGCACTTGAACTACGGTGGCTCTCGAACATGCCACCAGTTCAGCCGTTTGGGAAATCGGGTGCACCAGCTTGTCGAGCACCCACAGTCTGTCCTTTATCAAAGTCTGATAAATCCTTCCTTTTACCAATCACGCTCGGAATTTTACTACCTGCTGAACCACTGACACTTGATCTATGCTATGTAGGTCAACTAACTCTGCACTCTCGTACCTCACGTGGTCAATGAGTCACATTTAGTTTTCATAGGGGTGGTCATAATTCATTGATCACTCAGTGTATATTGTAGCTGAAGCATTAGATATTATGTTTGTTCTCATGTGCTGGTTGGAGGAATGAATGGGCAATGTGGCAGATGCACAGAAACAAAATGTTCTCAGTTCATGCATAAGAGTTGTTGCTTTTTGCTCAGTTTTTTTTTGTTTGTTTGTTTGTTTGTTTGTTTGTTTCCTACCTATAAATCACAAATTATTACTATTGGCAAATGCACCATATGTTAACTAACTTGTTTCTTATTTCCTATTAGAGTAGCCAAGGGTGCTAAATGCATTTTCTTCTATTCTTTCACTTTATTTATCTTTTCTGTTTCCCCACCTTCTACACCCACACACCCACAGTGTCTTAGCATTTTAAAAAATGGTCGAATCAAGGGATCTTTCTAGTTAATTTTTTTATAGCATCTTGGTCTCTGATGGAGACTATCCAAGCTTCAGAGTACATAACTGTGCCAGTTCAACCAAACTTCTGGTTTTAATGATTTAATTTTTATTCTATAATCTTTTTATGGAATGGTGTGCAGAGAAAAGGTTTATTTGGAATATGTCAGAAGCATTCCTCTTGCATAAAATCCAGCTGGCTCTCTTCCCAGCCCTCCTCATGTTAAAAAAAATAAAAATAATGTTCTTGTTTATACTCTGGCACGACGACCAGGTCAGAGGAGTTTACAATAAATTATCAATACAAGTGTTAATCAAATTTAGCAGTCACAGGCTTGAACCCCAGTCCACTCAAAGAGTGCATGCTACTGCACTCTCGCTCCTGACCACTACTAGTGGATGGATTTTTGTGCAATTTTTATATTTTATATTATTTTTATATTATATTTAATTTTTTCTTGTTAAAAGAAGTAATGAAATGAAATAAATTAGAATAAAATAAAATAGAAGAAACCCTGAAGTGCATATAACCTTATTTTGTGAAGAATAAAATCTGAAATGACACCAAACACTAAACCTATAAGTTTTGAGCAATTCATCAACAGCTGATATCAGTATTAAAAAAAAAAGTGCAAAGTTTTATTATGGAAAGTCACATGTCAGGGTTGATCTTGTATTCCTACACTTATTGAAACAAAATCTTGCCTTTCCAACATGACATACATACACTTGTAATTTCAATAGACATTAAACAATTGAAAATAATTGTGTTATAATGTTTTGACAGCTAGAGATTTATATATTTCTAGTTTACTGGCTGATTGAACTTTTAAGATAAGTTCAATGCTTATCTGCTTCTTCATTTATGTGGAATGAGGGTGATGAATACTTTTACAATGGGTGTGTAATTTGGACTGAGAAGATATGGCTATTATAATGTAATTAGATTGAAATAACTGAAATGAAATAAAATAAATTAGAATAATAAATTAAATTAGGGAAATAAACCTAACATTACTCTAATTTATCCATTACTCTTTTTAAAAGCCCGTAGTCTTTTAATTCACCTTGCATTATTTTGAATGGATTGAAGGCGAGTACCACAAATGAAATAGGTTTACTGAAATTTTATAATTGCTTATTTCATGATTCTGTAGTGTAACGACTGTCTTCAATTTTGAGACCAATTAAAATTATATATGGCTGAATAGTCTCTAAAAGGTAACAAATAATACTGGCCTGCAAATGGAAACTTGTAAAATATGATTTTACTTCTGTTCTAATTGCTATTATTTCAAAGTTGACATCTTTTTTTTTTTTCTTTACTTTAAATTAAATTTAATTTTTATAATAAATATTCAAAGTAACAAAATGCAAAAGTGAAGAAAATAGAAAATGAATGTTCATGCAGATTCACCAGATTTCTCTGAATAAATTCTGGGTCTTTTGGTCTGAGATGAACAGTTTTTTTTTTTTTTTTTTTTTACCAAATTATGCCAGATATCACCACTCTCTCAAAAATTAATTTAATTTCCATTAAAAAAAGTTTGGGAATACAAGAAAGTGCCTTAAGTTCATCTTAAATTGTAAATTTTTGAAATTTATTAAGCATGTTTTCATGTGAATCTGTGTTCCTCTACCCTCCCCCCCAAGTTTGGTCACCATTCCTTAACCATCCAGATGCAAAAAAAGTTTCTAATAAACTGATATGACCAGTAAAGGCCAAAGTAAACCAGTTATTAGAAGGAACGGGAAAATTAACGGTTCTTTAAGTAAAATAAACAAATTTTAGCTGCGGTTTTGAACATTCCTTCTACTAATTTTTCTTCCTGAAAAAAATCCTTGGGGTCTGACAGACTCTCCACCTGCTATAGGGTTAAAATTGCTCCTCCTCTGTGCAAGAGAGTTTCTCAATTTTAATTATTTTCCTAATTTCTAAAGAATTTGCTTTTTAATCCATCATAGTCATATTTTCATCTCCACAATAAACTTGATAGTTTTAAGTTTTTGTTACCCCTAGTTTGCATTAGTTTATATCGCAGATTTATCTAATAAAAGTTGTCAGTTTTCAGTATCAGTTCTGTAAAGAACTGATACTGAAAGTAATTTATTTATCTTCAGATAAGCCTATGAGGTTGGGAGAATTCATATTCACAAGCAATTAAATTGATACCCCAATCGTGTTGTATTAAAATAATAATTTAATACAGTCAGTCCTCGTATAACACATGTTTACACTACACGAATTCGATCATACACGATTTATAAATAGGGGAACGATATCTTATATAACACTAACCGAATTCGCATATGCACGATTCGCCTTTGTGTTTACAAGAAATGGCAGTCGAGCGCAGAATCACTCCAACCGAACGCAACATGATAGGAATGAAGAGAAGATTCTGAAAATGTATTTATGTTTTTTATATCAGTGAAGGGGAAACACATTTCACCATAATAACGTAAAAACCAACACAATTCCAGCTATTGGTATAATCGCAAATGCAATTAGATCGAGTTTACTACCAGTTTATAACAGATTCCACTAGCAGAAATGCAACTGGAAATTGTTTTTATTGTTTTATGGTAGTAACCCCTAGAAATGTGCTATAGTAAAATGTGAGGTGTTAATAGTGTATCTCTGCCTTTACGGTGTTGTTTATTCAGTTGCTACACATGCGCAGCTTTGTTTATGTGTATCAAGTGTGCCTCTTTGTTTTGTAATTGTGTTTTATTCCCTAAAAATGAGTAAAATGCTTAAAAGGTGTGAAAAGGAAGCATCCTGGTGAAGACACTGCAGATTCAGAGAGAAAAAGAAAAGAAATATCGATAAACAGAGGCGGACTGGGTCAAATTCCTATTCGGGAAAATTTATAGTGGCCTCATACTATGGTTTATGGCCAAAATCACAGCGGCCTCCGGCCCACTGGGGTTTCCCCGGTAAGGCTTATGGCCAGTCCGCCTCTGTCGATAGAGAAAAAATATGAAATTATGAAACGCTTTGAGCGAAGTGAAAGACCATGTGGTATTACACGTGCTACAGACCTAAATGAGACAATGCCAAGAATTACAAAGAATGCAGAGAAAATAAAAACGCTTTCATAGCAGGAACAACTCAAAGTGTAATTAAAATACATTGACACAAAGAATTGGAAGAGATGGAATGGCTGTCATCTGGATAGAAAACCAAACAAAAAACAAGTTTGCTTACGATAGAAGCAAAAGCAGTAGCAATATTTTATTACGTAATAGTCGCAATAAAATACTTACGTATTTTATTACGATTATTTATTTTGTTTGGTAGTGTTTTGGTTACAAATGTGTGTTCAATCTTGGGTGGTCGGCACCTAACCCTATTTTTCCCATAGGGCCAGTTGTTTATATTGCATGATTTTGCATTGCACGAGGGTTTCTAGGAACACAACTATCGTGCTATACGAGGACTGACTGTACTGCAAAATAAATGTACATAACATAGATATTTATAATTAAAACTATTTACAATAAAATAATACAAATAAAATAAAATAAGAGTGATAAAAGTCACTGTTGAGAAAGGAGGCAGATGCCTCTGAAAGCTTCGGTATCCAGTATTTTAAGGCTTTTAAAGTATTTTATTTTAACATATTTTAACGTTTTATCGCTCTTATTTTATTTTATTTGTATTATTTTATTGTAAATAGTTTTAATTATAAATATCTATGTTATGTACATTTATTTTGCAGTATTAAATTATTATTTTAATACAACACGGTTGGTGTATCAATTTAATTGCTTGTGAATAGTAATTTATTTAATTATTTGTAAATATATTTCTTCTGAATTAATGTTTTAAGCTGCATAAAGAGTGCTATTTCATTTTAATAAATCTTTTTATGTTATTTAGTAGTGCCTCCTTAATTACATCTCCAGAAGTGATATTTCTTGAAGAAAATAATGGGTCATTAAAGAGGACATCCAAAAGAATAGCATCCTTGCATGCAACAAAGAAAATTAAAGTTGCTATAAATCAAAAAAGGCTCGATCCCTCTAAAAAATCGAATAGATCCAAAATTATTTCTCAGTCAGATAATGCAGATGAAACTACATTTAGAGAGAACAATAAAATAGAATCTGTAAACTGTGACTTTGATTCTTTAAAGAAACAGATTTTTAATCAAACTATCTCAAATGATTCTACAAGTGATGTAAATAAATCAAATTTTAAAAAGTCACATTGCAGAGGTGCAAAAAAAGTTTCTGGAAATAAACGTTCAAAACGTAAGACCCAAGAGGTTCTTTCAAACGTTACAGACTTGAAGCAAAGCTCAAAACTTATACACAATGAAATAGAATTGCAAATTGATGAAAGCACCTGTGATAAAGATGTGTTTGAATCATCTCAAGGTAGGTGTATCAGACAGAATTTACGTCCAAGGAAAGGTAAAAATATTAATTATGCTGACTCTAAGAAAAAAAAAAAATCATCACATGTGACACCAAAATGTTCACAATCTTCAAGAAATATAACAGAGAGTGTTCCAAAAAAGCCATCTCCACATAAAATTAAATGCAAGCCAGTAACTCCACAAGAGGCAAGAATGAGATTAAGGCATGTTGCTATAAATTCACCAAAACCAGACAGTGCATCTCGGCATATATTTTCTCCGCACAGGCAAGAATCTGTGAGAAAACGCGTCCAGGATTACACAAAGCATTTAGCTGAAAACATACATTCCCTTGTTTCATCTGCAAGCAAATTAAAATCAGTGAAAAAATTGGCTGGATTTGCTAACCCATCATCATTGAAGCAAACAAATAAGCAGCAGCAATTGCATAATGAAAATACTATGAACAATTTGAATTTCTCAGCATTTGCTAACCCATCATCATTGAAGAAAACAAATAAGCAGCAGCAATTGCATAATGAAAATACTATGAACAATTCAAATTTCTCAGCAGTTACACCGTCAAGTGGATCATGTAGAACTAAGCTAAATTTTCTTAATGACAGCAAAGAAACATTCAGCAAAAAAGACTTAATGTCCAAGACTCCTAAAAAAAGTATATGCAATAATGTAGCACCCACTAGAGTAAGCTGTCGTCAGGTACTGATGCAAGCAGCTAAAATGAGTGAAACTCAGAGGAGATCATCAATAATGCGTCACCGCATCAGAGTTAGTAAACATTATTTAAATGAGCAAGTAGAAAATGCAGTTTGTAGGTCAGGTAAAAAATCCTTGAGTCATCCTTTAAAAAATGTAGAAATCGAAAATAGTTTAGAAGATACAGCAGATCATCAAGTAGTACTTGAAAGAGACAGTGAAGGCGACATCCATAATGAAAAACAAGATATTAGGTAAGTAAATTGTTTAATCTTTTTCATGATACTAACAAGATATATCTGCACATAATTTCATGCCTGCTGTAGCATTTTTGCTTATGTATTTATTTATTTGAAACTCCCACTTCCAATAACTTAAAACATTTTATACAAATAATTCAGTTATTAGTGTAATGTCTTATTAATTAATATAAATTTTGTACAGTTGTTTTTCATCTATAACTCTCTTAGCTGGTCTCATGAAAAAAGAGCACTAAGTGGAACCATGCTAAAATGTCTAGATTAGAAAACTGATTAACACTTCTAGTAGATTTTAAGGTGCCGTCTCCTTATATAATACACTGAGTGGAGAGAAATCATTGGAATACCTACCTAGTAACGGGTAGGCCCACCTTTTGCCCAGTTAATGGCAGTCACGTGGCGAGGCATTGAGTCCACTAGTTTACGAAAGCATTCAACAGGTATTTCCATCAATGCTTGCTGCACTGCTGCCCATAATTCTGTCGCATTCCTGGGTGGAGGATCCAAAGCTCGAATGGACCTTTCTACAGCATCCCAAAGATGCTCCACAGGGTTCGTGAACAGGGAGGCCATTCCATGGTGGTAAAATCTCTGCAGAATGCTCTTCGAACCATGTTCCAGTCACCACGGCCCTGTGGAGAGGCGCATTGTCCTGCTGGAAGAGTCCATTGCCCAGTGGGTGCACGATGACCATGAAAGGATGCAGATGGTCTGCATGGATGCGCATGTAACTGGGACCATTCAGAGATGCATCTAGACATACCAGAGGTCCCAACGTGTGCCAGTTGAATATGTCCCAGACCATTACTGACTGTCCACCTCCTGCCTGAACAGTTCTTTATTGACATGATGGGTCGGTGCCTCCATAGCCAGGTGGGAAGGAGCAGCAGAGCGTAGCACCCACTTCTTGATTAGACCAGGGTTCGAGCCCGTCACCACCAAATACGGAGGATGCGGAAAGGTCAGGGAATGACCACCGCATATTCCCGGAGCAGTTTGGCCTTAGTTGCTAATGCTACTAAAAACCAAATAACAAACAAACATGATGGGTGCATAGCTTCATGTGGTTTCCGGCAGATACGCACCCTCCCGTCCACTCAAAATAACTGGAAACAGGACTTGGACCAGCAGATCCATCTGCAATCATCCAAGGTCCAGTGCCAATGTTCTTTCACCCAGTTGAGGCGTAGAGTCCTGTGTCATGGTGTTAGCAATGGGACTCTGGTGGGTTGGCAGCTCTCATAACTTATTGCGGCTAATGATTGCCTGATGGTCTTGGTGGAGATTTTTCTGGCACCTCCATCTTTGAAGTCGGCAGTGATTTGTGCCACTGTTGCTCTCCGGTTGGCTGAAACAATGCAAGACAGACATTGACAGCCACATTCATCCACCACCTTTCTCCACCTACGGCGCTGTCCACAATGAGATGTTATTCCAGAAATGCCATATTCCCCATACACTCTTGATACAGTTGAATGGGGATATTGCAGTTTCTGTACCACCTCCATGATAATAGTTTGTTTGTTTGTTTGTTTGGTTTTTAGGAGCATTAGCAATTAAGGCCATATTGCTCCGGGAATATGCGGTGGTCATTCCCTGACCTTTCCGCATCCTCCGTATTTGGTGATCACGGGCTTGAACCCCGGTCTAATCAAGAAGCATGTGCTACACACTGCTGCTCCTGCCCACCTGGCTATGGAGGCACCCACTATCACCCTCTCTCAAAGTTGGTTAACTCACGATGTTTATCCACACTGACATCGACTTACCATCTACGTGAATGCAGTGTACCTGTATATCTGCCAGGCTGCAGGTTCGTCCACTAGCAAGAGGAGTGACAGCATTACATTGCCCTGGAACCAGGTATCCCATGAATTCTCTCCTTTCAGTGTAATAATAATAGTACAGAGCCTCTCAAATCAGTATTTAGTAGCAGAGAAAGGTTTGGCATTGGATTCTAAGAAAATTTGTCCTAACATATGCAAACAAACTCGTTGCCTTCTGTCAAATTTTCATTTTATCAGTTGTTGATTTTATCAGTAGCAGTATCATGGATTCTGAGTTGAATTTTGATGCCCATTTACTATAATTAATTTTACTACATAACATTTGCAATATTTTGATTGCACAGCTGTCCTCTCCCCCAAATATGTTCTAGTTCAGTTATGTTTTTTGATTTGTACAAAGGGTACTAGGAAAGTTTTGCAATATGACGCAACAATGAATCACAGGAAGCTGCTTGTTGCTGCATGTTGAGACATGTTCATACGTGCATAGTAGCCGCCGCGCCAAGTCGATGGGCTCAGTTATTCATTAGCAGTGAGAGTGTAAAGTGCTTGCGATGGCATCGTGGTCACAAAATGAGATAAGGACAGTTTTGCGGTATAATTTCGTGCGTGGTTTAACCATAGACCAGTGCTTAGAAGAAATGACTCTTGCACTAGATGATGATTGTCCACATCGTACAACGATATTCAGGTGGTATAGAGAATTCCAAAGGGGAAATTTCACTCTGGAGGATTCTGAGAGGCCGGGAAGGCCACGAACATCAGTTACAGAGGAAAACGTTACTGCTGTGAGGAAAATGCTTGACGAAAACAGCCGAGTGACCTACCAACAGATAGAGGATACTTTGGGCCTAAATGCACCAGCAATTCGTTCGATTCTGCAAGATCATTTGCACGTGAAGAAACTTTGTTCTCTCTGGGTGCCACATCAACTGACTGAAGAGCAGATGACACGACGTGTGACTTGGTGCCGGGAGATGTTAAAAAAGTTTGATAAGGGACAATCTCGGTATGTGAACAACATCGTGACAGGTGACGAGACTTGGCTGTACTATTACGATCTGCCGACCAAGGCTCAAAACAAAGTTTGGGTCTTTGATGATGACGACACACCCGTAATTGTCAGAAAATCCCGATCTGTAAAGAAGAAAATGATAGCTGTATTTTTCAAATCGAGTGGAATTGTGGAACGTGTCGTTTTGGACACGCAGAAGACAGTCACAGCTAAGTGGTATACTGAACAATGCCTGCCTAAAGTCATTGGATCTATGAAGAACCTGCGGCCAAAGTCAAGAAGGGACACCTGGTACCTCCATCACGATAATGCTGCAGCTCACCGCACCAAAGCCTGCACCAAATATTTGACCACGACAGGACTGAAACTTCTCGAGCACCCTCCCTACAGTCCAGACCTTGCTCCCTGTGACTTTGCACTGTTCCCACATGTGAAAATGAAGCTAAAAGGGAGGCGGTTTTCCAGTGATGAGGACCTTCTACGGGCTTGGGACAACGAGTGTGCTTTACTCCCTAGTGAAACTTGGCAGAACTGGTTTAAAGATTGGTTTCGGAGGATGGAGAGGTGTATTGAATGTAGAGGAAATTACTTTGAAAAAATTAAATAAACAAAGCTGTATTGCAAAACTTTCCTAGTACCCTTTGTACATAACTCTATCCTAAATTTGCTTATTCTCTATTTAATTTAGTTAGCTTTTTTTTTAATAGGTTAATGCTGATAGCATCTTTACTCTTTCTCGAAGATTCACAAGGAGACAAATTTTTAAATTGTAAAAGGTGCTTGCAGACTATATTGTGCAGAAATTTGCTTTCGGCCAGAGATTAGTTGATTTTTTAAACAAATTTTCACCTGAAGTTGTGGAAGTGGGTAATTTGAATAAAACAAATGGACAAATGATACATTTTATTTTATGTTGCTGATTATATAAAAGCTTGCTTCTATGCAACCTTTAACCACTACTAATAGTAATAAATTTTAAAAATGATATCAAGAATATTTTTAAATTTTCTTTATCTCTGATTTTCTGCTTGTAACTTTTAGTATTAGCCATATGGTTCAAGGAAGCCCTAGGCTTTTGCTGCAACAGGAAAATAAAATTTTTAAAAATAAATAAATAGTAATAATATTTAAAAAAAAAAAAAAAAAATCTTACATATTCCACTCATCAGAATACGTGCTGATCCAGCTGACCATTGAATATTTCTAAACTGTTAGATTAACTATTCACTACAATAATTTATTCCAGTGATTTATAACTCATTAGTGCCTGCCTGGCAACCCAAAGGTCGCAGGTTCGAATCCCGCCTCGGGCTTGGATCAAAGTACTGCAAAAACCTTGGGAGGTGCATTATGGCTGCAGAAGCTGATGCGCCAACAACTACCCAAAATAAAAAATAACTCATTAGCTAAAAGAAAACTTCCTGGAGTCCAGTCTATACTGCCTCTCCCATAATTTAAATATATGTTCCCCAGTTCTAACATCATTTATATAAAATATCAGCTTGATTCTTATCCCCTTTCAGTGCGTTATAAGCATCAATAAGATCCCATCTATGGTGCCAATATCTTCCTCATATGGACACCGCCTGTTTGCCAATCTCACCAAGCATGTTGCCCATCTTTTAAATTTTTTTTCCTTAAGTGTGGTCTCTACTTTGATACAGTGTATAGCTCCATGTTTTGTTATCTACTAGTCATCATGTATCTTACTCTTTTTTTTTTTTTAATTTAGTGTGCCTGAATTCATTGAAACAAAGACAAGTGAATTAGAAAAAAGCAGTGTAAAGGAATCAAGTGATGTTGTAAGTATTTAATATAATATATATAATTATACAGTATGTTCTTAGTACTTGGGTAACAAAAAGAATATAAAAAGTAATACAGAATATAAAGGTTTGATCAAAAACTTCAGTGAATGATGGAACCACACCCTTGATCCATCATGCCTGCCACTGATCAAAACATTTTTGCAAGTCTTCTTTTATCAGTGCTTCTAGTATGTTGTGGTTGATTGAAAATTCCTGAATTGACTCATCATTTTCCTTTCATGTCCGTTTTAATATTTTTAATAGCCAAAGATTGCATGATGCCAGATCAGATGAATATAGTGGAGGTATCACAGTGGGTGATGTTTGACACAGTGCAATGTCATGGTGAAGGAGCCAACCATATTTTTTGAGGTTGTTTATAGCAGCCTGTGTTTCTTAATCATTTGAAAACTTGGTAGTAGATTGCATTAACAGCACATTTCAGAAGGAATTCTGACAACATCATCCCCTCATCAAAAATTGCAACCACCGTGACCTTTGTGTGTCATTTTGTTGACTACCATTCCTTTTTTTTTTTTTTGGCCTTGAAGACAGTTCTGTTGGGAGCTTTGACTATTTGTCTGTAGGTCATATCCATGCACCCATGATTTATCACCTGTTATAATTTTTGTTAAAAATACAGAATCCGACATGGCTTGCTTGAACAACTCAGATGAAATGACCACTTGATACTGTCTTTGATCTTAAATGAGAATGTGTAGAACAAGCTCTGAACTCAAGTTTTTCAAATCTTCAGCCAGAATGACCTAAACCAAATGAAAAAGGCATTTCAGCAATTTCTCACTCTGTGACAGTGGTTTTATCATTTGTTACTTGTTTGGAGAGTTCTGGATTCAATTTCCATCTATAACTGAAGGAATTTCTCTTCGATCTAAAGTCAATCAAGAAAAATTTAGACTCCTGAAAGAGAGATAAACAACTTCTTCCACCATCAGTGGCACATGTTTTAGCCTGCATAGCATGTATATCAGCCCACAAACACACTTGTACAGATGTGATATACAATGGTGCAAGTTTAAGTCATTGATGCACTTAAAACTCAACAATAACAACTCAGCAGTTTCTGACTGGTCAGTCATTGATCTGATTGTTATGGTGTGAACTTCATTGATATTATGATTATTTTGGGATGTTGATGGCAACTGCTTATTTCTTCATCTTTAGTGAAAATTTTCCCAAGTGAAACTGTTGAATTCAATTAAACTGTCTCCCCCCTACCAATAGCATTATCTCCATAACCCAAGCATCTCCTGTTCCTGTTCTTGTGGCTGACTCCAAATTTATAACAAAATTCAATGTTTGCACATTGTTCATAACATTAGCATTAGTGTGGCATATGATGCAAGAAAGCAAGCTTATATAGCTTCAGCCAAAAGAAAAACCCTTCCCATTTCACCCATCCATCACTCCAAATGTTTGTCTAGTTTCTGCCTTGAACTTATTTAAGTTGCTGACCTCCACTACAACAGATGGAAGTTTGTTCCAACTATCAACCACCTGCTGGCTAAAGGTGAATTTACGCACATCTAATCTACAAGTGTGTTTCCTTAGTTAGAATTTATGTCCCCTCAGGTGAGTAATCTGAGCAAGGGGAAGAATCCCATTAGCATGGAGCTTGGACAATCCATTCAAGGCCTTATACACCTCAGTTAGATCGCTTTGCAGGTGCCTAGTCTCCAGAAGCTGCAATTTGCAGAACTTAAGCCTTTCTTCATAACATCACCCCTTTGTTCCTTTCGCCAGTCTTGTTGCCCTTCTCTATACTCATTCTTAGGAACTCTACATCCTTCCTAAAATGAGGCTCCCAGACCTGTATGCAGTACTCAAGGCACAGCCTGACCATTGCCTTATACAAAGGGATAACACCTCCTTATACCTACTAGCAAAATTCCTGTATATCATTGACAAGACTCCATGACCTACTCTGGCAGCCTGTCTGCACTGCTCAGAAAACTTCATATCTAACTGCACAATTACCCCCAGGTCTCTTTCATTCTCCACTACCCTGAGTGTAACACTACATAGCTGGTACATTTCTCTGGGGTTACTGCTACCCATATGCAGTACATTACATTTGTCGATGTTAAACTTCAGTTGCCACCTCTCAGCCCATCTTCTCAACTTTTTCAGATCCTGTTGCAGTAGCATACTATCATTGCTGTCATTAACAACCCTGCCAACCTTCGTATCATCTACAAAATTAGATATTAGCCCTGATATACCTTCATCAGTATCATTGATAAATATCGAAAACAACAATAGGCCCAACATCGAAACCTGGGGGACTCCACTAATAACATAAATCCATGAAGAGCAGTGTCCATTAATAACCACTCTCTGTCTTCTCCTACTCAACGATCCTTTTATCCATTGTAGCAACTTGCCCTTAATGCCATACTGCTCAAGTTTGTTCCACAGTATGAATTGTTTTCCTAAAATCCAAGTATATGATATCAAAATTATTCTTTATCCAATTCCTTTGTAACCACATCATAGTATCCAATCAAATTTGTCAGACAAGACTTCCCCTTAACAAATCCATGCTGTATCTGAAGTATAACTGCAGTCTTGTCTAGATGATCCTGCATCACTTCCTTAACCAGTGACTCCATTATTTTATCTGGAACAGACGTTAGACTAACTGGTCTGTAATTACCTGTGTCACCCTTTGATCCTTCTTTGTGATTGGGGACACATTTCTGCATCTCCATGCCCCCCCCTTCCCGAGTCCAAGGAAGCTTTCATAATTATGGCTAAGGTTTTGCTTACTTCCTTTGCTGCCTCCTTTAATATAACTAGATAGATTCCATCCACCCTCAGTGTCTTCATTATGTTTAACTTCAAAAATTTCTCCTGCACTTTGCTCTCAGTTATAACAAAATCGCTTAACTCCCTGTTAAGAGTTTGATAAACATCTGGCCCTCTCCTTGTTGTATAACTCCAAGGGTGAATTTAGAATCAAAATATGCATTTAGTGGCAGCTATCTGAGAATGTTAGTTTAACATTCTCAGACCGTTAGTTTAACATACAATTTAAACCTCAGTTAGTTTAACATTTATAGATCTGTTAGTTTAACTTCGGTTCCAGGAAAATTAATGGAGGCACTGGTTAAAGAAGCACTGCAGGATCATCTGGACAAGAATTCAGTTATAGCTCAGACACAGCATGGTTTTGTTAAGGGCAGGTCTTGTCTGACCAATTTGATTGGATACTATGATGTAGTCACAAAAGAACTGGATGCAGGGAATAACTTTGATATTATATATTTGGATCTTAGAAAGGCTTTTGATACTGTTGCGCATGGAAGACTACTGCACAAATTGGAGCAGTGTGGCATTGGAGGCAAATTGCTGCTATGGATAAAGGGATGGTTGAGTGGCAGAAGACAGAGAGTGGTAATCAATGGACACTGCTCAACGTGGACTAATGTTATTAGTGGAGTTCCTCAGGGTTCAGTGTTGGGTCCATTGTTGTTTTCTGTATTTATAAATGATATAGATGATGGTATATCAAGCTTAATGTCCAAGTTTGCAGACGATACAAAGGTTGGCAGGGTTGTTAAGGACACTACTGATGCTATGCTGCTGCAACAGGATCTGGAAAGGTTGAGCAGATGGGCTGAGAGGTGGCAAATGAAGTTTAACATTGACAAATGTAAAGTACTACATATGGGAAACAGTAACCCCAGAGCAATGTATCAACTCTGTGGTACTACGCTGAGAGTGGTAGAGAATGAAAAGGACCTGGGGGTAATTGTGCAGGCAGATATGAAGTTCTCTGAGCAGTGCAGACGAGCTGCAAGAGTAGCTCATGGTGTCTTGTCAATGATATACAGGAATTTTTCTAGCAGGGATAGGGATGTGATTATTCGCTTGTATAAGGCATTGGTCAGGCCACACCTTGAGTACTGTATACAGGCCTGGAGGCCTCATTTCAAGAAGGATGTAGAGCTCCTGGAACGAGCACAGAGAAGGGCACAAGATTAGTGAATGGAACAAAGGGTTGCTCTTACGAAGAAAGGCTTAAGTTTTGCAAATTACAGAGTCTGGAGACTAGGCATCGGCGAGGTGATCTGATAGAGGTGTATAAGGCTTTGAATGGCTTGAGCATGCTCAATGCCGATGTAATTCTTCCTCTTGCTCAGAATAATCACCTGAGAGGGCATAAATTCAAATTGAGGAAGGACGGATGTCGGATAGATGTGCGGAAATTTGCCTTTAGACAGCGGGCAGTTGGTTTGTGGAATAGACTTCCATCACATGTTGTTGAAGTTGATAGCCTAAACAAATTTAAGGCTCAGCTGGACAGGTATTTCGAACGAACGGAGGGGTGAAATGGGAGTAGTGGTTGTGCTTTTTTTTTTTCCTTTTTTTTTTTGGCTGATGCTGAATAAGCTTGCTTTCTTGCATCATATGCCTCTACTAATGCTAATGCTAACCCTTAGCCATAATTATGAGAGCTTCCCAGGACTCAGGTGAGGTACCCATGGACTGAAGATGTGCAAATGTGACTCCAATCCACAAAGGAGGATCAAAGGGAGACACGGGTAATTACAGACCTGTTAATTTAACTTCTGTTCTACGGAAATTAATGTAGGCACCGGTTAAAGAAGCATTGCAGGATCATCTAGACAAGACTTCATTTATAGCTCTGACACAGCATGGGTTTGTTAAGGGGAAGTCATGTCCGACTAATTTGATTGGATACTATGATGTAGTCACAAAGGAACTGGATGCAAAGAATAACTTTGCTATCATATATTTGGATCTTAGAAAAGCCTTTGATACTGTTGCACATTAGTATTAGTATTAGTAACGGCCGTATGGTGCAAGAAAGCCTATGGCTTATGCTGCACCAGCCAAAAAAAAAAAAAAAAAAAAAAAAAATCCGAACAAAACAATGATAAAAACAAAAATTAAATAAATAAATAAATAATAATAATTAATAAATAAATAAAAATAATAAAATGAAATAAAAAATAAATAAAAAGGAAATTAATCCTATCATCCTATGCGCTTCCCTTACCCGAAAGTACTATCCAGATGACCTTTGAATTTCCCCAAACTGTCGGCCTCTACCACCCATGAAGGCAACTTATTCCAGTAATTTATAACTCGCTGGCTAAAATAAAACTTCCTGCAGTCTAATCTAAACATTTCCCCCCGTAACTTGAATTTATGTCCCCTAGTTCTAGCATCATTTATAATCTTGAAAATTTTGTCATCATTCATTTTACTGATGCCTCTCAGAGCCTTAAACACCTCAATCAAATCTCCTCTAAGGTGTCTAGTTTCCAAACTCTGCAACCCACATATTCGAAGTCTTTCTTCATACGGACGCCCTTTTGCCGATCTCACCAGGCGAGTTACCCTTCTTTGCACCCTTTCAAGAAGCTCGATGTCTTTCTTTAGGTGCGGTCTCCATACTTGAACACAGTATTCCAAGTGTGGTCTAACATAGGCCTTATATAATGGGATTATCACGTCCCTATCTCTACTTGCAAAAGTTCGATAGATCATCGATAGGACACCATGGGCCTTCCTTGCAACCTGTTTACAATGCTCAGAGAATTTCATGTCTGACCGTATCGTAACACCCAAGTCCCTTTCCTCCAGTACTGGGTTTAGTTGAACTCCACCAAGTGAATAAGTTATTTTGGGATTACTGTTTCCCAGGTGTAATACCTTACACTTTGTTGGATTAAAGCACAGCTGCCATTTTTCTGACCATTCTTGAAGTCTATCTAGGTCTCTCTGAAGAAGCTCAGCTTGACAGTGATCATTAACTACTCTACCAATTTTAACGTCATCTGCAAATTTAGACATCACGCCCTCTATCCCTTCATCAATGTCGTTTATGAAAATTAAAAACAACAGTGGTCCTAATACTGATCCTTGGGGAACTCCACTTCTTACATCAACCCAATCTGAGGAATAGCCATTTATCACAACCCTCTGCCTCCTGCTCTGAAGCCATCCTTCTATCCATCTAAGGATTTTTCCAGTGATTCCAACCTGTTCCAGCTTATAAAGCAACCGCTCATGTGGGACTGAGTCAAAAGCTTTGCTGAAATCTAAATAAACAATGTCGAAATTATTCCCTAAATCCAGCTCGTGAGTGACCCTTTCGAAATAGCGAACCAGATTTGTTAAACATGATTTTCCCTTTACAAAACCATGCTGAGTATCCTTGAGAATTTCAATTCGATCCAAATGATCCTGAATTCCACCCTTGATCAATGCCTCCATGATTTTCCCTACTACTGAAGTCAGACTGACAGGTCGATAATTTCCCACTTCACTTTTAGAGCCACCCTTATGTATGGGAGATACATTTGCACTTTTCCAATCCAAGGGAATCTCCCCAGAGTCTAGTGATGCTCACATAACCAGCCTCAGTGGTTCAATGCACTCGCTTGCCGCCTCTCTCAAGATTATAGGGTATATTCCATCAACTCCAGGAGCCTTACTAGTCTGTAGGCTTGAAAGTTTTTTCATTAAATAATCTTGCGAAATTTCAATATCATTAATTACATATTTTTTAACTTCGCTCCCACAATTTCCCATTGCCACAAAAGGCTTTTCATTTGTAAATATCGATGCAAAATAACTGTTGAGTTCATCTGCAACGGCAGCTGGTGTATTTATTACTATCCCCTTTCCCTTACGTAAAGGTCCGATCTGGTTTGTCCTGCTCTTCTTGGCATTTATATATGTGAAGAATTCTTTATCCCCCCTCTTTGCTCTGTTTGCTAGTGATTTCTCATAAACTGCCTTTGCCTGTCGAACCTTTTCTGTGGCTCTATTACTCATCACCTTGTAGCTGTTATAGGCTCCAGTACTTTTTATTGCTCTGTAACGTTTCCATGCCACCTTTTTCTGCTCAAGTAATGTGGCAACTTCACTATTCATCCAACTTGGAACCCTTCTCGTGGAGTATTTTTTTTAATGGTATATACGCATTCAAGGCATCGGTGATTAATGTTTTAAAAGCGTACCACAGTTCAAATGTATTCATTCTCTGCGCGATATCTACCCAGTTAATAGAGGCCATGTAGTACCTTAAGGCATCGTAATTTCCTTTTCTGAAATTAAAACCCATTCCTTTGCCTTTTACTTCTGCTACCTCTCTCGTCATCATCCACCGTAGAACTCCGTGATCACTTCCTGCTACTGGTTCCTCTACTGTCAGCCCTGTTATGTCATCTGATTCATGTGTGATGATGAGGTCTAGGATATTCTTTTCTCTAGTACTTTCCCTGACATGTTGATACAAATAACAGTCATCTAGTTGATTTAAAAATTTTGTTCCCCATGTCGAGTTTCCTTCCCATTTACTCCAATCAATTAGAGGCAAATTGAAATCACCCATAATAAGGCATTGACGCTTACTTGCCCATTCCATTTGCATGTAGAGGCTTTTGTCATAGTCTTCACAATCACCTGGTCTGTAGATTACGCCTACTCGCATTGTACCTTTGTTTCCAACTATCTCACACCATACAGACTCTATACTAGCATGTGAAATGTCTGAATCTGGGAAAGCTATCGTCGCACTCAGGCTGCTTCTGATAAGAAGCATTACCCCACCACCCCTTCTATCTACTCTATCCTTCCTAAATACATTATACAAGCCGTACTGAAACTCATCATCCCCAATTTCCGGGTGGCACCACGTCTCCGTAAGCCCTATTATGTCCGCGTTACTTGTTTTAACCAGCAGTTCGAATTCGCTCATTTTATTGACGACACTTCTAACGTTACTGTATAAACAATTAAGATTTACTGTTCTTGTATATTTAACAACCCTAACACAACCCTTGAAGTTTTTTAGGCTCTCTTCCCTGATATTAGCTACCTGCTCACGTGAAACGTCTTTGCCCCCAGAACATCTAGATAATACGTCCAGTTGGGGTAACAGATAAGAACTCTTAAGGTATGTGCAAGAGTTACATTGACCAATATTATCAGATAAACGCGTGTCAGTATTACCCACATCCCCCCTAAACATGGAAGACTGCTGCACAAATTGGAGCAGTGTGGCATTGGAGACAAATTGCTGCTATGGATAAAGGGATGATTGAGTGGGAGAAGACAGAGGGGTAATCAATTGAAACTGCTCTTTGTGAACTAATGTTATTAGTGGAGTCCCTCAGGGTTCAGTGTTGGTCCATTGTTGTTTTCTGTATTTATAAATGATAATGATGATGGTATATCAGGCTTAATGTCCAAGTTTGCAGACGATACGAAGGTTGGCATTGTTGTTAATGACACTAATGACAGTACACTGCTGCAACAGGATCTAGAAAAGTTGAGCAGATGGGCTGAGAGGTGGCAAATGAAGTTTAACATTGACAAATGTAACGTATCAACTCTGTGGTACCACACTGACAGTGGTAGAGAATGAAAAGGACCTGGGGGTAATTGTGCAAGCAGATATGAAGTTTTCTGAGCAGTGCAGACAGTCTGCAAGAGTAGCTCATGGTGTCTTGTCAGTGATATACAGGATTTTTTCTAGCAGGGATAAGGAGGTGATTATCCCCTTGTATAAGGCAATGATCAGACCACACCTTGAGTACTGTATACAGGTCTGGAGGCCTCATTTTAAAAAGGATGTAGAGCTGTTGGAACGAGTACAGAGAAGGGCAACAAGATTAGTGAATCGAACAATGGGTTGCTGTTACAAATAAAGGCTTAAGTTTTGTAAATTAAAGTGTCTGGAGACTAAGCACCTGCGAGGTAATCTGATTGAGGTGTATAAAGCCTTGAATGGTTTGAGCGTGCTCAATGCTGATGGGATTCTTCCTCTTGCTTAGAATAATCACCTGAGAAGGCATAAATTCAAATTGAGGAAAGACGGTTGTAGGATAGATGTGCGGAAGTTTGCCTTTAGCCAGCGAGTAGTTGTTTGGTGGAACAGACTTCCATCCCTTGTTGTGGAAGTTGATAGCCTAAATAAATTTAAGGCTCAGCTGGACAGGTATTTCGAACGAACGGAGAGTTGAAGTGGAAGTGGGTTTTTTTTTTTTTTTTGGCTGATGCCACATAAGCTTGCTTTCTTGCATCATATGCCTCTACTAATGCTAATGCTCGTCTACAGTCAAACCATTGATATCAAGTGGACCAATCTGATTCATTCCCTTCCTTTTAGTCTGTACATTCGAACTTTGTTATAATGAGCACGGAAATAACGAGATTGCGGTGTAATGAGCAAAAAGGCACAATAATTTTAATTTGCACGTAGTAGTAGTAGCATGTGATGCAAGAAAGCAAGTGTATGAGCTTATGCAGCATCAGCCAAAAAAAAAAAAAAAAAAAAAATCACACCATTCCTCCAAATGCCTGTCCAGTTCCTCCTTAAATTTATTCAAACTATCAACTTCCACAACGACAGATGGAAGTTTATTCCAGCAATTAACCACCAGCTGGCTAAAGGCAAATTTCCACACATCTATTCTACATCTGTCTTTTCTTAATTTGAATTTATGCCCCCTTAGGTTCGTAATCTGAACAAGTGGAAGGATCCCATCAGAATTCAGCGTGCTCAACCCATTCAAGGCCTTATACACCTCAATCAGATCACCGCGCAGGTGCCTAGTCTCCAGCCACTACCATTTGCAGAAGTTAAGCCTCACTTGGTAAGAGGATCCCTTCATTCCCCTCACCAATCTTGTTGCCCTTCTCTGTACACGCTCAAGTAAATATACATCCTTCCTAAAATGAGACCTCCAGACCTGTACGCAGTACTCAAGGTGTAGCCTGACCATTGCCTTATACAGAGGGACAATCACCTCCTTCTCCCTGCTAGCAAAATTCCTATATATCATTGACAAAGCCCCATGACCTGCCCTGGCAGCCTGTCTGCATTGCTCAGAAAACTTCATATCTGACTGCACAATTACTCCCAGGTCTTTTTCATTTTCTACCACCTTAAGTAGTACCACACAGTTGGTACGTTTCTCTGGGGTTACTTCTACCCATATGCAGCACCTTGCATTTGTCAAGGGTAAACCTGTTTCCACTTCTTAGCCCATCTGCCCAAATTATCTAGATCCTGTTGCAGTAGCACACTGCCATTACTGTCATTACCAACCCTGCCAACCTTTGTATCATCTGCAAACTTCGACATTAAGTCTGATATACCTTCATCAATAGCATTGATAAATATACAAAACAACAGTGGACCTAACACCGAACCCTGTGGGACTCCTCTAATAACATTAGTCCACGAAGAGCAGCACCCATTGATTACCACCCTCTGTCTTCTCCCACTTAACAATCCTTTTATACATTGTAGCAACTTACCCTTAATACCATTCTGCTCCAATTTGTACAATAGTCTTCCATGCGCAACAGTGTCAAAAGCTTTCCTGAAATCCAAATATATGATATCAAAATTATTTTTTGCATACAGTTCCTTTGTAACCACATCATAATATCCTATCAAATTTGTCAGACAAGACTTTCCCTTAACAAACCCATGCTGTGTCTGAATTATTGCTGCAGTCTTGTCTAGATGATCCTGCAATGCATCTTTAACCAGTGACTCCATTATTTTACCCGGAACAGAAGTTAAACTAACTGGTCTGTAATTACTCGTGTCACCCTTCGGATCCCCCTTTGTGAATTGGGGATACATTTGCACATCTCCAGTCCGTGGGAACCTCCCCTGAGTCCAAGGATGCTCTCATAATTATGGCTAAGGGTTTACTTAGTTGCTTTGCCGCCTCCTTTAATATAACTGGATAGATTCCATCCACACCAGGTGCTTTTCTTATGTTTAACTTCAACAATTTCTCCTCCACTTTGCTTTCAGTTATTACAAATCATTAAGTATCCTGCTACAATTTGATAACCTTCTGCCATTTTCAAACCTTAATAATTCCTCATGTGTGAATGCAGATGCAAAATACTCATTCAGTTTGTTTCAGATTCATCCCCTTCCTTTTAGAGTTTATATAAGTAAAGAAATCCTTGCTGTTTTTCTTAGCATCTTTTGCCAAGGATTTCTCGTAATCTGCCTTCGCCTGCCTAACCTCCTTTGTGACCTGATTACAGACTAGCTTATATCTGCCATAGGCTTCTGAGTCGCTTGATAATTTATATGCATCCCATGCATTTTTCTTCTCTGTCACGAGTCTCATTAGTTCATTAGATAACCATTTAAGCCTAAACCTTGAACAATATTTCTTAATAGGTATGAAACTTTTAGTAGCATCCACGATTAATTCCTTGAATGCTTTCCACTTAGAATTTACTGTTGGTAACATCGTCAGTTGATCCCACTGTACAGAATTTAAAAACTGTCGGAGACCACTGTACTTACCTTTACGGAAGCAAAAACCCTTTCCTTTACCCCTGATGGTAACTAAATCTTTAAGTAAATCCCACATCAGTACACTTTGATCACTGCCACCTAGTGGTTCCTTTATCTGCAAATTCTTAATACACGAATGATCACTGCTGATAACCAGATCAAGAATATTACTTTCTCTGGTTGCCTTTCGAACATGCTGCTGAAGAAAACAATCATCCAATAAATCACAAAAGTCTGACTAGTGAGCGATTGTATTCCCATACAATCGCTCACTGTTATAACAAGCGTACTACATAGATATACCGAACAAATTTTGGTAACTATGCAAACATTCTTAATTGCTTGGGCAGTTGAAATGAGCTGTCCTAACATCCTGGGGAGAATTTCACCTCAGACTGTACAGTTACCCCTGGGTCTTTTTTTTTTTTTTTTTTTCTCTCTCTCTCTCTCTCTCTCTGTTGAAGAAAAAACCCAATTCTTGGAATAGACGAAAATGAAAAGGGCAACTTAGCTTTTGTGATGACTAAGAATTTTGTCAACGGGAATTCTACGAACTTTATATGCAGATCACTTTACTGTCATTTAAAATAAAATCAGTTAGAAACAAACCCGTGCTTCGGAAACATGTTTACTAACAAAAGAAAGTGTCTCTCAATTCGAAAAAAGGTCAAAATTATTCATGAGTTAGAACGTGGTGCCAAATACGTAGAAGTGTGTAAAACTGTAAGGACCCGTCCTTACATTAATTAATATAAATGGTTAAATATTATGAGAATTTAACTGTAATACGAATAGTGGTTTTCTGGTAAAAACAACATCAGTTAAGTAGCACTGGAATTCAAAAATACCTTCCAGTCACTCCTTGTGTAGTTGTAGCTTGTTTGTATGGAAGTTCTTTGACGAGTCAGTGAAAGTAATATACCATGACAAATCCCCCATTAAGACAGAGGCAGATGCACCATAGTAAGGGCCAAGAGTGCTTAAGCTGGCCCTCTTAAAGATTTCACGGTGAAACGCTATTAGAGGTGGGCGACGTCACCAGGTGTGCGCGCGTGAGGTCACGGGAGGAGCTGTGACGCTTCTCAGTTGACCTGAACTTCCGCTTCTCTTTCTGGATTGTTCTGGTATGTTCGAGGTCCACGGAAGTTGGGGCACAAACACTAAGGAAGACCCGCCCACGGAAGAGGAGAGGAGACAAATGAGAACACAGGAAAAAGGATGTGCAGATCTCCTATTGGCCAGGAAGAAAATAGAGGGAATTTTGAGAGGGAGATTCTGAAAAGGTTTTCGTGGCATTCTGGAAAAGTTTTCGTGAGAATCGGAAGAAGTTTTCGGAGCGGTCTGGAGGATGATTTGAAGGAGTTGGAGAACGATACAAAGCAGAGTAGCAGTCTAGTTTGGGTGATAGCTGCAGACCTGAGGTAGATGGAAGCAGTGATAGAAATTCTGCATATCCCGACAGCCAGTAGGAATGTTCACCTGTAAACATGGAAGCCATAGTGAGGAAGAATCACACCCTGAGAATTATATAGGCAAAGCCAGTCGAATGAGTGGTCGAACCATTGACCTACTCGAAAACCCCTCTATCCACGGAAGAAGAAATGCTGACCGATAAAGAGTATGCGACACTGATTGATTCCAGCCGTGCAGTATCCGGTAGGGAAACACCGTAATCACTGAGATCCCCAAATGAGCGCCCCCGCATTCCAGTACCTGAATGACCGATATGAAAGGAAGCCGAGCAGGGAGGAAAGTTCCAGGCCAAACATGTAAGTGCTATAGAGTTTACCAACATAGGTGTACTTAATTTATTAAGGAGAGGACTTTAAGATAACTAGACATATATGGTTAAGGAGGGAGGTTCAAGTAATGAATATATGAATAAAAGTGTTAGGTATTTAAGACGGACGTAGCCTATAATCTGAAGTGAAGCTCCTCATATTAATGCTTGCTGGAAGGAGAGGGTATAATAGATAACTAAGAATTGTTTAAAGTTGGGAAAGGTTTTTATAATATGTATGAAATTGAAGGTTGAAATTTCAATTTATTATGAGTTGATTTGTGGAGAGTATTTCTGATTTTGAGTAGGGGCTAATTAATAAGTGATATATATATAAAGGTATAGAGGGTTAACTGTTCAGAAGGGTAATGTTAAATTGAATTGATTAATAATTCCTGTTGACCTGAATGCAGAAAGGGTGTCCAATTGAATAAATGCAAATTTTTTTACAAATTGGGACACGAACTCTGAAGGTTTTTGTGAGCCAGTTCATTGGCTGGTAGTTGTTGGTTTATTATACAGACTGTTCAGGAGAAGAGTGGGAAGAATCTATGTAATGTGTATGACACGACCTATTGAAGTCCCTGTAAAGAACATGAAGAGACACCATGTCATATTGAATAATAATGTGTATTAGAATAGGATATCAGATGATGAAACAATTGAGTTTGAACAAGATATTTACACATATAAAGGTTAATGAATTAACAAGTCACCAGCCAAATATAGTTTGACCAAATACTATTGCTAATTTCTGTATGATATGTTAATAAACATTGTTTTATTTTACATTCATGTGTTGGAGTCTGTCATTCCGAAACTCAGCCAATCCTGTGGAGAAATACTTAAAATAATTAAGGTCCCCTACGAGTCAGGTAATCTTCTGAGAACAAACAAGTCAGATGCTAAAGTGGGAGGATTGGACTATGGGGATATACATATAAAAAAGGGGATAAATTATAATAATTAAAATATAAAGAAATTTTGGGCAACCAAGAAAACAATAATACCACACTCCCCCACAATAATAAAAGAAACCCACCCCCACAAAACGTTTCTTTGTCCTCTTCAAGAGTAATGACATTGTGGAAGAATAAACATATTTGGCTAAATTCCATTATTTGGGTACCATGCAGTGGGCATTGTCATAGAACGGAGTGATTGTACGGTCGAGTTCTGTGATTGGGTGATTATTGTGAAGGCGTTTTCTTTCTGATTGTTTGATGTTGTTGAGGAGGTGGGTGCTTAGCTTAGGTAGGGTGTTTATCCCCCTATCCAGCTGTTTTAAAATCGGAAAACAAGTTCGCAATTTAAAAACAACAGCAAATTTGGGGATAAACACCCTAGGCATATCAACCTAGGAGGACAGTGGGTGGGGAAAGCAGTGAGTGGCACCTGCTAATCACTGCTTTGTTCCTGTCCGTTTGTCGAAATATAGACTAGTACCCAAGATCTGGAGTTTTACCACATGTTTACATATCGGCACTGGAAAAGAACATAACCAAAAAAAAACAATAAAGAATTAGAAAGTGTGAGGTTACAAATGCTGAACAAGCATTGTTTCAATGATTCACTACACCTCAACCTAGGAAGATCACAACGACAAAGACCTAGCACAGCCCTGCTGTCGGCCATATTGGCCCTCCAAACCACATTCCCTTGCGTGTCGCCACTATCATCCCTTTCTTCCCTGGCGGCAGGAGACAGTTTTCTCTCTCCTCTCTGTTGCCCCTCTTTTCACCTGGTGGTAATGGGCCTGCCTCACTGACCATCTGAAGTTGTCTTCTCTATCATATCCATACTTCTGTCTTTCTCCCCCCACTATTCTGCCTAACACGCCAGTGTATGCCCACACAAGCTATCAAAATCTAATAACATTCAAATCTAAATCACACCTGCAAAGAAGTTGTTGCTATTTTTCTTTGCATCCTTTGCCAGAGATTTCTTGTAATCTGCCTTCGCCTGCCTAACCTCCTTTGTGACTTGATTAAAAACTAGCTTATATCTGGCATAGGCTTCTGTGTTGCCTGATAATTTATATGCATCTCATACATTTTTCTTCTCTGTCACAAGCCGCATTAATTCATCTGATATCCATTTAGGCCTAAACCTTGAACAGTATTTCTTAGTTGGTATGAAAAGCATAGTACCCTCCAAGATTAAGTCCCTGAAGGCTTCCCATTTAGAATTCACCATTGGTAACATCATTAGTTGATCCCACTGTATAGATAAAAACTCTGAGACCACTGTAGTCACCTTCACGAAAGTAAAAACCCTTCCCCTTACCCCTGATGGTAGTCTTTAAGTAAAGACTATTATTTAAGTAAACTAATAGTCTTTAAGTAAAGATCCCATCAGGGATCTTTAAGTAAATCCCACATCAGTACACTATGATCACTGCCACCTAGTGGTTCCTTTATCTGCAAATTCTTAACGCATGAAGAATCACTGCTGATAATTAAATCAAGAGTATTACTCCCTCTGGTTACCTCTCGAACATGTTGCTGAAGAAAACAGTCATCCAATAAATCCACAAAAGTCTTGCGAGTGACCAAGCCACAAATTCCTGTCAATATCTGGAAAGTTAAAATCCCCCATTATAAGACATTCTGATTTACTGACCCACTATTTCTCTGCACAATTGCTCATTATACTCATTAGTTTCATTATGCCTATAACACACACCTACTGTCATTTTCCCTTTCCCAGTGCTTGTGTCACACCACACTGACTCAACATTGCATTGTCCACCAATGTCAGTTGGATGCACTTTCTTAGAGTTGGTGTTTATTAAATAACAGCATAATCCCTTCTCTCTTCCTGTCCTGTCTATCCTTTCTGTACACATTGTACTCCCCAAATTCCAAATTCTGCACTGCTTATATCAGTTTGGCACCACATCTCTGATATCCCAACAATGTTGCTTTTGATGTCTTGACCAGCACTTTAAATTCATCAAATTTATTTACTATACTCCTAGCATTAGTGTAAGTGCAAGTATACATACACCTATTCTTACTCTTGTTCCATATCTCCCAGCAGCCCTTGAAATCTCCAGTACCTCGCTTTGCAGGCTGCTGGTCATTCCAATAGTAGCAGTGCAAGAATCGCTTTCACCTCTGCCTGTGGCTACCGTTAATCTATTAGTCTGTGAAATCCCCTCTCCCAAGCTAGCAGTTTTCCAACCCATCTATCACTGCCTCAATAGCATCAGCAAATATTCTTGCACCATTTCTGTTTAAATGTATCCCATCCTTGTAGAACCAATCTCTCCAGTTAACAAGCACAGACCATGCTGAGAAAAATTCTACCCCATGAACCTTGCACAATCTCTCCAGAGTTGAATCTCAGTCTCTCATATTTTATCATTTTCATCACCTGCAACAAATGAGAAAAGCACGTGTTCACCCAAAACAGTTTTCCACTAGACTGGTGCATGGCAACAAACTAAACCTTAGTGTGCACTTAAGGGATAAAGAGATGTCAGTGCAAGCCCTGCTCAAAATCTTTTAGTTACCACTATTCGTTCGAGATTTATAAGATTATCCATAAAACATTTTGATCGAACCTTGTATGAGAAATTCAGAATATTCAAAATGATGAGATCTAAGGTCTCTTAAAATTTCCACTTTTTTTTAAGAAGCTAGAACTTCATATTAGACACCCACCTTAAAAAAAGCACCCCCTCCTACTTAAATATTGAAGGGTGAAAGTTGTTTAATAATAACATATGATGGCAGTGAGCGAAAGCTTACTGTTTGTGGTCCAGAATTATTTTTAGTCTTCACAATGCACCTTCATCAATTTGCTCAAGTGCTTGTGTCACAAGCACTTTGATGCATTTCCAAATGCACCAAAATTGGAAAAAAATGGCTACTCAAAATATACATATAACTGCATGGTAAAACATTTATCATGTTTTAGCATTCAGTTTAAATGTTAATTATTTATATGATTTTAGCATTAGTATTTCTTGAAACTTTCAACATTCTGTAATAATGGTTTTCAAGGAGCATGTTGCACAATATTAAACTATTGAGAACCTTTAGATATGAAGCTTGGATTAATGAAGAATTTTGTTAAGGCTGTGAATATAGAAGGAAGTGTTTGCAAATATAATAGATGCAAAAATGAAAGAAGGAATTTGCAATAGAGCTACAGGTTGCTAAACTAACAACTTGACAAAGATGGAAAGAAGATGATTATGAATCTCTGGTGACCTTTATTTAAATGTTATAAACATATGGATTGCTGAATGTCTTTGAAAATTTATTCTCATTCAGTTTTTTTTTTTTTTCCTCAAAATTTTGATATGTCTAAGTGATGAGTAAGAGGAACACTTTCATCGGGACATATCCACAATGGAAAAGTGCTACTAGGTTGTTGAGATACTGCCATGAGGGAGATTATTGTTGGTTTCTTAAGAGGGGAAAGCAAAATGGACTATAAGATATTTTCTGAGTAGCAAACACTTCTAAGGAAATTGAACTTATGTAGTACATTATACGTTTGATTAAAGTTATTTTAAAACAAATATATCTCATTTTCAAGATAGAATAGTATTATGTATGATATTTAAAATTGGTCATTCCTTTTTTTCATTCATTAAGTTAACATTTCAGTATATGTTTCAGTAAAAACATGATAGAGATATAATTTTTGTATTTTCAAAATCAGCAGATCAATTTCTTTTTGAATCTGCAACTTTTTACTCTGGAAGGAAATCTGGGTTTTTTTTTTTTTTTTTTTTGTCATTTTTTTCAGTGTAATTTGAATAAATTTTATAGAACACTGACTGGTAGTACTTTCTACCCTGACCCTCCCACAATACCAGTGCCTATTTTGCAGATGAGACCTAGGTCTGAAATAAATTGTTCAGCCCTTGCTTGATTTTTTACAAAAATTCTCACAACCTATTTCCATCATGAATAGAATATTTTATATTTATGCTAACCAGAAAGGAGATGGAGGGATTCATATGCTGCTGCACCCTTTGTTGCTAAATGCTCCATGCATTCACTTGTGCTATTACTTTTTTAATTTTTTATGAATACGATATTTTATTTTTGCTGAAATCAATATCATCATTGACCACTTAATTTCAGTTGGTTATTGAGAGTCACTCTGATATTCACATTATATTTTTAAAATAGAGGGTGTAAAAATTACACAGTGCAATGATATAGACAAGGTATTGTAAAAATAATGATAATAACATGTATATTATTATAATATTTAGAGTAAACAAAATTACTAACCAATGAAAAACAAAAATATTATTTTGTTAATGAGTGTTTCTCTGCATTATATTTTTCTGTCTTACTGTCTTGGGACTTCTCCCCCCCCCCCTTCCAGTGACATCAACAGGCCTGAGGTTATGCTTTAGAAATGACATCACCAAAATTGGTGAATCTGTTATTTATTAAAATGCACATGCATTGCTTATGACTGGCAGAATTGACTGGCTTCTCATCAGATAGTAGGTATTATCAGTTAGCAACCTTGTGTCAAAAGGGAATAATATATTGAGTGTAAATAAGCAGCCAGTGAGTGTTTGGAATAAAAATTTCTAATTGAAAACATTATGAAAGTTATGTGCATATTAAACCCCTAGTACTGAGCTGCATTAGCCTGTAGCAATTAAAGGAACAATGTTATATTTCAGTGCAATGTACATATATATTGAAATAATTTGATAATTCATCTCTGCATTATATTTTCTGTCTTACTAACACTTTGTTCCCTCCAGTAACAGTACCCGGCGTGGGCTTAAGCTCACTTTAGAAAACCATTGTTATCCTTGCATCAATCTAAAATTATTAATAGCATTTTTAACTGAATAACATCATAAAAAAAGGCCTGTTATTCATTAAGAACTCAAAGGCGTGGTGATTTGTTTGAGAGCTAACTGATTGAATGAATTTTTTTTTTCAATTAAAAACAATATTAGTAATGTTGTGGCTAATGATGTCACTTCTAAAGTTGCCATAAACCCAAACCTCTTATCACTGGGGGAACAAAACATCGCCAGAGACAAAAAAAGCTTATCAAATTATTTTAACACCTGTGCCAAAATATAACTTCATTCATTTATTTTAAAAAAAAAATTTCATAGATAATCATTATAAGCAATTAAGTTTTTAGATTGTGATTCAAAATTTTATTTTTCTTCTTTTGAAATTATTACAATTTTTAAAACTTCACTGCTCTTATTTGAAATCATTGACTCTGAACATGTTTTGATTTCAGAGTTTTAACCTCTTAAGTTTAACTGAAGAGTGTTAGACACTAAGCCTATAACCTAATTTTTTATATTTTGCAGCCTAACAAAACACTAGTGCTACAGCGAACCTCTGAAAGTCTGCTGCAAGAGGTAGTTGTTGTGTTACAGAGACTAGAACCATCAGAAACTAACAAGACTGTATGCAGTCCTTCAGAAATAACACATTCAGAAGAAGGTATTAGCAAACTTACAGTGCATATCCTGGCTGTAATTAAGGGTTAAAGGAATGGGATATTTTTAAAATTTATTGGTTAAAATATGTGTGTTATATCTTATCTTTAAATTATGTCATTTTACATAAATAACATATAGGCAATGGGGAGGGTGGGACAACACTACCAACACAAAATGAAAGTTTATTCCAGCAATGTGTGCTTATATCCACATATCTGTTCTGCAACCAATTTCATATCTATTCTGCAATCAGTTTAAATTTATATTTATGTTCCATCTGAGAAAGGTAAAAGTGCCATCAGCATTTAGTTATATATTACTTTTAAAGCCTTATACATTTCAATTAGGTTATTATGCATTTTATATGTCTAATTTTCAGACACTGTTACAAAACTTCAGTCTTTCTAGATAATTACCTTTTATGTCCCCAACTAATCTTGTTGCTCTTTTCTGCACTTTTCCAGTTGATCTGTGAAGTTTCCATGCTTGTAACCTGTATGTGACATTCAGATATGGCTTAACCATTGCCTAATTTTGTCTCAGCTGGAAAAGTTCATGTACATCACTGACAGAATCCCATGAGCTGTCCTAACATCCTGTTTGCATGGGAGAATTTCACCTGACTGTACAGTTACCCCTGGGTTTTTTTTTTTTTTTCTCCCACTTTTATTTTTGTACCACACAAATGGTATGTAAATCAGGGATTACTGCCACCTAAATGCTTTATTAATGTTAACCTCGATTGCCATTTTTTTTAGCCCATCTGCTTATCTAGATCTTGAAGTAGCATACCCTGATAACTATCATTAACCAATTGATAGTTAACTTTGGAAAACTTAAGACATCAAAATTGAAATAACTAGATGAAAATTTACTATATTTATATTAACTAAATAAATATTAAAATTAATTGTGTATTTAATATATTACAAGCAGTTGGTTTGTCTAAGAAACTGTTGTGTATATGCAAGTTTTGTAGATGAAGCTAAAACTCATTAGCTTAAAATATTTTGCTCAATCTTTCAGTGGATTAGTTCTGCACCAGTCTGATTTACTTTGATAGAAAATTTTTAGGGTTGTAAGTGTGGCTACAAATGGTGTGTATGTGCATGCGTGTGCACACTTTTTTAAATAACCTTAATTCAAAATCTCTACTTATTTTTTATACCCTGAAAAACAAAACAGAAATATTGTGATAACCAGTAATTAGGTGAGATATTGCATTCCTCACACTTCTCGTTTCTTCATATGACAGAAGGTATAAGTCATAAATGCCGACCGGGCTGGCCGGTAAAGTACCTGCCTGGCAACCCAAAGGTCACGGGTTCGAATCCCGCCTCGAGCTTGGATCAAAGTACTGCAAAAACCTTGGGAGGTGCATTATGGCCACAGAAGCTGATGCGCCAACAACTAACTAAAAAAAATAATAATAAGTCATAAATGATTAATCAATAGCACTCATACAACCATTGCCTAGAGTGTTTTAGTTTGACTTAACTCTAGTTAGGATGCAGTGTTGCAGGTGTATGATCTAATAATTTGCTTTATGCTAAACAGATAAAATAAAAAAATAATAATAATAAATTTCATAAATATTTTTTTAATTCTGTCTTATATATGTAATAATATATGCTAACATTGGCATATGTCAACAAACAAATATAAGACATGATTACTTTTGAACAGCAGTCCTCTAGATATGCTTTTCTTAAACCTGTTACTTACATTCAGGGAGATTACCCCAAGAAAGTGGCTAAAATATAACAAAAGTTATGAGATTCTGAAAACACTTGGCAGGTAAAAAAAACAATTTTTCTTTTAAACTAAAAGAAAACTTTAAAATGTTTTGTTGCATCTGGCTTCACAGATGAAACAACTAAGTCTGCCATTCATAAGTGACTGATTCTTTAAAACCTCTGAAAAAATGCCCAAATACATAGTCCTGATTATAGTAATGATTAAGTCAGGTTATTTTTGAGGCACTGCCATCTGGAATACTCTCATTCTAAGGTTATGACAGTGCTAAAAAAAAAATTAAATTTCATATGTGGAAGGCTATAGCTGCATAAAAAATTATAGGTTGGTTCCTAATTAATCTATGATAATTCAGGCTCCTCAGGACTTACCACTTTCAGAACAAGAAATAGTTATCCAAACGGTTGTCGGGTGGCAAAAAAGGAAAACACTATGAATATAATTTGAATCCTTATAATCTTTTGCAGTATGTGAGATTTGCGCCATTCAGAAATTGGTTATATAAATTACTGGAATAAGTTGCCTACATGGGGCCGAGTGGGTAAAGTACCTGCCCGGCAAGCCAAAGGTCGCGGGTTCGATTCCCGCCTCGGGCTTGGATCAAAGTACTGCAAAAACCTTGGGAGGTGCAATATGGCCACAGAAGCCGATGCACCAACAACTACCAAATCAAAATCAAGCCTACATGGGCGGTAGAGGCTGACAGTTTGGGGAAATTCAAAGGTCATCTGGATAGTACCTTCGGGTCAGGGAAGCGCATAGGATGATAGGTTTAATTTCCTTTTCTTTTATTAATTATTATTTTTTTTTTATCATTGTTTTATTCGGTTTTTTTTTTTTTTTTTTTTTTTTTTGGCTGGTGTAGCATAAGCCATAGGCTTTCTTGCACCATGCTGCCATTACTAATACTAATATACAATTTCTAAGAAAAATCGTTTACAACTCATTTGATATAGTACCATAGTTTCTACTTGATTTTCGAGTGTTCCTGCAGAGTGCCTTATTAACACAGGGTTTGGTGCTTTCCACTCAAATTCAAGAGAATAAATACCTGATTTAACCTGTAATAACTGTTCAGAAGTTGGTAATACAGGAGGCGCCTCCATAGCCAGGTGGGAAGGAGTAGCAGTGCATAGCACACGCTTCTTGATTAGACCGGGGTTCGAGCCCGTCGCCACCAAATACGGAGGATGCGGAAAGGTCAGGGAATAACCACCATATATTCCGGAGCAATATGGCCTTAGTTGCTAATGCTCCTAAAAACCAAATAACAAACAAACAAGTTGGTAATACAGGTCTGACACACACTTTCATCACACCAGGAATTTTCCAAGTGTCAAAATTTCTTCTCATTTCAAAGAAAGTGTCTAAACATGCTCCTGTCCCCTTTAACAATGCAAAACAAACTATTACTTTTTCCTGTTGTAAATTACTGAGTAGTAAATCTCTCATGTACAATCACTTCTCAAACACTGAAAACTCCTTCCAAAATGAAACCAGTTTTGAATCTCTACAGGAGAAATTGTTGGAGATCTATTGTAATACATGCTTTTAAGGTTTGCATTTTTTTTTAATCAAAAATATTTGTTTACGATCACATAAGTTTTTACTTGGGTATACCACCTGTGCAACCTCTTGCCTTGCAAAATGGAGTGTGTATCAGAGTTTTGAGAATTCTGATCTATAAAATTCTTGCTCTGTTCAACAAAATACAGGAATTAGCAACCCACTGTTATTTTATTAAATCAATTGTATATTTGTTTAAAAAGTATATGTGGTAAATTAGAAAAAATTTTAATATCAGTTATTCAAGACTAACAGATATGTTGTTAGACTGATTGATAACCATATTATGCTGAAGATTTGAGCTATATCTAAATACAATGTTAATTATTTACAGGTAATCAAAGTGGAAGTGATGATAAATCAGAAAGAGAAGCAGCTGAAAAAAGGTTAATAATTTTTGTCTTATTAAATAAGCAAATGAGGTCTCCCCCCCCCCAACCATCTGCCACATACATATTTATATGTTAGCAATCTGTGTACTCAGAGGAGTTTATGGATCTTAACATCTACCGATTTGCACAAGAGAAGAATAAAAATATGATGAAAACAGTATGCAAAAGGTATTTGGGAAGTAAAGTGCAACCTTTAAAAGTAAGATAATAGATAAACATGGTAAAGAGCATAATTCCCTCGCATGGCAGAAGAGTAATAATATATAGCTAGCAGAATAATCTTCGTGTATTCATGTGCATATGACGTGGACAAACTTGGAAATGGATGGCATCATTTGGCTTTTGCATGTCTGAGTCACTGTGAACTTATCACTGTACAAATGGTGAATAATAACTATTTACTCTCACCTAGAAATATTTGAGTTTTGGATTTGATATTATGTATATTTATACTACTAAGTCTTATAAGTTAATCTATATTTATAAGGTTTACATTTTTTTAATCGAAAATATTTGTGCAATTTCTAGATCCATAGGTTACTGAAGTAGAGCCACGAATACAACAAGAGGTGGTATGCTGTAGAAGGTTGATGTTGATTTGTTATAAAATTTCATTTGCAAGGTAAAGAAGCAAAGTAAATCCATAGATGAAAGCTGTATATGTAGAGAATTTTTTCCCATTATATGAGACTGAAAAACAGATGACTTTTTTTTTTTTTTTTTTTGATGATGGATGAATGCTGGGTACATCACTGTGACCCAACCTTCATCCACCTGCAAGCCAGATCGTGTTGTCAATTTTTGGGGGGTTCTAAAGGTATCATCCTTACAGATTAGCTCCCAAAAGGCAATAGCATCACTGAGGACTACAGAAACCTTATGGAAAGTTAGAGGCTATCAAGTTGAAGAGATACAAAAGCTAATCAAAGGTATCCTAGCCGACAATGCTCCTACTCACACAGCTGCTCTCGCAGTGGACTTTGTAATCAGATTTGGCTTTGAAAATCTGCACCAACTACCTTATATTCCTAATCTCTAACCTTCAAACTTCTTCCTCTTTCATAAAATGAAAATTATGGAAATCATTATGTTGGCCTCAGATTTCAGACTGATGAAAAGATAAAGAAGTGGAAAAGCCTGGTTTTCTGCTCAAAGTAAGAAGTTCTGTTTAATAGGCCTGAAAGAGCTTATCAACAGATGGGGAAAAATGTATAGCTCTGGAAGATATAGAGAAGGATAAAATTGTAAGCCCAAATTTCAAATCCCTAAATCAGATATTTCTGGACAAAATTAAATATTGAGCACATAATCGGAAAATAAGTATTGATGTGATGCATTGAGTTCAGAGAGAGAGAGAGATGGGATTGTGTCACACTGAGATAAGCTGTGCAAAAGAAGGCAGTGTTTGTCTTTAATAAATGATAACATTATCCATATGAAGTACTTTAGCATTAGTAGAGGCATATAATGCAAGAAAGCGAACTTATATAGCATCAAAAAAAAAAAACTTCCCATTTCACCCATTCATTTGCTCCAAAGGTTTTTTCCAGTTATTCCCTGAATTTATTTAAGCTGTCAACTTCCACAATAACTGATGGACGTTTGTTCCAGCAATCAACCTGGTTGAAGGCAAATTTCTGCACACCTATTCTACAACTGTCTTTCCTCAACTTGAATTTATGCCCTTCAGGCGTGCAATCTGAGCAAGATGAAGAATCCCATCAGTATTGAACTTCCTCAAACCATTCAAGGCCTTATACACCTCAGTCAGATCACCTCACAGGTGCCTAGTCTCCAGATGCTGCAAATTGCAAAGGGTTGCTCTTACCGAGAAAAACTTAAGTTGTTCTCGTTAAGAGCAACCCTTTGTTCCCCTCACCAATCTTGTTGCCCTTCTCTGTACTCGTTCCAGTAGCTCTACATTCTTCCTAAAATGAGGCCTCCAGACTTGTATGCAGTACTCAAAGTATGACCATTGTCTTATACAAGGGGTTAATCACTTCTTATCCCTGCTAGCAAAATTTCTGTATATCATTGACAAGACCCCCAGCTGCTCGGGCAGCCTGTCTGCACTCTCAGAAAACTTCATATCTGACTGCACAATTACCTCTAGGTCCTTTCATTCTCAAATACACTGAGTGTAGTACTACACAATTGGTAGGTTACTCTGGGGTTACTGCTACCCATATGCAGTACTTTGCATTTGTCAATGTTAAACTTCAGTTGCCACCTCTGAGCCCATCTGCCCAACTTTTCTAGATCCTGTTAGCATTAACATTAGCATTAGTAGAGGCATTTGATGCAAGAAAGCAAGCTTATGTAGCATCAGCCAGAAAAAAAAAAAAAAAAAAAAACAACTTCCACTTCACCCCTCCGTTCGTTTGAAATACCTGTCCAGCTGAGCCTTAAATTTATTTAGGCTATCAACTTCCACAACAAGGGATGGAAGTCTTTTCCACCAACCAACTATCTGCTGGCTAAAGGCAAATTTCCGGACATCAAATTGAGGAAAGACAGATAACATCTGTCTTTCCTCAATTTGAATTTATGCCCTCTCAGGTGATTATTCTGAGCAAGAGGCTGAATCCCATCAGCATTGAGCATGCTCAAACCATTCAAGGCTTTATACACCTCTATCAGATCACCTCGCCGGTGCCTAGTCTCCAGACACTGTAATTTGCAAAACTTAAGCCTTTCTTCGTAAGAGCAACCCTTTGCTCCATTCACTAACCTTGTTGCCCTTCTCTGTACTCGTTCCAGCAGCTCTACATCCTTCTTGAAATGAGGCCTCCAGACCTGTATACAGTACCCAAGGTGTGGTCTGACCATTGCCTTATACAAGGGAATAATCACCTCCTTATTCCTGCAAAAAAAATTCCTGTATATCATTGATAAGACACCATGAGCTACTCTTGCAGTCCATCTGCACTGCTCAGAGAACTTCATATCTGCCTGCATAATTACCCCCAGGTTCTTTTCATTCTCTACCACTGTCGGTGTAGTACCACAGAGTTGATACGTTTCTCTGGGGTTGCTGTTTCCCATATGTAGTACTTTACATTTGTCAGTGTTAAACTTCATTTGCCACCTCTCAGCCCATCTGTTCAACCTTTCCAGATCCTGTTGCAGCAGCATAGCATCAGTAGTGTCCTTAACAACCCTGCCAACTTTTGTATCGTCTGCAAACTTGGACATTAAGCTTGATATACCATCATCAATATTATTTATAAATACAGAAAACAATAATGGACCCAACACTGAACCCTGAGGGACTCCACTGATAATATTAGTCCAGAGTGAGAAGTGTCCATTGATTACCACTCTCTGTCTTCTCTCCCTCAACCACCCCTTTGTCCATAGCAGCAATCTGCCTCCAATGCCACACTTCTCCAATTTGTGCAGCAGTCTTCCATGTGCAACAGTATCAAAAGCCTTTCTAAGATCCAAGTATATAATATCAAAGTTATTCCCTGCATCCAGTTCTTTTGTGACTGCATCACGGTATCCAATCAAATTGGTCCGGCAAGACTTCCCCTTAACAAAACCATGCTGTGTCCGAGCTATAACTGAAGTCTTGTCTAGATGATCCTGCAGTACTTCTTTAACCAGTGCCTCCATTAATTTTCCAGGAACAGAAGTTAAAAAGTAACAGGTCTATAATTACTTGTGTCGCCCTTTGATCCTCCTTTGTGAATTGTAGTCACATTTACGCATCTCCAGTCTATGGGTACCTCCCCTGAGTCCAAGCTCTCATAATTATGACTAAGGGTTTGCTTACTTCCTTTGCTGCCTCCTTTAATATAACTGGATAGATCCCATCCACCCCATGTGCCTTTCTTATGTTTATCTTCAACAATTTCTCCTCCACTTTACTCTCAGTTATTACAAGATTATCTAGCTTACTGCCAGAGTTGAATACACCTCTGGCATTCCCCTCCCTGATTAACTCCTCATGTGTGAATGTCGATGCAAAATATTCATTTAGTTTGTTAGCTACCTGAGCAGGATCATCAACAGTTGAACCATCGATATCAAGTGGACCAATCTGATTTATCCACTTCCTTCTAGAGTTTACATAAGTAAAGAACTCTTTGCTGTTTTTCTTTGCATCCCTTGCCAAAGATTTCTCGTAATCTGCCTTCGCCTACCTAACCTCCTTTGTAACTTGGTTACAGATCAACTTATATCTATCATAGGCTTCTGTGTCACATGTTAATTTATATGTATCCCAAGCATTTTTCTTCTCTGCCATATGTCTCATTAATTCATCTGACATCCATTTAGGCCTAAACCTTGAACAATTTTTCTTAGTTGGTATGTAAAGCCTAGTAGCTTCCAAGATAAGTTTTTTGAATGCTTCCCATTTTGAATTTGCTGTTGGTGACATCATCAGTTGGTCCCACTGTATAGAATTTAAATACTGTCTCAGACCATCGTAGTCGCCTTTACGAAAGCAATAACCCTTCCCTTTACCCCTGATGGTAGTTACCTCTTTGAGTAAATCCCACTTCAGCACACTGTGATCACTGCCACCTAGTTGTTCCTCTATCTACAGATTCTTAATGCATGAAGAATCACTACTGATAATCAAATCAAGAGTATTACTCCCTCTAGTTGCCTCCCGAACATGCTGATGTAGAAAACAATCATCCAATAAATCCACAAAAGCCTTGCTAGTGTGTGAGTGACCAACCCACAAATTCCAGTCAATATCTGGGAAATTAAAATCCCCCATTCTGTGATTTAGTGGCCCACTCTATTTCCCTGTACAGTTTCTTATTATACTCATCAGAGTCACTAGGCGTATAACACACGCCTACTCTCAATTTTGATCTCCCAATGCTTGTCACACCAAACTGACTCGACACTGCACTGTCCAGAGATGTCGACTGGCTTCACTTTCTTGGATTTTATGTTTCTTAACTAATAGTATAACCCCTCCTCCCTTCCTATCCTGTCTTTACTTTCTGTAGACGTTGTACTCCCCCAATTCCAGTTCTGCATTCCTTATATCTGTGTGACACTACGTCTCTGATATCCCAACAATATCTGCTTTGATGTTTTGAGCAATACCTCAAATTCATCAAATTTATTTACCAAACTCCTAGCATTGGTATACATGCAAATATACATGCACCTGTTCTTTTTCTTAGCTACCCTAACACAACCCTTGTGTTTACTTGTACCCCAATGACTCCCAGCAGTCTCTGAAATATCCTGCACCTTGTTTTCCAGGCTTCTGTTCATTCCAATAGAAGCAGTGCAAGAATCTCTATCACCTCTGCCAATGGCTACTGTTAATCTATTAGATCTTGTATCCCCCCCCCAAGCTAGCAGTTTTCCAACCCACCTAACACTGCCTCGATAGCATCAGCAAATATTCTTGCACCCTTTTTATTTAAGTGTATCCCATCCCTGTAGAAGCAGTCCCTTCTGTTAACAAGTACAGACCAAGCTGGAAAAAATTCTACCCCTTGAGCCTTGCACAGTCTTTCCAGGGCCAAATTGATCGACAAGGCTCTCATCATATACTCCCTCCTATCGTGTCTGGGCAGAATTGCAGACACTTTCAAATTCAACCCTAATTCACGGCTTTTATTCAACAATGACCTGTACTTGTTAAGTAATTCTGCTGGTCTCCTACTCTTAATATCATTAGTGCCAACGTGTACATCGTCATAGACCTTTGCCCCTGGCAGACATACCCTGGTCCTGTTCCACCTATCCTTTTTACAAAGCATGTTCCCCGTTTCCCTGACAATATAGTTACTAACAACTACTAGTTGTTTGTGACTACTATTGTCAACAGCTACTAGTTGCAGCAGTATGCTGTCATTACTATCATTAACAACCCTACCAATCTTCATATCATCTGCAAACTTGGATCAAACCTTCAGTATTATTGATAAGAACTTGGGGGACTCCACTAATAACATTAGTTTATGAAGAGCAGTGTCCATTGATTATCACCCTGGCTCTCCCACTCAACGATCCCTTTTATCCATAGCAGGAACTTGCCCTTAATGCCATACTACTCCAATTTGCACAGCAGTCTTCCATGTGAAACAGTATTAAAAGCTTTGCTTCATACATATCTGTGAAGACAGGTTCCTTAAAATTCAACAGATTGCAACAAGTTCAACTAAATCAAGACGTTCAGTCATCAAAGACCACAAATATGCACAATGTGGCTCAATTTAAAGATTTAATTTTATACAAAGTTACCAAAGGTGCTTTTTCGATCACGTCATCACTATGTCTAAACACAATGATGATGTGAGTAAAAGTGTACTCCACGACTTGGACCCCAGAGTAAAAGTGGACTCCTCGATTTGGAAATGGTCATCTTCACAACCTGACAGGAAAATGTGACTGAATTTTGCCACAAAATTGTGGATATACTCCTTTTTTGGACTATACAAAGTGTCCTGCTTATAAATCTTCTTCTGAAAGAAGAGATTGCTAATGCTATCCATTACTACCTCACACTGGATAAAACTCACGTGTTACGTTTGTTGAAATGGACTAATATATGTACAAAATTATGTTATCTTCCTCAACGACAACATCACATGCAGCCCTACAGACTCTGCAGTGGTTCAAGCAACATGAATAGATTTTGGTTCATCCACCATGTGGAACTAACTTTTCTTTCAGATAGACACATTTTTGGTGTGAAAACTGCATATATGAAGAAGAACTTTTGCAGTTTACAGATGTACAATCAGCGTGCACAGTCAATCTGCAATACACTCAGCCAAATTTTCTTCATAGCAAGAACCTATGCACTCAGCTGCCATTGAGGACAAAGTATATAAATGATGATTATGTAGAAAAAATGTCTTGATCTATATATACACTGTTGTGTATGCTTTACTCCCAGATTCTCCTCTTACAAAAAAAATTGTAATTGAAGAAATTAAAAAAAAATGTGAAGTAAATAATTATCTGTGATTTTTATTTTCATATTACCATTAAGTATTATTATTTAACTTTTTATTTCTTTTTGTAGTGTATTAAGCACAGATGGGCATATTACACCAATATCAAGAAAGAGACGTACTCTAGAGACACCACTTTCATCTTGTCCACCTAAACAGGTATATTGCATTTTTTGTCTTTACAGACCAACCTTTTGGGATATCTCTGTTATGATATTTGTTTTGTCATGATATCCTGAAAAAAATATTACATCTTTTCAGGAAAATATATATATAAAATAATAAACAAGATGTGGAAAGTAGTGATCACTCATTTTTATTATGAAACAGAATGACAGAAAGAAAGAGTAGAAATACATACACTACTGTTTGGTGGAAGTATTTTTTACACACACACACACAGGAAAATTACTGCACCCAGTAATGGGACAGCAATTTTCTGTAGTATAACATAGGATATCACAACTTGAGGGGGGGACAATAATTCAGCATTGTTACTTAAAATTAATTTGTCAAATGTATGATATGCTATGATCAGTCTACACCTGTTGTGCAAAATTAAATATTTATTGAAATTAAAATTCTGTAAACACTAAAAAGGTAATTATAAGTTGTATTTTCCTGAAAATTGAATTGTAGAATAACTTGACGTAATGTGGCTGAATACAGATAGTTTTGATTTGTAATGAGAGATCATATATCAAATGAAGATGGCATTAGTGGTTAATAATTTTAAAAGAGACTAGAATATCATGTTTTGCTTAGAAACAGCTGATAATGAAAAAGTAACATGTAGGGTGGGAGGGAGAGAGAGAGAGAGAGAGAGTATTGAATTAAATTGTGACACTTTTAACAAAAGATAAAAATGAGTTATCTTCATGATGTGATGGCACATCATTTCTTATAATTATTTCTTTTGTTAAATAATTATAATCTTTCTCTCTGTATATTGATGAAGACCGAAAGACATGAATGCTTGCAATAATGATGTTGAGTTAACTATATGGCAAGTGTCAGAACTATAGTGGGTATGTTTTTTATAAATATAAAAAAAAAAAAAGAGAGAGAGAGAGAGAGAGATCCAAATCACAATTTTACTATTCCTCAATTATTATGTTTCCTTTTGATCTGCATCATTAATTGTTTAATGAAGAATTTGGCTATAAACAAATAACACAAATGTAAGCAATCATTTAAAATATAAATTTAAAATTAGTGAGCACTTGTTTATGTAAACAAAACAAGTGTGAGTACTGAAGAATGCAGAAGTTTCATTTTCACAAGTGAAAATGAAGACTGCCAATGTTAAAAAAAATTCAGCCATCTTTTACTAAATTTCAGGTGATACCAGAATGTTGTCATTTCTACATTGGGTGCAACTGAAGCAGTTTCTTTTGATAATTTTGAAATGTTAATAAATGGTGAAATTAGTGGACTGTATTTAACTTATACAGAGTAAAATGGAAAATGAAGATAATAGAAGGAATTAATGTGAGCACTTGCCATGAAGCACAAGGTATAAAGAATGTGTTAGATTCTATTTTCACAAGTGCTATGCTCCTCTGATATTAGCAGCACAGGGTTGCTTCTTCCCATGGCAACAAATTATGCCACACCCAAAGAAGGGAGACATGTTTAAACAAAGAAAAAATTCATGTACTCCATTGGCATTATTAAAAAAAATAATAAAATAAATCTTAAAGAAATATTTTCAGTATAAAAAATGAATTATTCACAACTGTGTTTGTAATAGATTTAAAATATAGTGTAGCATCAAAATGTGAACAATTTTTAATTATTTCCTGCCAATAAAAGATTTTGAAAACATAGCATTTCAGAATTGACACATAGCAGTGATTGAATACCTGCCTTGGTGTTAATTTAATTTCATTACATCAATTCACAGAACATTCACTTGTCGTCTTGCTCACTGAATCACTTCAACAAAGTCACATCTTCTCCTGCCAATAAGTCTGGCATGAAATGTACTTCCAACTATAATAATTTCTTGTTTGGAATGAACTCTTTCAGCAGTTTTTTGAGTGTTATATAAAAATCGGTACTTTACATACCAATTTTTTACATACTGATGTATATAAAAGAGAGGGCTACATGCTTTTATCATGAATTGGCACAAGTGCTGCCAGCATTTTATCGGATTTGGGGCCATTTCATTTTGAAATCCTGGTTCCTTCGAAATGAGGGGCAAAATATTCAGATTTGTAACTCTTTTCGTGGATACATGAAAGCATAACCGAAACAAGATTTTCACAGTTATTATTGTAGATTCGTGCCATCTATTTGTAGAACTTTCCTCAAATTTTGGGTTTCTCTACCATGATGATTATAGGTAGTCTGGAGTAAGGACCGTTCCAGGCCGACCTGGAACGGTCCTTACTCCAGACTACCTCTTTTTCAGTTTCATTTGCAGAGTACATATATGTACACTTGTGAAAGTTGCAGCATTGTGCAAGGTGGCATCAAAAGAACACTAAACAACTCTCCCAATTGTAGATAAAATTAAACTAATTCAGGCTACAGAAAAGGACAACAAAAAAGTGTAATTGCTGCCTAATTTGGAAATCGTTCTAATGCAACTTTTTTTCTAGCCAATAAGTATGCATTTTAGAAATGGACAGAACTTACCCAATCCTAAGCATTGGGAACTGAATGAGAATTGTAGGTTTTCTCAGTGCTGGAAACAGAGCATTCTGGGACACAGGAAAAAACTGAACAATTTGCTAAATATCTTAATCGTGATGTATTTATAGAAAATAATTGATAAAACAATGACTTTAAAAGGTAATTCTTGTGGTGATAAGCATAGTGAAGAATATTTAACTCTTATTTTGGTAGAGAAATTGCCTTTTGAGATTATTAGAAAGCTTTCAAGCTGCAGTATTTTTTGGTGTAGAGACCCTTCCTGTTCAGTATGTTGCAAATCATAAGGCTTGGGTGACAGATGAATTTCTTCTAAATGGCTATTCAAATTAGATTGATTCATGGTGGATAGAGGGGAAATTTGTTTATGGTAATTGCAGAGCTCTCAGAGTAATTGCAACATTAATTTTAATTGCTATCTCAGTTAAATTTCTTCCACTACACACCGTGATGCTTCAGCTCTGGATGAAAGGGTATTATAAAAGTATCTCAAGAGTGCCAAATACATTTTTGCCTAGTGGCACCAAAAACCCTATGGCTGCATCTGTACAGAAATTTAACGAGGGTGGGAATCCTTTTGAAATAAACTTAATTGCATGGTATGAAAATAACAAGCAAAACAAAAACAATCTGTTACTGAAAACACAGTCAACTGTATTTCAACTAGAAGAAAACATATTTGATGTAGGTTGAAAGCTGAGAAGTAGAATTATATTTGATTCTGCTTTAATCATCTTTTAATGTATTTCAAGTGATAGCTGGAATGTTATCATTTCTACATTGGGTGCAACTGAAGCAGTTTCTTTTGACGATTTTAAAGTGTTGAAGTTAGTGAAGTATTGAAATTAGTGGATTGTGTTTAACTTATGCAGAGCATAATGGAAGATGATGATATAAAAGAAGGAATTGATGTGTCTACTTGCCAGGAAGAAAAAAATAATAATAATAAAGAACACTAGGTTTACTGAAGACGTTTGATGACTGTCTTCCAACTGCAAGAGAAAATTATTTTTCTGCAGTAAATCATACCAAGGACATTGTGGAATGGGAATTGTCGAATAAAATGTGCCAAAACTTCTTATGACTCGTAGGGAATAAAATGAAATAGGAGATAAGGGAATATTTTAAATGAAGTGAATTTATAAGTTTTCCTTAATACGGTACAATATAGATAAATTCAATGGTTGTAAAACAAATTTTAAAATATTTTAGTTAAAACAGTGTGTCAATAAGGCCTGCTGTAATTTTTCTGTTCAATTTTATACAGTAACTTATTGTAAATAGAAAATCAGTGCCATTTGAATTTTTGATAACGAAGTGTTTTTTAAGTCTCCCTTCAACTTTGAGTTTTTGTGTCTACTATATTTTTACTTTGTACATTTTGATTCAGATGCTTGTAATTATTTTAAAAATTGATGATTAAATTTGAATTATTTGCCCTGTTAAAAAAAAAATAATAAATAAGAAATTGTGTTATTTCAGAGGAAACTTGTAACAAGCAGTAATTCTCAGGAACACGTAGATAAATCTTTTCCATCTTCAGCAAAGAGTGCCTCAAGCATCTCTGAACCAAAAGAAAATGAAACAAGCAACTCTGGAGTGAGACGTGGTAGGAGCAGCTCTACACCAAGAAGTGATGCAAGCAATTCTGAAGCAAGAAGTGATGCAAGCAGCTCTGGGGCAAGAAGTGATGCTAGCAACTCTGGAGCAAGAAACCGTGTCATTCGTCAGTTTTCAGAACAGGTTTGGTTTGTTCAATATGATTATTAAAATATCACTAATAGTAAGATTATTTCCTTGATTATAAAGTATACTTTTATTTTTCCATATACATTAAATTCATCTCAACCAATTAATTAAAAACAAATAAAATAAAGATGAGTTTCAGAGTATGCTCCCAAAGTTTTATAAAATATGTCATAATTTTCAGTTTTGTTTTTTTTTATATATATATATATATATATATATATACTATCATTGAATTATATTAAATAAAGTTAAATTATAATGAAATATATAAATAAATAAATCTTTAAGCATTCATTAGAGGCAGCAAACATGCAACTCCTCCATATGAAGCTGAAATACATCCAATTTTTTGAATTAAATAAAATAAAACAAAACATAAGCCAGTAGTATGGCAAAAACTGTAGAGTGAAAATTAACATAAAAATAATCCAAATAAACAATCGAACGAAAAAAGGAATAGATATAATTAGTAGCCCAGAAACCCTTATAATTTCGATCTTTAAATCCAATTAACAAAAACTATATAAAATTTAGGATAATGCCAATTATTTATTAATTTAGCGGTACCCCCCTGAAAGGTACCAGTTCCAAAAGACGTGAAATATCACCAAATGAGGGTTAAAGGAACTACCAAACGATAACAAAATCAAAATAAATTAAAATAAGATAGACTGACCATTATGCCCCATCTCGACAGAGGACCACGAGGCCAATAATGGTCATGGAATCGCTGCATTTCAATCGCTATACAAATCATCGCCTTGGTGAAAAGATCGAAGTACCAATTCACCCTCCCTCCTCCGATCGATCCACCAATGCAGAGGATTTGCACGGCGGTGGTCCTTATGCAGCGAAAAATAAAATATAGAACAGACAGCACTCTAGGGCAGAGCCACACCACTGACATACTGTAAGCTGAATCAGCTTATATAAAAGAAAAAAGGAAAATAGATGGCGACACAGGCGTTGCTAAATTAGCATATCGACCCGTTACTATTGAATTATATTAGGTGTTGACGAACGCCTGTGTCGCCATCTATTTTCCTTTTTTCTTTTATATAAGCTGATTCAGCTTACAGTATGTCAGTGGTGTGGCTCTGCCCTAGAGTGCTGTCTGTTCTATATTTTATTTTTCGCTGCATAAGGACCACCGCCGTGCAAATCCTCTGCATTGGTGGATCGATCGGAGGAGGGAGGGTGAATTGGTACTTCGATCTTTTCACCAAGGCGATGATTTGTATAGCGATTGAAATGCAGCGATTCCATGACCATTATTGGCCTCGTGGTCCTCTGTCGAGATGGGGCATAATGGTCAGTCTATCTTATTTTAATTTATTTTGATTTTGTTATCGTTTGGTAGTTCCTTTAACCCTCTTTTGGTGATATTTCACGTCTTTTGGAACTGGTACCTTTCAGGGGGGGGGTACCGCTAAATTAATAAATAATTGGCATTATCCTAAATTTTATATAGTTTTTGTTAATTGGATTTAAAGATCGAAATTATAAGGGTTTCTGGGCTACTAATTATATCTATTCCTTTTTTCGTTCGATTGTTTATTTGGGTTATTTTTATGTTAATTTTCGCTCTACAGTTTTTGCCATACTACTGGCTTATGTTTTGTTTTATTTTATTTAATTCAAAAAATTGGATATATATATATATATATATATATATATATATATATATATATCTGATAATTAAAATAAATATGATATTTAAAATAAAAACATCAGCCAGTAGTACGGCAATAATGCAGAGCGAAACGAAACGTAAAATAATATAAAATAAACAAACAGGGAAGGGAAAGTAGCGGTAGTAGGACAAAATGATAGCTACATAGACATATTTATTTATTTTTATCACTTTTGCCTAACTTTTACCTCACATAATATATATATATATATATATATATATCAGTTATGTAACATTAGTATTGCAATGGCATAATGATGTAACAAATGGTTACATAGCATCTACTATCAAAAATTCTTCCCAGTTATGTACTTTGTGTACTTAAAAATATTTACTGAATCCCTCTTTAAATCTATGTAAGCTCTTATCCTCTGCAAGGTTAGGTCATTCAGTCTACTTTCTTTAATTTAAATCTCTTCCCTTGTTTGAGTCATACTAGAAAGAAAGAAAATAAATACCTTCAATACTCACTCAACTTTTGCTCAGCTCTTTTAGGGGATGTATGGTTGCCCAATTCTTTTATGGGCTGTATGGTTGCCCAATTCTTTTATGGGCTATAAATACCTGTCACATGAAAATGCCTAGTTTGCTGGAGTATGAGTTCCCGAAATGTAGCCATGAATAGTAAGTGTTTTTGGTGAGGTGGTTCAATTCTTTTAAAATTGTTATCATTTCAATAATAAATTACTTAATCTACCACATGATATAATAGTGTAGTATCTATTAATTCATTAAATTAATGAACAGTCACGTAAATTCCCCTCTTTTAAGTAATACCTGTATATATTATTCAAGATGTTTTGACCATTGATTTATGTAGAGTAGATAATTACCTCTATATCCACTTGAAAAAATTCCTGTATATTATTAAGTACTCTGTTCTCCATCCTTGCAACTGTAGTATACTATTGAGTGAACTTTATTGTGGACCGTATTACAACCCTAAGGTGCTTTACATTTCGAACATTGTTGAATGTGCTACTCCCAGTAAGGCACATGCAGAACTTTGCATTTAAGCTTGGCGCCTCCGTAGCCAGGTGGGAAGGAGCAGCAGTGTGTAGCACACGCTTTTTGATTAGACCGGGGTTCAAGCCCATCACGACCAAATACGGAGGATGCGGAAAGGTCAGGGAATGACCACCGCATATTCCCGGAGCAATATGGCCTTAGTTGCTAATGCTCCTAAAAAAAACCAAACAACAACAAACAGCATTTAAGCTTAATGGATATTTGTATTTTCAGCTCATATGTACAATTTGTCCATTCTGTTTCAGAAACATTTCCTGGTTCTCATTTTAACAACCCAACCCAACTTAATATCAGGAGCAGATTTTGACGTGGAACTTATGATGCCATAACTAATATCATTAATGAAATTTAAAAACAAAGGTCCTAGTGTAGAACCCTAGGGGCACATGGTACACTGGTCTTCTCAGAGCATTTCCCATTTAAGTACAGTAGAGTGTCAATAATCTGAACTAATTAGTACTAAGGGTAGTTTGGACTTCCAATTTGTTCAAATTTTTGAACTTATCAAAAATACAGTTCTGGAGACTAAAAAGAAAAAGGTTTAGTAAGTTTATAAATAAAAAAAATAAAAGTTTTACTTATGTGTTTTTATTCATAGGTAGCAAAACAGATGGAACTTTCAGTCGCAATAACACAGTCATAGGCCTTTAACAAAAATAATAACTTATTTTTTTGCTGCACCATTTTTCGAACTTCCTTTCTTTGCTGCGAGATCTTTCCAGATCTCTCACTCTTTTCAGCAAGAGTAGCTGAGTTGGACAGTATTCAATATTCTCGTACCTAGTCCTCGTGGGTAGCATATTGGTAGAATCACCATCATCCTCACCCTGGGTGTGTAAAAGACCCGAGTTCAAGTCCTGTCAATGATGGGAGGAACTTTTTTGGGCCTTTTCACGGTGGCTGAGTTAGTCAGTCTCAGGTGGGGGTAGCATGGTTTCTCTCCCCAAAATGTGGGTTTTTCATCCAGCAAACAGAAAATAAACCACAGAACACACAATTTACAGACAGTATATACATGGAGCAATATAGCCTTAGTCAACGATGCTCCCAGGACCCAACTATAACAGCATATTCAAGGGATGGGTCATTAGCTGTTCTCATAGGGTTTTTTTTTTTTTTTTTTTTTTTGCACCATCAAATTTCAATGCGAACTTTAAAATTTTTTCCTTGTTGTTTTTAATTTCTGTTATGGTTGACTTTCCAACCTCGTAAAATCTTACTAACAAAGACCCTTTGAAAGTCTGTTTAAAATCTCAATCTTCAATATAATTGTTAAAAATTTCTGCTTCCTTTTAAAAGAAGAAGAAAAAGACCATAACTTCAGTATGGTAAAATAAATTCTGTAAATATTCAGAATCTCTTTATTCCTATATCTAAACTTTGTAAACATTTTACTCCGTATCTCACTTGCACGTATCATGTTATTGCAATTTCTGCATAACATGTGCTTTGTTTCATTGACTGACACTTATCTTTTTTTACTGTTTTAGATTTTACAACCCAAAAGAAAAAAGAGTGAACAGAAATATCAGATTACAAAGTGTTATGTTTAGTTAGTACTGCATGCATGATTAAGCTATGTACATAAGGGTAAATTTATTTTTATTTTGCTAGCCTGTGGATAATATTCTTCTGATTTTCGCGTATAATTTAATTTTGTTCATTGGTAAGATAAAATAAAAGTATAAATTTGTGCTTTATACCTTCATTTTTATAGCCTGTGGATAGATAATATTCCTCCAATTTTTGCTTATTACAATTGCCATTTAACAGAATCAAAATTCAATTCGCAAATGTGATCACAATTACCAGCGCTTACTGCAATTATTTTATGTCACCAGCATAAAAAAAAAAATGCTGGCTCGTTCGAATTATCGCCGTTTGGATTTTTGATGCTCTGTTGTACTCTGTTCTTATGAGTTAATTGTTTTATCCACTGTAGCACCCTACCCTAAGTGCCACACCCTGCAACAGACTTATGACTATCACAGCAGATTAGTCAAGCAAGGTCTTTTCTTAACAAAACTGTGTTGTGATTCTCTTATAATATCAACTGTATCATCTCTACAAAATTATGGACTATGATTCTGTAATTTTTTCTTCCACAGCAGTCAAACTTGTATGCTGTGTTGCTCAAGCACTCTTGGGAACCTTTTGTAAAGGTTCAGTACCAAAGGACCCTGAAGGTGAAGTTGACTTATCTTCATTTATATCCAAGCAAGGATTAGCATTAGCAGAAGCATGTGATGCAAGAAAGCAAGCTTATACAGCGTCAGCGAGGTGATCTGATAGAGGTGTATAAAGCCTTGAATGGTTTGAGCATGCTCAATGCTGATGGAATTCTGCCTCTTGCTCAGAATAATCACCTGAGAGGGCATAAATTCAAATTGAGGAAAGACAGATGTAGGATAGATGATGTGCTTAAATTTGCCTTTAGCCAGCGGGTAGTTGGTTGGTGGAACAGACTTCCATCCCTTGTTATGGAAGTTGATAGCCTAAATAAATTTAAGGCTCAGCTGGACAGGTATTTCGAACGAATGGAGGGGTGAAGTGGAAGGTTTTTTTTTTTTTTTTTTTTTTTCTGGCTGATGCTGCATAAGCTTGCTTTCTTGCATCATATGTCTCTACTAATGCTAAACTGTCGACGTTACTTTTCTTCAACAGAATATGCCCCCATATCTGGGATGGCATTCCCAAAATCTCGCAAGCTTCTTGACTCTATTGAAAAGACCACAAATAGATTAATTAATGACACATGTCTTACAAATTCTCAGTTTCTACTGTATGTATTTCCCATATATATTTCTATAAGCTCTTTGCTTCTACTAATGCTAATACTAATCAGCCAAAAAAAAAAAAAAAAAAAAAAGCAATTCCCATTTTACCCATCTATTTGCTCCAAAAGTTTGTCCAGTTCCTCCTTGAATTTGTTTAAGCTATCAACTTCCACAACGACAGATGAAAGTCTCTTCCAGCAATCAACTACCCACTGGCTAAAGACAAACTTCGCCACATCTATTCTACAACTATCTTTCCTCGATTTAAGTTTATGCTCCCTCAGGTTCATAAATGCACACTTGTTAAAGTGTAATTATAAATTCACACATAATTATTTTTATTATTATTGTGTATGATATTAATAATCACTGTCATGCATTTATTTCCTCAAATTACACACTCATAATATTGCAACTTGTACAGCTATACCAATTTCATTTTATTTTTATTGCCATTTTATTTGCATTTTATTATTATTTTGATGTACTAATTTTACTTTACAGTTTCCCCCACTTTATATTGGCTTGGTAATTCAGCCCATAATTTTCTTAATTTATCGTAACCTCTAGGATTTTAACATTTTTTTCACCTTTCACAAATCTGCTACACTTGTTCTACTTTCCTCACACTTCTAGTTGCTGGCACTTTGTGTAACTTTCACATCCATTTATGGATATTTAATTCAATATGTTAATACAACTTATATATACTCTTGCATCCTTTAATGCTGCTTTGTGCTTTTAGGTGCATCTGTCATACCTATTTATTCATTTTACATTCACTGAAATCATTTCATAAAGTGTATACCTCTTTTCTTATGCAGCTGTTTAGACATTTCCTTTATAGGGTTACATTGAATACCCATTTATATATATGAATATCACACACACACTGATGAGCCAAAACATTATGACCAGCGAGTCGTTATGCAAATCGAAGCAACTGCAGATGAACTACGGCATGGGTCAGGACACAGTATAAAAAACATCTGATACTGAGCTCTGTTAATCAGTGTTACTCTTGTTCTTCAGATGGGAAAGGCAGCGGACTTAAGCGAGTTTGACAAAGACCAAATTGTAATGGCCGGACGACTGGGGTCAGAGCATATTCAAAACGGCACGGCTAGTGGGGTGCTCACAGTCAGCCGTAGTTAGTACCTACCAAAAGTGGTCCAAGGAGGGGGAACCCACAAACTGTCGGCAAGGTGTTGGATGACCACAGCTCATCGATGCTCGAGGTAAGCGAAGGCTCTCCTGGGTGGTCCGTGGCAACAGAAGGGCAACTGTGGTGCAACTCTCTCCGGTAATTTGAATGCTGGTGATGGGAGTAATGTGTCACAACACACAGTACATCGAACCCTGCTGAAAATGGGCCTGCGTAGCCACAGGCCACTCTGAGTGCCCATGCTAACCGTGGCTCACCGGCGACAGCGCCTACAATGGGCACGCGAACATCGAAACTGGACCTTGAGTGATGGAGAAGTTATTAAACACAAAATGCCAAGCTAGTTGAAGAGAAAAAAAGAGAGAAAGAATGTTAAGAACCTATATAAAAAATTAAAAAAAAAAAATCATTAAGTAGAATTAAGTCTGAATTAATGCCAAATTAACAGGCTAATCATATGTACAAAAGCTGAAAGAAAAAGAGGGGAGGGTAATGGAGATAAAAATTATAAAATTAAATTCAAAAATAAAAATTAAAGAATTAAAAATTTAAAAAATTATTTAAAAAAAAATTTTTTAATTAAAAATTGGTACATAGATCAGGTATTTCATCAGGGGGCTACACCTGATCATGTACCAAATACTGTGTTTCTATGCAAACTCATGCTGTGGAGAAGCTATTAAAATGAAATAGATAAAAAAAATATATATATATATTTTTTTAATCTCCAGAAACATGAATAAGGTAGCCCCAACGAAGTGTATTTAGATTAATAAATTGAGTCGATAGTATGTAAGAACGCAAACGCAGTGTGTTTAAGTCGAAATTTTTTTAAAGTATGTAAATTAAAAAAAATAAAAATAATAATAATAAATAACAAGGTAGCTGTTTTGTTTGTTTGTTGTTTGGTTTTTAGGAGCATTAGCAACTAAGGCCATATTGCTCCGGAAATATGCGGTGGTCATTCCCTGTCCTTTACGCATCCTCCGTATTTGGTGGTGACGGGATCGAACCCCGGTCTAATCAAGAAGCGTGTGTTATGCACTGCTGCTCCTTCCCACCTGGCTACGGAGGTGCCAACAAGGTAGCGGTATAGAAAAAGGAAGCAATGCAATGTAAAGGAGGGAAAAGAAGTTAAAAATATAGAGGCGAAGATAGTGAGAATAAGAAAAGTGAGAATGTCCGAATCACCCTCATATTACACTAATAGTTCAACGAACGGAAAAACGAAGAGCAGAAAGTAGAAAGATCTAAAGAGAAGGAAAAGAGTTTAAAGGATACTAGGCAAGCCGGGTGTGTAAGTACCCAACCTCATAGAGAGGGCCTTGGCTGTGAGAGTGTTAGTAGAAGTGGAAATTAATACCGCTAGCTTGTAGTGTATATTTTGGGTGATAGATATATGAAATATGATATAAAATATGAAAAGGAGAAAAATTTCCTATGATATTTGGCAGAAACAAGTTGAGCGGAATATAATCAAGAAATGAAGATACAAAAATGCGATCATGATTAATAAGGTACAATTATGCGAATATGATTAATAAGAATGGAATGCAAACAGAGGGAGACCTATGACAACGATGGTGGAGTTGCTCAGAAGAGAAGAACTGTGGGAGCCCTCTGTGGCCAAAATAAAATAGAGAAAATAAGATTGATCATAAGTAATTACTGGTAATATTAAATTAAAAAATGAAAAGAAAAACTTAGAAAGTAAAAGAACACGAACATCGTTCTAATAGAAGTCATTATGTGTGATCACTTTCCAAGCAGTGGAAATACCACCATTCAAATGTACACTGTACAACTATACAGGTATCAAATTAATCAAGGTGGAATGTGGTGAAACCGAATTTTTCTTTAATGAAATCAGAGTGATTTTTTATAATAAAATTTAAGAAATTAATAGGAATGTCATTATTGCGAAGTTTGGTATAGAGATCATTTAAAGCACCAGCAAAAAGTGATTGATTGCTGCTAATATTAGCCAAACGGATAATTTGTGTGTAGATTATATTTTTATGAACCTTAATCGAAATGTTAATCATAATCGCATTTTTGTATCTTCGTTTCTTGATTATATTCCACTCAATTTGTTTCTGCCAAATATCATAGGAAATTTTTCTCCTTTTCATATTTTATATCATATTTCATGTATCTATCACCCAAAATATACACTACAAGCTAGCGGTATTAATTTCCACTTCTACTAACACTCTCACAGCCAAGGCCTTCTCTATGAGGTTGAGTACTTACACACCCGGCTTGCCTAGTATCCTTTAAACTCTTTTCCTTCTCTTTAGATCTTTCTACTTTCTGCTCTTCATTTTTCCGTCTGTTGAACTATTAGTGTAATACGAGAGTGGTTCGGACATTCTCACTTTTCTTATTCTCACTATCTTCACCTCTATATTTTTAACTTCTTTTCCCTCCCTTACCTTGCATTGCTTCCTTTTTCTATACCGCTATCTTGTTATTTATTATGATTATTATTTTTATTTTTTTAATTTACATACTTTCGACTTAAACACACTGCGTTCTTACATACTATCGACTCAATTTATTAATCTAAATACACTGTATTGGGGCTACCTTACTCATGTTTCTGGAGATTAAAGAAATTTTTTTTTTTTTTATCTATTTCATTTTAATAGCTTCTCCATCAGCATGAGTTTGCATAGAAACACAGTGTTTGGTACATAGATCAGGTAAATACCTGATCTATGTACGAAATTTAATTTTTATTTTTGAATTTAATTTTATAATTTTTAACTCTATTTACCCTCCCCTCTTTTTCTTTCAGCTTTTGTACATATGATTAGCCTGTTAATTCGGCATTAATTCAGACTTAAAAAAGTAAAGTGCAGCCATTATCAACCCACTGCAGGATGGAAGCCTCCTCAACAATTCATGTTGAGGGAAATGGACCATAATCTGCCACGCTGGTCCAGTGCGGGTTGGCAGATCGACCGTATTCAGCAGTCAGGGGCTTGAACCCCGGTCTACTCAAAGAGCGTGTGCTACTGCACTCCCGCTCCTGCCCACTCGGCTACGGAGGCCGTAGGGTTTAATTCAGACTTAATTCTACTTAATGATTTTTTTATTTTTTTTTTATTATTTTTTTTTTATATAGGTTCTTAACATTCTTTCTCTCTTTTTTTTCTCTTCAACTAGCTTGGCATTTTGTGTTTAATAACTTCTCCATCTATATTTATATTTATTTTTATTTTATTTTACTTTCATTTATAACACTTATATATATATCCAAACTTATATATTCAGATGAGTATTAGTATCACCAAGTAGTCACATTTGGAGGTTATACAGTTATTTCATTGATACTTCCCTTGTCCAAAACATTTTTGGAATTCCTCTTTTAGAATTCACTTCAGAGCATATATTATGTTCATTTGAATCCCATCGAGTGGGCTGATTGAGATACACGTGTTATACTGAGATTGGCAATGAGAGGAATTTTGTTATGCTATTAAAAGGTGTTCAGGAGAGGACAGAGAGGGTTGTAGGGGTGGCAGGATGTGGGTGGGTTTATACACTTCTTATCAAAATTGGGTTGAAAACAGTTAGATTGTTACCACAGTCTGGTCAAGGTTTGATGGATGTAGAATCAGTATTTTGTGTGAGTTGTCTGGTGGTAAAGTTCATAGTCATGTTAAGCTACAGGCCTGATCATTGTGAGTAATATGAAAACAATCTGTTTAGGAAAGTTGAATCAGCAAGGAAAGGTGAATGCCTCATTGTGGACGACTTTAAGCATACCTTAAAGCATTTCCCAGATGGTTCATAAAACTGATTGAATCAGTTTTATGAACCATCTGTGGAATGAGCCATCTGGGCAACAGCTACATATTTTATGTCAGAGTGAACAGGAGCCCACATATCCTTTACTTGGTTCTCAATGATGATCAAAGTATCATCGAGGATGTAACAGTGCAAGAACCATTACCTGGTAGCAACCACAATATTACAAAATGGATAATATCTGATAAAATTTATATAGTAAAAAGGCAAAGTATAGTGGTTTCAAATTTATGAAGGAAGAGGGAAAGACCATAGTGGGTTGAGGGACTTCTTAGGCTCTATCAACAGGAATATTTTTTCAGTTGACAGATCTTATACAGCTAAAGAAGGATGCATGATAATAGTCAGATTATCAAGTAAAGGATATTTCTTGTGTGAATACAAAAAAAAAAGTTGTTAAATTATGTAGGTCCCCATCAGAGTCTGAATTAACAAAATCATCGACATTTTCTGTCAGAATTGCAGATGAGTTAAAGGTATTTTGTATCCATTTTTACAACTGAAAGGCATATTTTAACCAGGGCAAAAAAAAAATGAGAGTCATACTTTAAGGTTAGTGAATTTTCTCTGGAGAGTACCTATGAAAAAAAAAAATAATAATAATAAATACAGAGACCAAGAGAGAGAGAGGGTAAGGCTCCTGGTGTGAATGAGTGCACCATGCCATTTAGAATGCCACTGAGATTGTCAGAAGACTCTGGGAGTGATTACTTTTTTGATTTTATAATCATTTTTACTAAAATTTAATTAATTGAAATGTGGGTACAATGATAATCAATTAATAAAATCAAATTTCCGAATTATTGAAACTGGTTACATGCACCTCTGCAAAGCAGACACCTCCTTATAGTAGACACTCTTCTGATCCAAGGGTGTCTGACTTAGAGAGGTTTCATGTATGTGTACAGACACACACTATTTACTTTTCTCAATCTTTTCTTGTAATCCTTCTATTTTCTCCCTAAATGGCCACATTTCTTATTCTATCTCTCCTAGTATTTCTACAAACCTCTCCAGGAACTCCATTTCCATTACTTGCATGCTGGTGATATCTGTCTCCCACATTACCCGTGATTCTGACCCATAGGTTATTAACAGTACATAATGTGATCTATGAAGTACCATTTTGTACTTCTCAATACTTCCTTTTTCCAAACTAGATCTTTTACACAGTTATAAAACATTCTTCCTCAATCTGCCCTTCCTTATCAATTCACCTTTCTTTTTCTACCATAATCCATAAATATCTGAAACTAGCCACTTCTATTTTCTTTCCCTCAATAAACATATTAAGAGTTAGTAGTCTAAATATAAATTTAAAGGAGGATTGGAGAAATTATTAGAAAGAATGGGCAAACTATCCGTTGAAGATAGTTTGCCTATTATCCACTATATGTTGAAGGCCCACAAAAGTTCAGTATACGTCCCTTCCCCTACAGTTAGTGTATTATAACTCTTTAATCTTTATCTGCATTAGACTATTATATAAATGTAGTGTTTTCTCTTTTACATTATCTTGTGTTTTATCTTATTTTTACATAATTTTGTAATATTATACTCTTATGTTTAATTTTTTTTTAAATTTACATTCCTAGTGATTTTTGTACCATATTAAAGTTGTTATTCATTGTGGTATAGTTTAGGGCTAAAGCCCCCGGGCTATGTAAATAATTTAACTAATGTACAAGTTAGTGCATTTGCATCAAGTATATCTCATATTGTGAATACCTCCACGACATTGCACTACCTCAAATAAGTAACGCTTCACCATAGGAGAAGACTATTATTACTTATTCTCAGCGGATACCATCACCCATATGGCACCGTTTCAGAGCTTATTGGCTCCTCATCAGTGGGTGGGCAGGTACCCTGGTGTTGCAATGATGATGGTGAGGATTTATACTTTGCAACTGGGTTGTCATCATTGCAACATCTGGGTACCTGTCCATCCACTGATGAGGAGCTAATAAGCTCCGAAACGGTGCCGTATGGGTGATGGTATCCGCTGAAAATAAGTAACAATAGTCTTCTCCTATGGTGAAGCATTACTTATTCAAGGTGGTGCAATATCATGGCAACTCGTGAAGGTATTCACAATATGAGATATACTTAATGATGCCAATTTATAACTACTTATGTAGTTGGCTATGTACAGAAATGATGCAAATGCACTAACTTGTACATTAGCTTTTATTCATATATTTTGTCTGGAAGAATTTTGTCATGAATCATAATCCTGACGTTCAAGTCTTTTGTGACATTTAAATAAACTGAAGTTTTTGTAATATCTGTTATTGTGTTATTCCAGAAAAGCCATACTCTTCCAAGTTTTTGCCAGAACAATGTGTCTAAATCAGCTACCATTAATAGGAAAAAAACCTATCATACAAAATTTCGTCCAGCTTCAAGCATTTCAAATACATCTTTTATTAAACCAATCATTTCCCCTTCACATGTAAAAAAGAAAGGAAAGAATAAGGAAGAAGAAATACGTAAAATGCAAGAAAAAGAGGAAGCTGTTGTAAAGAAACGAAGTAAAATGCTTGAACTGAAAACTTTGGAGCACAAAAGGTTTGTTGTATACTAATTTTTATTTTAATTTTGTTAATTTGTAACTTCATCATCTAATGTTATTTGAAGGTATTCTGTCTGCCTTTTGGCTAAGGATTGAATTTTGTTCTGCTTTTCCTTTAAGTAGCTGCTCGGAAATGACTGAAACGTATGACAGCAAGGCTGGCATACAGAAATAGTGCTTAAAGATTTAGAAAACCTTTTTTAATAACTTGTTCAATGCAGTTTTTACAGGAAAAGGTTAATATAAATTAAAAAATAAAAATAAAATGAAGTAAGGCATCAACTGTCCTATATAGGTTATGAGACATGACATATGGGTTATTGAGTTTTTGATAAACATAAGGAAAAAATTTTGAACAATGGGAGAAGTGAACCAATTTTTCTGGGGTATTTCTTTTTCTTTTTTCTTGCTGCCAGAAATATGCAAGTGAAACAATGACTGGCTCTGAATAAATATGGAAATATCTATTGTGGAAGTGTCCTCCTCATTACACGTGATTTACTGCCATTTGTTCAAATTTTCTTGGTTTTTTTTTTTTTTTAGTCCCCCCAACTTTCGTTTCAGTCCCAAAACCCGTATATCAGAGTAACCATGCTATTAAGTATACCTACTACCTAAGGGCTAAAGTAGGATCCCCTTTAGCCCTCAAAACAGCATGGATTTACAATGGCATGGACTCGACATGGTGTTAAAATCCTGCCACAAGATTGCTGGTCCACGTTAACTCAGTGTCTTCCCACATTTGTTGCAGATTAGGTAATTATTAATATTATTATTAGGCTTTTGTGACACCAGCCAAAAAAACTAATTAGTTAAAAAATAATATTAAATAAATAATAAAATAAAATGAACTACATATTTCACTCCCTCCTCATGTGGGTGTCTATCCAGCTGACCTTTGAACTTCCCCAAGCTATCAGCATCAACCAACCATGGAGGTTGGTTTGATAGCTTGCTGGCTAAAATAAAACTTCCTGCAATCCAGTTTAAAAATTTTCTCCTGAAATTTATATTTGACTGGAATCATAACAGTTAAAATTTTACTTTCATCCCTCAGAGCCCTTATACACCTCAATCTTGATTGAGGTGTGTATAAGTTGCCTAGTTTTGAAATTATTGTAGCCCATATATTCAAAGTCTTTTCTGACATGGCCACCCTTTTGCGGTCTCACCAGGAAAGTAGCCCATCTTTGGACCTTTTCAAGAAGCTTAATGTCTTTTTTTTTTTTTTTTTTTTTTTTTTAGGTGATGTCTCCATACTTGGTTGCAGTACTCCAAGTGGGATATTACAATTGCCTACAGTGGGATTGTTATCTCCCTATCTCTACAGGCTATTGTTTAATAAATCATTAATAAGACACCATGAGCTTTCCTAGCTGCCTCCCTACACTGCTCAAATAACTTCATATCTGCCTTTATTACAACCCCCAAATCCCTTTTTTCCTGTCCTGTTGTGTTTTGCTCAACCTTACTAAGTGTATAAGTTATTTTGGAGTTGCTATTTTCCCATCTATGCATTTTTTGCATTAAAACATAGCTACCACTTTTTTTTTTTTATCAATACAATACTTTACACTACTGTGAATACATTACAATCACCCCAGCTGATAGACCATGCAGCACCTTAAGCTCATCATGATATTCTTTCCTGAAATTGAAATCCATTCCTTTGCCTTTAACAATTGCTATTGCTCCCCTCGTCATCCAACTTAGAACTCCATTATCACTCACTGGTAATGGTTTCTGTCATCTAGTTCATTAGTGATGATTAGGTCTAGAATATTCTTGTCCCTAGTACTTTCCCTGACATTCTGATACAAATAACAAACATCTCATTGATTTAAAATTTTTGTTCCAAATGGTGTTTCCCTCCCACTTGCTCCAATCAGTTAGGGTAAAATTGAAATCACCCATATCAGAAATTCACACTTCTTTACCATTCCATTTGCAAATAGGAGCTGTCATAATCTTCTGATCACTCCCATTCTCATTATGTCTTTGTTTCCAAGTAACTCACACTACCCTGATGGCATGTGTAACTACCCTACTAGCCGACCAGGCTAGCCAGGTGGGTAAAGTGCCTGCCTGGCAACCCAAAGGTCGTGGGTTCGAATCCCACCTCGGGCTTGGATCAGAGTAGAAAATGCAAAATTCTTAGAAGGTGCAATACGGCCACAGAAGCCGATGCGGCAACAAATAACAAAAAAAAAAAAAAAAAAAAACCTACCCTACTAGCATCTGTAACATCTGAATGTGGGAATGGCTTTTGTCATGCTCAGGCTGCTTTTAATAAGAAACATGATCCCACTACTTCTATTCCCTGTCCTTCCTAAATACATTGTACATAGTATAGTGAAACTCAACGCCTCCTATTTCTGAGTGGAATGTTTCTATTAGCTTATTATAACAGCATTAATTTTCCTAACCATGAGTTCGAATTTACCCATTTTATTCACTACCTACCTGACATTACTATATACACAACCCTGCCATAACTCTTGAAGTTATTTAAGCTTGTTTTCTTAACGTTAGTTTCCCACTCATTTGAAACATTGCTACCTTGTCGATATTAGCTGTTGTGGCAACAAACAAGAACTCTTGAGATGTGTGCAAGCATTAATTTGATCCTTATCACCAGATAAATGCTTATCTGTATTACCCATGGATCCTTACAGTATCTGTAGTAAATGTATCCCATCTCTACAAGATGATCCTTTATACCTACAAGTGCTGGCGACACTGATTTAAAAAAAAATCATCCCCAAAAGCCTTGCAGAATACCTCAAGTGTTGTGTTAATCTACAAAACTCAGTATTTAATCCTCCTATTGTGCCTGTGCAGAATTGCAAACACTGAAACATTCTGGCCTAACTTGCAGCATTTTTTTAGCACAATCCTACATTTATCTAACAGGTCGTCATTCACCTGTGCTTAATGTTATTAGTCTCCACATAAATAATAATGCTCTCTTTATCACCTTAAAATCTGACACTGTTGGTGACATCATCAGGGTGTGTCTGCCAGAGCACATTGATCCTGGTGAACACACACACAATGGTTCTAGTCCACCTATCCTTATTACAAAAAATGTTACCTGTTTCCTTGACAATGGTTTTCCCAATAGAACTAGGTCTCCTTAAATCAGGAATAAGAAAAGAATCATCAGTTGAGCTATAATTAGCAGCTAGTTAAACTTTTAAATATGTGCTACAGGCATTAAGCACAGGTGCAAGGAATGAACTCGTGATTCACTCAGGAATTCTCTACAGGCATTTCCATCTGAGTCAAATATCCTTGGACAAAATATTCAGTGTCAAGCTTCTAGCAACCATTGTTAAATTTACAAACTATCACAGTAAAGTAACTTTTATAAATTAAATTTACAGTATATTAAAAAATAAAGCAAAAATTAGTCTGCTGAATTTGTTTATCCAAACAGCTAATCCTTTGGCATTTAATCCTCCCCTGTGCTCTGCAGACAGGACTGCCAAGCAAGGGAGAAACAACCACTATCTGTGACTCAACTTTAAATAGCTGTGGATCTCTAGTCTGAAGGCTATTAATATAAATTACAGTTTTGTAATAATGACACAAGAAGCAAATTTCATGACATAAATGAAAAAATAGCGATTTGTCAGTCTATCAGTGAATTTTCTACATGTTTTTTTTTTTTGTTTTTTTTTTTTTTTTTTTTTTTTTGCTGCTTTGAAGATGGCCTCTCTTTTTTTTTTTTTTTTTTTTTTTTTTTAAAGGTGGTGTCTTTTTAATTTCCTGAAAGAAGAATTTATTAAAACATTCTGTAGGCAGTAACTGTAATGTAAAATTAAATTTGTTAGTTCTATTAATAAGTACTTAATCATGCAATAACTTGTGCTATCTTAGGACTTCACAAAAATATTTAAAGATGTGCATGTGGCCCTTTAGTCCGTGTTTGGGAATACTGGCATAAACTGTTAAAGGTGTAAAATTTCTCATACTGCAGAAACCCTTCTAACACTATATTCTAACTGTACACAACCAAATTAAAACTTCCCCGCACAGTGTTTGTGATATAAGATATAGTTTGGTATGATGTGAAATGAGAATTGTTTTTATTAATGGGATCTGCTCACATTAATTCTGAAAGTTACTTAATTTGGTGGCAATTTTTCATAATCATTTATCAACTTTGTGAATGTATATATTTCTTATATTCACTGATTATTTTATGTAATCCCAAATATCGGTGAAGAGTATTTTGTTAAATAGAATAAATGACTAGTTGTCTACACTTGTCCTTGAACTACCTTGTTTTCTGTTACCTTATAGAGTCATTACATAATAAAACAATGTTAATGACTTTACTCTTTTAAGAATAAAAATTTGATTTGTTACTCTGCTGTTACTGCTACCAATATGAAGTACTTTGCATTTATCAGTGTTAAACTTCAACTGCCATTTCTCAGTCCATCTGCCCAACTTTTCTAGATGATGCTGCAGTAGCATAATGTCATTAACTATCCTGCCAACCTTTGAATCATTTGCGAAACTGGACATTAAGCCAGATATGCTGTCATCAATATCATTGATAAATATAGAAAACAGCAATAGGCCACCACCGAATCCTTGGAGGGGGCTGCTCCATTAATAACATTAATCCATGAAGCGCAATGTCCATTGATTACCACTCTCTATCTTCTCCCACTCAACCATCCCTTTATCCATTGCAGCAACTTGCCCTTAATGCCACACTGCTCCAAATTGTACAGCAGTCTTTTATGTGCAACAAAAGTATGATTACTGTTTCAAAACTTCTGATGTCAACGTTTGCTCAGATCGTATCAGTGAAATTATTCTTGCAGGAATGGAATCCTTTATCCCACACTCCACTTTAAAATCTTGTCCTTTATCTCTAAACCTTGGTTTTCCAATAAATGTGCTAAGGCTGTTCAAGAGAAGAATATTGCATATCGTAATTGGCTTGTTTCTAATTCTCCAGTTTCATTTTCTGCCTACACCAAAGCTCGCAACAATTGTAAAGCAGTTATTAATCAGTCCAAACTAGAGTTTGGACTGATTAATAACTGCTTTACAACTAGAGTTTGAACAGGCTAAGAGTAGAAAACTTGCTTCTTGCCCTAATGGTAGCCGAGCATTCTGGTCTCTTGCCAAAGCTATTGGCCGAAACTTTTTCCCATCTCTCTGGTCCCACCTCTGTCCAAACCAAACGGTTCTGTTGCCACTTCAGCCAAGGATAGAGCTGACCTGCTAGCATCCCATTTTTCTTCCAACTCGTGTATTAATGATCTTGGTAAAACACCTCCCACCATTCCCAACACACTCCATTCAATGCCTCCTGTGGTCTTCTGTCAAAAGGATGTCAGAAGGATTTTGACGAATCTTGATGCTAAGAAAGCTCCAGGTGCTGATGGTATTTCTCCACTTGTTCTCAAAACCTGTGCTCCTGAACTTACTCCTATTCTTTGCTGCCTTTTTTCACTTTCTTATTCCAAAGCTGTTTTTCCTTCTGCTTGGAAATTTGCTCATATCCAGCCAGTTCCTAAAAAGGGTGACAAATCCCTCCCATCCAATTATTGTCCCATTGCAATTACTTCTACTCTTTCTAAAGTAATGGAGAAATCAATTAACCACCAACTCTTAAACTACCTAGAAACCTTCCGTCTGATCAACGATCGCCGGTATGGATTCTGTCAGTGTCGATCCACTGGTGATATTCTTGCTTATGTTACCCATTTATGGACTAATTCAATGGAAAGGTTCGGGGAAACACAAGTAGTTGCTCTTGGCTTTTGATCGTGTTTGGCATAAAGGTCTTCTAAACAAGCTTCCATCTTATGGTTTGCCAACTGTTTTTAGTAATTGGTTATCCAGTTTTCTCTGTGATCGCTCACTGAGGGTTGATGGCTCTCTGTCGTCTAACTTCTCCACTAATGCTGGTGTCCCCCACTCTTTTCCTCTTGTATATTAATGACTTTCTTCCATTGACTGGAAATCCTATCCATAGTTTTGCCGATGATAGCACATTGCATTCCATTTTCCATTTTGAGAAACCTTGTCCTGCTCAATCAGCTTCAATTTCTCAAATCTGCTACCAATTCCTTAAATGCCAATCTTCAGGTAATTCTCCAGTGGGGCAAAGACAACTTAGTTGATTTCAACCCTTCTAAAACTCAGTCTTGTCTTATATCTTGCAAAAAGGATTCTTCTGCTCCTATGCTTATCTTTAGTGACATTCCGATTTCTAAGAAAAATGATATATCTCTTTTGGGGATTACACTGACTTCAAATCTCAAGCATATTACAAATATTGCTTCCTCTGCATCTAAAAAACTTGGTTTTCTCTTTCACTCTTGGTGTTACTTTTCTTCCAAACAGCTGCTCACTCTGTATAAATCGCAAATCCGCCCTACCATGGAATATTGTTCCCACATCTCGGGTGGTGCCCCCAAAACCTCTCTCAGGCTTCTTTATTCCATTCAGAAGAGGGCAGTTAGGTTAATTAATGATTCATCTCTAACAGAGGCTCTCCACTCGCTCTCTCATAGACGTACTGTTTCTGCTGCATGCCTCTTCTACAGATACTTAGGCACTGTTCTTCTGAATTGGCTTCTATAATTCCCGCTCTCTCTTTGAAAACGGTCCGAACATGTGCCGCCACCAGCCAACATCCATTTACTGTCGAACTTCAAACTCACAGAACCTACTTTTCGTCTTCCTCGTTTATTCATTCAACTGCCGTTTTTTCTGGAAAGTTACAGAAATTCATATGTATTTCCTGAAAATTACAGTCTACAGAAGTTCAAGTCCAATGTTAACAAATATCTTCTTTTGTCTTCTCAACCTCCAACCCAAGCACGGTACTAAGTACTATAGGTTCTAATACCTCTCGTGTTTTTTTTTTTTTTTTTTTTTTTTTTTTTATGTGAACCCCAAACACGAGAGGTATTAGAACCTATAGTACTTAGTACCGTGCTTGGGTTTGAGGTTAAGAAGACGAAAGAAGATATTTGTTGACATTGGACTTGAACTTCTGTAGATTGTAATTTTCGGGAAATACGTATGAAGGAAGGTTGTTCCAGAAAACGGCAGTTGAATGAATAAACGAGGAAGATGAAAAGTTGGTTCTGTGGGTTTTAAGTTTGACAGTAAATGGATGTTGGCTAGTGGCGGCACGTGTTCGGACTGTTTTGAAAGAGAGAGCAGGAATTGTAGAAGAAGAGGCATGCAGCAGAAACAGTGCGTCTATGAGAAAGCGAGTGGAGAGACTCTGTTAGAGATAAATCATTAATTAACCTAACTGCCCTCTTCTGAATGGAATCAAGAAGCCTGAGAGGTTTTGGGGGCACCACCCCAGATGTGGGAACAATATTCCATGACAGGGCGGGTTTACATTAAAAAAAAAAAAAAAAAAAACTTTCCTGAAATCCAAATATATGATATCAAAATTGTTATTGTTTGCATCCAATTCCTATGTGACCACATCATAGTAACCATTCAGATTGGTCAAAGATTTCCCTTAACAAGTCCATGCTGTGTTTGAAGTATAATTGAAGTATAGATGATCCTGTATTACTCCTTTTTTACCAGTGACTCCATTATTTCCCTGGAACAGTAGTTAAACTAACAGGTCTGTAATTACTCATGTCATCCTTTGATCCCCCTTTGTGAACTGGGGATACATTTGCACGTCTACGGTCCATGGTCGACATCTACTTTCCACGAATCTACTACGGTCCATGGTCCACATCTACTTTCCACGAATCCAAGGATATTCTCCTAATTGTGGCTAAAGATTTGCTTACTTCCTTCACTGCCTTCCTTAACATAACTGCATAGATCCCATCCACCACAGGTGCCTTTTTTATGTTTAACTTCAACAATTTCTCTTACACTTTCCTCTCAGTTATTATTAAATCATTTAGCTTCCTGTTAGAGGTTTAATAAACTTCTGGCCTCCACTCCCTAGAGAATTTCTCATGCGTGAATGTAGATGCAAAATACTCATTCAGTTTTTCAGCATTTTGAGCAGGATCAAACTACTTATATCGATTGGACTAATTTGATTCAACCCCTTCCTTCTAGTGTTTACATAAGTAAAATAGTCTTTGCTGTTTTTCTTTGCATCCTTAGTCATAGATATCTCATAATCAGCCTTTGTTACTTGATTAAGACTAGTTCATCTCTACCATAGGCTTCTATGTCGCTCAATAATTTAATGCATCCCATGTGCTTTTCTTCTCTGTCATGAGTTTCATCAGTTCATCTGACATCCATTTAGGCCTATACCTTGAAGAGTATTTCTTAGTTGGTATAAAATGCCTAGTAACTTCTTTGATTAATTCCCATTTAGAATTTGCTGATGGTAACATCATCAGTTGGTCACACTATAGAATTTAAAAACTATCTGAGACCACTGTAGTTGCCTTTACACCCTTTACCCATGATGTTAGTTACATCTTTAAGTAAATCTCAGATCAATACATATTGCAAGTTGCAATGATTATAATAATTATTGCAACCTTTAGCTAATATAATAAGTGGGGTTCCACATGGATTGGTCTTGGTCCCGTACTGTTTTTGATATATATATTAACAATATTGATGTAGGTATTTCAGGTTTAGTGTTCTAAGTTTGCCGATGATAACAGGTAGACAAAGTGGTTAATAACAGTAATTAGGGTATGGTACTTCAAGAGGATATAAACTCAGCACGTGGGCTGGAAAATGGCAACTGAGGTTTAACAATGATAAATGCAAGGTACTGCCTTTGGGTAGCAGTAATCTCAGAATAACATACCATCTGGGTTTTACTAAATTCAGGTTAGTGAAAAATTCATGAAAGAGGTCTAGGGAGAGGCACAGACTGCTTCTGGAAGAGCCCATGGGGTTGTTGAAGAGAACAACAAGATTAGTTGGGGGCATTGTGATATCCTTGTCAAGATCAAGAATATTCTGGGTGTTCTGTAAATTGCAGTCTCTAAAAACTAGACACCTGTGTGGTGACCTAATTGAAATATGTAATGCTTTAAAAAGGATAAATAAACTAAATGTTGATAGGATGTTTATCTTTTCTCAGATGAAACACAAGGATCATAAATTTAAATTGGAAAAGGATATTTGCAGAAAAGAGTGCAGAAATTCACATTCATCCGAAGAGTAATCAGTTATTGAAATCAGTTTCCTTCTTTTGGGAAGGTGGGGTTTGAATAAATTTAAGGAGGTTTTGAGCAAATCATGGGAATGAATGGAGAAATGGTCTTTTTGCTTCCTTGCATCGTGTTGCCAATAGTAATACTAATAACTTCCTGTGAAATTGTGTGCCATAATAAAAATTGACTAATTTCTGAATAGATCTTATAAATAAAGAATGATTAATAATGCAGGTGGTGAAGTGGAGCATCTCTTTTTACCATTAGAACTCAATTTTGAAATACTTTGATTGCTCTACTTGATAATAACAGTGTTGTTTGCATGAATACTAATGATTACTTTATCAGTTTATTTATACATATTTAAGGAAAAGGGAAGAAAGAATGCAGAGAGTTATTGAAGCCCGCCGACAGCTGGAGCGGGAAAAGGATGATAGAAAAAAATTACTAGAACAACATAAAGATGAGCGGTTGGCTCAAAAGGAACAAGAACTTCAACGGTTAAGGCAAGAAAGATTACAGAAACAATTATGGTAAGTGTTTTGTTGCATGCATTTTATTATGTTGACATCACTCTTGTATTAGAATTCCTTTTCATACTTTAAAAGGAATTCTAATATCAGAATTGCAAACTGATTGGAAAGTGCTAAAAAAACAAGTTGCAGCAACTAATCCTATGTGATCCCCACACTACTGCCACAGATGTGTATAGAATTTGCTTCTAGCTGTGGTGGAGGTGGATTCATATTCTTCACCTGTTTGTATAGAACATGCTCTGGACTGCTGCAAAAATGTGAAACTCATATTAATTAGATATATCGATAGTACTAGGCATTGTATTAGGCAATGATCAGGTGCATCTTGAATACTACGTGCAGCTCTGGAAGTCTTGTTTTAGGAGTGATGTGAATCTTTGGGGATGGTGGCAGAGTACCCTTTTGAGGGTACTCTTACTAAGAAATACTTCAATTCTGCAAAGAGCCCTCACTGAGGAACCTGAGCATTGTGTAAACTAAATGCTGATGGCATCCTGCCAGACTAATCTGGTCTTTTTCAGGTGACACAAAGAAGGGGGCATAAATTTAAATTGAAAGAGGGTGGCTGTAGGATAGAAGTACAAAATTTTGCTTTCAGCCAGAGAGTAATTGATTTGGAACAGACTTTTATCTGGTGTTATGGAAGGGAGAATTTTGAATAAATTTAAGGACAGACTAGATAGATTGTTAATGGAGATCTACAGATGAGATGATGAGGTATGTGTGTGCATGCACGATGCTGTATGAGGTTACTTCCTTGAATCATTTGTCACTACTAATACTTACATATATTGTCTACAAAATTCCACATACCATTACATATGTTACCATATGGCATTATTTTACTATTAATTTTGCCATTGTTTCTTTTTCAGAGAGTTAAAAGTTTATAGTCCAATGACAAGCACCATTATAAGTGTATTTCTATTATAAACCGAGCTTGGTACATCAGCCTCTTGCTAACCTTCAAGCAGATAGGTTTCAGTTTCAGCATTCACAACCATTAATTAAAAAAAAGATGTAGTCCCTTTATACTATTTATCAGTTGCTGATTTATTTATTAAGACTGTGTAAAGAGCTAAAATAGTCACCTAAGATGCGTGCTTAAAAAAAAAAAAAAAAAGAAAGAAAAGAAAAGAAAATTAAATCCTAATGAATGCAAGATGTAGCCCAGTAAAATCTCCACTAGACATATACTAAAATGAACGTATACACCCTCAAGGCTGGACTTCTTTTGGTCAAAATTACAGGATCCTGAAAATTGGGTACTGGGATCTTTCTGGACGTTTCTCTCATTAGAAAGCATCTGGAATAAATAAATCCTTATGTTACTAAGGAAGATTCATTATGCTGCAGAGGATTGTAGAGAGGGGATAGGAAAAGCAAAACAAGAAATGGGGGACAGATAGTAGAAATGCCTTTTGTCAACCTTGAATATCCTGATAGATCACAAGGGAAGGCAGAAAGTAAAAAGTTGAATTTATTAAGCAGAATGTGAAAAGAAGAAACAGTTTTACTTGGATGTTCTGAGTTTGTATGACCCATCCCCAGTAGCAGAAAGACCATGGATACTATTTTATGCTTTAGAAAACTTTTAAATATTGTTCTACCATACTATGTTTAGAACATTATAAACTTTAGGTCAGTTTAATAACATCTTTGGGAAGGATTTACTCTGAACTTGATTAGTCATCTTTTATTCAGTGCTAGTTATATATTGCATGAGAATTATTGCTATCACTGACTTTCTTTTAATTGTGCAATTACTTATATTACATTATCTTTATAAATGTAGGAGGAAGAAGAAAGAAGCTGAAGTTGAAGAAAGAAGAAAGCTAGAGGAGGAAGCCCGACTTGCAAAACTAAAAGAACAGGTAATTTCTCCATTGGAAATTTTAATATTTTCTGATGTTTCAGGGAATAATGTATAAAACGTTTGATCACTTGTAATGTAGTGTGATATTTCTGTGTGTACAATTTACTTTTTGGGTTATATTTACATGAAATAATTCAAAGTCCATTTCTTATTCCAGAAAATTGACTCTTAGTAAGGTTCCAAAATAAATTATGTCTGTTACAGCAGGGACATGCATATGATTCATGTTCCACAGAAAATTTGTCAGAACTACAGAATTCCAGTATCTGAAAAAATTGGGACGAAGGGTATTTTGGATAGTCGTGTTTTTTTTTTTTTTTTTTTTTTTCAGATAAATTCTAAATGCACTATATATAAATACAAAAGGAAACCAATAAAACAAAATTAATGAGAGAAAATTACCCCTATGAACAAAGGTACTTGTCAAGATGACAATACAGTGAACAAGATTTCAAGCTTCTGTGGGGTGAACTGGAAAGGCATATTCATCAGCATGATCCTGTGCCCACATCAACATTAGAAGAGGCATATCTACAAAAAAGCAAACTTAAAAAGCAACAACCAAAAAAAAAAAAAAAATCCAAATTTACACATTCATTTGATTTAAAAGTTTGTCCAGTTGTTCCTTGAATTTATTTAAGCTATCAACTTCCACAACAACAGATGGAAGTTTGTTCCAGCAATCAACTACCCGCTGGCTAAAGGCAATTTTCTACACATCTATTCTACAACTGTCTTTCCTCAATTTGAATTTATGTACCCTCAGGTGTGTAATCTGAGCAAGAGGAAGAATCCCACCAGCATTGAGCCTGCTCAACCCATTCAAGGCCTTATACACCTCAGTCAGATCACCTCACAGGTGCCTAGTCTCCAGATGCTGCACTTTGCAGAACTTAAACTTGGTAAGAGGACTCCTTTGTTGCCCTTCTCTGTACTTGTTCTAGGAACTCTACATCCTTTCTAAAATGAGGCCTCCAGACCTGTACACAGTACTCAAGGCACGGCCTGACCATTGCCTTATACAAAGTGATAACACCTCCTTATACCTACTAGTAAAATTCCTGTATATCACTGACAAGACTCCATGACTTGCTCTGGCAGCCTGTCTGCACCGCTCAGAAAACTTCATATCTGAGTGTAGAACCGCACAGTTGGTACGTTTCTCTGGAGTTACTTCTACCCATATACAATACTTTGCATTTTCAGTGTTAAACTTTAGTTGCCACTTCTCAGCCCATCTCCCCAGCTTTTCTAGATCCAGTTGGAGTAGCATACTGTCGTTAACAACTATGCCAACCTTTGTATCATCTGCAAACTTGGACATTAAGCCTGATATACCTTCATCAGTACCATTGCTAAATGTACAAAACAACAGTGGGCCCAACACCAAACCCTGGGGGACTGCACTAATAACATTAATCCATGAAGAGCAATGTCCATTGATTACTGCTCTCTGTCTTCTCCCACTCAACCACCCTTTCACCAGTGTAGCAACTTGCCCTTAATGTCATACTGCTCCAATTTGTACAGTAGTCTTCCATGTGCAACAATATCAAAAGCCTTCCTGAAATCCAAGTATATGACATCAAAATTATTTTTTGCATCCAGTTCCTTTGTGACCACATCATAGTATCCAATCAAATTGGCCAGACACGACTTCCCCTTAACAACCCATGTTGTGTCTGAATTATTACTGCAGTCTTGTCTAGATGTTCCTGCAATGCTTCTTTAACCAGTGACTCCATTATTTTCCCTGAAACAGAAGTTAAACTAACAGTTCTGTAATTACTCATGTCATCCTTTGATCTCCCTTTGTGAATTGGGGATACAATTGCACATCTCCAGTGCGCGTGGATCTTCCCAGAGTCCAAGAATGCTCTCATAATTATGGCTAAGGGTTTGCTTATGTCCTTTACCACCTCCTTTAATATAACTGGAGAGATCCCATCCACCCCAGGTGTCTTCCTTATGTTTAACTTCAACAATTTCTCCTCCACTTTGCTCTCAGTTATTTCAAAATCATTAAGCTCCCTGTTAGAGTTTAATAAGCTGCTATCCTCCACTTCTCTATAGAATTCCTCATGTGTGAATGTAGATGCAAAATACTTGTTCGGTTTGTCAGCTATCTGAGAAGGATCATCAGTGGAACAGAATTGAGGATGTGTTACCTGAACTGTCCAGTATTCCTCGTGTCACTTTTCAGCACCCTGTTGACTTCATGCCACAAGTCATATTAAAGCAGGGACTCATGCCAAAAGCAGTCACATGCTATTGTGGCTCTATTATAGTATTCAAGCAATGTATAACAATTCTGAGCCATTTTAATGAACAGTTGGTAGTTCACTTGAGCTTCAGTATATAATCTTTTATGTTCTTAGAGGTTTCTATTGTCATCATCACCATGAACTTCGTCCGACTTAGGTCTTTTAAGACCTGTTCCGTTGTAGCTCTTGGAGGTGGTCTTGATCTCGCCATCATTGTCTTGGTCGACCAACATCTCTCTTGCCAGTAGGTTTGTAGTTAAAGGCTAATTTTGGGATCCGATCTGGGTTCATTCTTTCTGTGTGGCTGATCCATTTTTCCTGATACCGTTTTATGTCATTTACTATATGTTATCTACTTTTAATTTCTCGTGGATATCTAAATTTCTTTGGTTGTCTAGTCTTAATAATGGTCCTAAAAATCTCATTTGTGCTTCTTCTAGTTTGTGTGCATCTTTTTTATTTATTACCCAAGTCTCACAGCTGTAGAAGAGGGCTGGTTTTGAAGTGTTGTGCAGTCGTAATTTTGTTTCAGCTGTCATTTGTTTTCCAAAGTGGCGTTTAATTGTTCCATTCATTTTATTATATTTTTGTAGTTTAGTGTGGATGTCTTTCCCTTCATTTGATATTAAATTTCCCAAATATGTGAAGTCAGATATTTGTTCTATTATTTTATCATCAATAACAATTTTGACTCTTTGTATGTTTTTTCCACATAATCCCACTGATTTTGTTTTTGAGGTGGAGATTTTCATCTTCGGATTTTGCAATTATAACTTGATCATCAGCATATAATATAGTTTGGATTTTATTCCGTTTCTTCAACTGTATTCCGTTGTTAATTGTTTGTTTCCATTCTTTAAGAATTTGATTGATGTAGATATTAAATAAATTTGGTGATAGTCCACATCCTTATTTGACTCCTTTATTGATGTTAATTGGGTCTGATAGTTGGCCATTAGAATATTTTATACAGACTTTTGAGTTTTTATATAGGCTTTGCATCGCTTTCCGGAGATGGGTTGGGATATTTTCTTCACGTAGAATCTGGCAGTGCCAAAGTTTTTTCCAAGGTTTGTATTATAAAACTTTTTTTTTTTTTTTTTTTTTTTTAAACAGGAAGAATTTGAAAGAATGAAATTGATGATGGCAGAAGAACAGAAAAAAGAAAGTGAACGTCTCAAAGTAAGTGATATTCATCAGTGTTTCCATACTTGTTTTAGTATTTTTTTAGTAATTTTAATTTATTTACAAAGAACATTTATACAGATTAATGTAAAAAAAATTTTTATAACTGAAGTAGATATTCCTTGACTGCCCAAAGGTTTCGAATAGCGTGTCTAGAATGAATAACCTTTTGTTTTTATTTATTTGTTTATTTTTATTATTTATTTATTTTTTTTTTTTTCCTATTAAATTATTTCTTAAATTCCAGTGTTTCACTTACAAATCAGAAGATGTAGCATTGTTGCAATTTTCTTATGCTGAGGAAAGCTACAGGTCTCTATGTTAATATAAATCAGTCCTCCTGGACTATAACTGCTTTCTCATACTGTAGTTTTGGCTTACAAATTATCCTGGTCATCTTAGTACCATATAGTCCCTCATTTGTTCAAAAGCTATACAGCTAGCTCCCTGCTAAGAGGTTTCACCGCAAGTAAGTGAAGGTTGGACATATGGTACTAAGAAATGTGCGGTATTCGTGACGTTCCTGAGAAATGTCGCGAATACCGAAAACGCGACCCCATTGGACCCCATTTAGTTCCTCACAAGCCTAGCTTAACCCACTTAACAGACCTTTCATAACTCACTGCAATTTTTAACTCAAATGGGTGATATACATGACACTCCAAGATTTCCCACCTGTAGTTTTGTGACATTTCATCGTGCACTTTGCATGATAAGCTGTGTGTGTTTGTGTGGCTTTGCAATGAGCTGTAGATGAAATCCTGAAATCCCCCTTCCCCACACATTCACAATTATTAGCATTCATTGATTTCCATATCTTTGATCTGAATGGTAAATCTTTTGCTAAAGATGATATACCAGAAGCAAGTTGGAAAAAATCACAGATTGACACTATGTCAAAGTTTTCAGGAATAACTAGTCCCTTTCCACTGAAGAAAGCTACTTACTATCCCTTGTGTATTATCTCTTTATATTCAGAGTCCTATCCCTCCCCCCCCCCCTCAAGATTCTTGAAGTGCTAAGTAGGAGCTGGCTTTGAAGGCCACTCCCATGGATAATAAACTTTTGCAATACAGTAAACCCCCGCTATTCTCGGGGGTTACGTTCCTGAGAAATGTCGCGAATACCGAAAACACGAATACTGAGTTATGGCTCCCATAGTAATAAAGGGGTTCCGTTCCAAAGTATGAAATATATAAGAAAAACTAGTCTATAATTTTGTCTATGTATGTATTATATGTACCTTCATAATATGACTATGTACATAGACAGTACATAGTGAAATGCAAGCATAAGGTATCGAAATGAAAATAAGAAACAATTTAATATTAAATGTAATATTTATTAGAAATTTCAAACAAATCTTTCAAACCAGCGCCTTTGCTAGCTAAAAAAACTTATCCCACCAATCACCAGTTTCGCTAAAGTGTTGATAAAGGAGTTTTGCCTTTTCGCGAATGATGAGTGAACTTAACGGAATTTTATTTTGAGTTCGGTCTTCTATCCACAGATTTAAAGCTTTTTCCATTTTTTTTCTAATTTAACATCACGAGTTACAGAGCAAATTTTTGAAGCAATTGGCGTGTTTTCACGGACACTACGGCGGATTTTTTCTTCCGATTTTTTGATTGATCATACCGTTGACTCATTGATTTTATAATGTTTTGCCACTGAGGAGACACTTTCACCATTAGAAATTTTGTCTAATAACTCAATTTTATTCTCTAATGTCATCACTTTCTTTGATATTTTCACATTTCCCTTGTTATTCGTAGCCATATTTTTGTACGGGTAAAAAAGAACTTGTCCACAATAAAGTCACTTTCTTCCGTTAACACACTTGAAAAAGTCTGTTTTTCACTACAAAACAGTAGATTTATCACTTTTGTAAGCATATCAATTTATAAATTGATAAATGTATTCAATTTATAAGCATATAAATTAAACGCAAACGACCAAACCTTCCATGACAAGCGCATAACACATACTGAACAAGGATTAGCGAGAAACATCCACGCTCGTGATTTTGTCACCCCTCTCCCCCCACTACTGAGCGCTGTTTTGACCGGGAAAGATAATTTTAGCCACGCCCGTGTTTTTTTATGGCGGAAAATATTCACGGTGCTTTAAAATTCACATTTTTTAAAGTTTCATTTTATATTAAATCAGCGATCGCGAAACCGCGAATACAGATACCGCGAATAGCGGGGGTTTACTGTATTCATTATGTGTAACTTTTCTTTTATTACTTGCTTTTTAATTAAAAGGCAAATTTTTGCACTGTACTTTTTCATTAAAAGCTTTCACTTAAAAATTTCTCAGATACTTTGAGTACCTATAAAATTCATGACAGCATGAACATTACAGGTGTAATATTTCGTAAATTTCATATGGAAACCCAAAAATAAATGATTATCAGCAGAAAATTACGTTCCTTTGAGTAGTAAGATTCTCATGATTGAGTCATGACCAAAGATGAAAAGTTTGCATATAGCATCAATTAAATATACCTAATACTTTGTTAACGTATGCAGTGGGAAACCTTATGTTAACTGAGTGTACACTAACAGATGCTAATTTACCTTATAAAGTCATGTAATTGCCGAGGTATATTCCTGAAGTTTTATGAATTTTTTTTTTTAAATATGAATAAATACAAGTACCATACATACCTGATAAACTAACCTTGTTTGAAAAAGTTATTCAAAGAAAGCTGATAAGTTGCTGTCTTTTTATTTCAAAATAAAGTATCATAGCAATCAATATAGGCCACTGACAACATTATTGCTTCTTTCAGAATCCTCTGACTCCTATTGTCTTTTCCACATACATCATGATTTCTCTTAAACTTTTGAGGTTCAGGCTCTTTGATAAGGTACTGGAAATTTCATCATCTCTATGAGTCCTTTCTTCAGTTTGCATTTGTGCCTACAACTCCTCATTTTGTTGATTGTGAGGTCTTCTCTATGAGACACAAGCAACTCTTTTGCATCTTCAGTATTTAATTTCCAGGTTAAGGCATTTCACCATGTATAAAATTTCCCTTATGACATTTTCTTGTGTCTTTTTGAAATCTTTACAGTCACAAACTGCAGGCAAAGTTTTCACCCTTCAAACTGGATTACTTGATATCTTTCCAGCTTGCAGAAATGTTCCTCACTACCATAAGGATTTTATACCCCTCCAAAACAGCATCAAAGGTGTTGCTTTCCCCACATTGGTACCAGAAATAATCTGAGCAATGTTTTTTTAATTAAAGCTGAAAATGATTCCTTGATCCATAGACCTTTCTTTTTCATCCCGCCAGGGATACCCTCACTTTTTCTCTTTTCACTTATCTGAACCACACGTTAAAATGCACTTCTACACATTTATTGTTCCAGTAAAACTATGAAAACTGAGAATGTGTAACCACAGTAGAAATGTGCTTGTGATTGCTGAAATGGTACTGAATGCAAAAGGCTTAGCTCCGAATCTCATGAATAAATAAATTCTGTTCATACTCCAGGATGATTCCAGGAATCAGAGTATGCATCACAGTCTGTCAAAGGTAAAAGACAGTACAGTTTTGTGTCTTTGGCACACTGTGATGTTACTACAGCTATATATATATATATATAACATTTGTAAAAGTAATTTTCTTCCATTTTCATAAACATATTTCATGTATATTAAACATCACTTCTGCCATTGTTTCTTTTCGGAAGGTTTCTCCCGACTCCAACCCCCCCCCCCCTCTACACGCATTGACATAGGATATCAGGCCCTGAAGCTAATTCAACATCACACCACTATATACAATTAGTGCGACTGCACAGTAATAACTTTACTACATATAAAACAAAAAGAAGGTGGGAACTTACCCCTTTCTGACCAACGATCACCACAGGACAAGTTGCAGTAAGAACCTTCTCATTTATTCAGATACATACCCATTGGGCTTTGTGTCACCTATCCCAGTTTGCTGCTACAGTTGCTTACAAAATTTAAAATTTAAATTCAAACCAAAAACTATAAAATGATTCTTAAATTAAACCTAAAATCATTATACTTATCTAAATAAAAAATATTGCTTATATATATATATTAGCGAAATAATGAATGGCAAAACTGGAATGGGGACAACAGAAACGGGTAGGTATGGGACATTCCTTCAGACGGGCTATCGATCCATTCAAAGCCCCCGATGAAGTAGTGGATTGATGGCCATGTGATGGAATGTTTTTTCAAAAATTGCAGCACATTATCATTTAATATTGATATTTTCAAAAATTGCATTGTACATTATCATTTAGTATTGATATTTTCATAATCACTTAGTATTGATATTTTTTCATTATCAGTTAGTATTGATAATTTTTCATTATCAGTTAGTAATGACATTTTCATTATCATTTTGTATTGATTGCTTCATAGTAATTTTAATATGCTTAACTTAACGTTTATAGGTCAAACAGAATTAAGATAGCCCATATATGCTAGCTTGATTACCTGATCCATATACACACTAATACCTATAGTAAAATACCACTTAATTGAATTAATCGACCTATATTCAATCATGTACGTATCAGAATTCCACTTTATCGAATTTATCGACCGATATATATATATATATATATATATAAAAGAGAGAAAGAACTTAGTTTCTTTTCAACTTCACAATTGTAGTTTTAATAATGAGTATCCAATTTATATCTCTGTTTATGTCCTTCCAGGCTCTTATATTAAGTCATAATAATACTCTACAGCAAAAAGCCATACTGAATAGCATGGCAAGTAAAGAAAAGGAAAAAGATGTTAGTCTATATAAACCCACTTCAGATTCAGAACCTACTACTTCTAATCCTGGAAACAGTACATTTACTAAAAACAGGTTAGTATTTTACATAATTTTATTAAATCAAAATATAGACCAAAATATTTTTTGGATGACAGATCAGGGAAGTGCCTGCCAACTTTTGCAATTTATCTGTAAAATTTAGTTAAAATGCTTATCTTTTATAATTTTAAATGGTAGCTTTGTGTGCTCTTCCCCCCCCCCACCAAGTATAAACATAAAAATGGCAGAACAATACAAAGAACTATTTCATCATGTTTTATCTACTCTCTCCAAGTATTTGTCCAGTTCCTCTTTAAACCTAATAAGCCTTCTAACTCCACATGGCCAGGTGACAACTTGTTCCAGTAGGTTACCATTTGTCTGAAAACAAATTTCCTTGTGTGCAGCCTACAACTGTCTTTCCTTAATTTAAATCTGTTCCTGTCTTTATGTCATCCTAGAAATGAAAAAATAAGCCCAAACATATAATGCTTTCTGAACCCTTTTAATTCCTTAAACAGTTCAGTTAGATCCCTCAGCAATATAGTTGTTACAGCTATTCCTTCTGGAGTGCATGCTGAAATCTTGAATTCTTTTGCAAAAATCTTAAAATTATATAACACTTTAGATTAACACAATCGGTAGCCTCTAGAAAGTTTGGAAATCTGAAGCCATTGTGTATGGGGTTCCTTTCTCACAAAAACGAAGAAAACAAAAGCCTGGGTTCCCATCTTGCATAGGATTTAGTTGCCTCTTCAAACTTCATATCACTAAATTTATCTATTCACGTATAAAACTTTTAGTGCATATAAAATTTGTATTTAGATTCATTTTATCTCCATTTATGAAATCAACAGCCGATTCAGGCTTCAATCCATCTATATTTATTTCTATGCTGATATATGAAATCAGTCATGTTAAAATCTCTGCCTTTTAACTCCTTCGTGGATTATCCCGAGATATCTCGTTTTTAGTTTTAAAAGTTATTTGGAACTACACGAAATATCTCAGGATACAATAATACCTCCAAATTTACGATTGAAACATATTTTCTCGGACATTTATCTGGCTAATTTTGCATTAACCAGACGAATCCCGAGATTTCTTGGGATTTTCTTACGGCTGGCAGCAGACGACTGGCTTTCATTTTACTTATATTTACTTATTGTACAGCAATGTCAGAACAGTAGTGTTCTGACATCGTGCCATTCCTATGTGCTGCCAGTAAGCAAAATAAAATTTGCTATCCTAAATGCTGAATACTGAAAAGCGTTAACCAATTAGAAAACAATATTGAAAAATATTTCAGCACTGTCTTGAACTGCACCCATAAGCTACACTTACTTCGACTATTCACTTGTGGCAGCCGTGCGTCAGAGTGTAGTTAGTTCGATTATCGCTTGTGGCGGGAGGATACTGCTTGTGCATTCCACTTGATTTTTTAAAATTTATTTATATAATGAGTAGTGAAGAGTGTTTTTCTGTTCCTTTCTTTTAGCTCAAGCACAAATTTATTTTTAAAAAAATCTGTATAATTTGCATACTTTTTTGGCATGCACGAGATAACTCAGGATAGCCCAAATGGGTTTAATTACTCCCATGTATTTTCTACTAAAAAATGTATAAAAAATTATACAGTGAGTATTTGCATGATGCATACTTTTAATCTGTAAAATAAAAAAAGTCGATCCGTTATGGCACATTTTCAGGAAAAAAATGTTCCGGGAAGGGATTAATTAACATTTAAAATTTTCTTTTAGCAGCATGGTGTGCAGGTATATCAAGAAATGATACCAATCATTTCTTGATATACCTCAACGTGTATGGAGTTTAATCTGAATTTAATTTCTTAAAGAATTACAGATTATTCTCAGATGTTTCATGGTACTTCTTATACCACTTTTTCAGTGACTATAATTTATGGTGACTTCATTTATATAGAGTTGTTAATTTAAATACAAATTTCTTTCTTGTTAATATTTAGCTTTTAGTAATTATATGCATTATAGATCTTGAATTATTCATAGCTGTTGGTTGACTAATTCAGGATCTATTATGTGTATACTTATAAAAGCTAAATATTAACATTAAAGAATATGTAATAAAATTAACAACTGTATGTAAATGAAGCCACCATAATTTACCAGTTCTGCTGCCTTTATAGTCACAGAAAAAGTGGTAGAGGAAGTACCATTAAACATCTAAGAATAGTTTCTTTAAGAAATTAAAGGCAGATTACACTCCACACATGTTGAAGTGCTAATTATTTCACTAACCATTAATTACCATTTCCAGAATAATCAAAGCAATTTTCACATTCCACTTTCAGCTTATCCTTAACTGAATTCGGTGCTTGTCTTTTGGGTCATCATATACCTTTATGTCTAACAGTCTAAAAATCAATCTATGCATTTGCCTCTTAAATTTTCATCAAAAAAATAAAAATTGACACATACCTTTTTCCAGCCAGCATAAAAATAACATGCAGACCTGCTGAAATGTAATTGATAAAACTCAATACTTTATTAACTTAAAAACCTTGTTTCTGTTAATGTCTACAGAAAGTTTATTAGTCTTACTATCGTTATAATGAAAAATTGGCCCTCGTGGGTTGCACAATTAGTAGAATTGCTGTCCTCACCACACTGAGTAGAAGAGACCTGATTTCAAATCCTGTCGATGACGTGAGAAATTTTTATGGGCCTTTTAAACAATGTGGCTAAGTTATAAAACCATGCTACCCAGATGAGGGTAGCATGGTTTTATCTCCCAGAATCTCGGATTTTTTGTCCAGCAAACAGAAAATCGACAATGGAACACACACACACACACAAAAAATTTACAAGACAGTATACATGGAACAATATGGCCTTAGTTGCTGATGCTTCTAAAACTCTACTATAACAACAACAACCGTGAAAAATTGAAGCATATGAAAGAAAGTTTCATGCGACTCGGTCTTTATAAAGTACACTTTTCAATAACTTTCCTTTTAACAAGTGACATAAACATATAAATATGCATACTTTTAGATTAGGTGTCCTGAGATCACATGCTGCTAATATGTTATTTCTGTGCTAAAAATCAACAATATGCTAACATACAGCATATTGTTGTGAAAGCCAATGTAAATGTATTACTCGACTTGAAAAAGTTGGACAATCAAATGGACTGCAGAAAGCCATTGCAGGTGATTTGTTTGAAAAATTTGCATAGGATTCACACTTCCTAGGAAAAGTGGTCACTGAAGATAAGAGTTGGGTGTTTGTCTATATACCCGAGACCAGGGTGGGTTCTGAATGGCACACAAAAATATCTCCCAGGGCCCAAAAAATCTTATACAACAAAATCCAAAATCAAAATCATGCTGATCATTTTTTTCAACAGGGAAGGTATAGTGCACCACAAAATCTGTGAAAGGGGGAGAAGCATTACTGCTACTTACTACATTGACCTTTTGATGTTTGTGTGAGAATGTGAGCTGAAGACAACCTCAAAAATGGAAGGATGGCTGGATCCTGCAGCATGACAATGTGATCAATCCTGCTGCAACCTCTCTACTCCCCACCCTTGCACCATGTGGCTACTGACTGTCCCCTAAACTGAAAATGGGGCTTCTGGGCTGTCATTTTGCTACAGTGGATAGCATCAAAGAAAACACCAAAGTGGCCCTACATGTGCTAAAAAAACACATTTTAAAGAATGTTTCAAAGTTTGGGAAGACCAATGGAGCAAGTCTGTGTGTAGAAGGAAGGTACTTTGAAGGTAATTAGGTCAAGTCCAACTGTTCACTCAATAAACATTTATAGTAAATGGGAACTTTTTGAATGTACCTCATATTATCTCCTGTAACAAAAATCCTTAATCAATTTCAACATGAAAGATATAAAAGATCAGAGGGTAATTGTGCAGTCACATATTTCTCTGAGCAATGCAGAAAGGCTCCCAGGACAGTTCATGGGGTTTTGTCAGTGATATACAGGAATCTAGCATGGATAAGGTGATTATCCCATTGTATAAGGCAATGGTCAGGCCACTTGCGTACTGCATTTTAGGAAGAATGTAGAGCTTGCTGGAGCAAGTACAGGAAGGGCAACAAGATTGGTGAGGGGAACAAAGGGGTGCTCTTACCATGAAAGGCTTCAGTTCTGCAAATTGCAGCATCTGTAGACTAGGCACCTGAAGGTGATCTGACTGAGGTGTTTAAGGCTTTGAATGGATTGAACAAGCTCAATGCTTGTTCGTTATTCTGTATAAGCTTGCTTTCTTGCATTGTGTGCCTTTATTAATGCTAATGCTTCTTTCACGAGGGGCATAAATTCAAATTGAGGAAGGATCATTGCAGAACGGATGTACAGAAATTTGCCTTTAGCCAGCAGGTAGTTGATTGCTGGTTGGAACAAACTTCCATGTGTTGTGGAAGTTGATGGCTTAAATAAATTCAAGGAAGGACTAGACAAACTATTGGAGGGAATGGATAGGTGAAACAGGAAGGTTTGTGTTTTTTTTTTTTTTTTTTTTTGGCTGATGCTATATGATGCTCGATTTCTTGCATCATATGCCACTACTAATGCTAATATTAATTACTCCTCAGTGATTAATGTAGGTTAGTAGTTGCCTTTATATCATCTGCTTTCACTATGTATACATTATTATTATACGGATTCTAATTTCCATAGTTCTTTCCAATTACAAATTGCCACTCTTTTGTAATAGTGAACATTTCTGATTTATGCAGTCCTAAATATCTTCTTTCATAAGCTTCTTTTCATCAATTACTACTTCAATTAATTTTAATTTAAAATAAACATTTTTGGACAATGGAAAACTAGAATTATAAATACCATAAATGCAAGGCAAAATGCCATCTTCTTAAAGGATATGTATATTAAATTTTAGTTATTTCAAAAATATTGTTGGTCAGTGTGTATTCAGTTACAATCCATTTTATTTACAAGACATTACACATGCTACTCATCTGTACTATCCCAGTACAGATGAGTAGCATGTGTAATGTCTTGTAAATAACCCCTATTCAGGGGTTAGCTACTGGGACAGTACAGATGAGCCCTGTAAAGCAGAGTTATTTAGTTTTATATCTTTGCCTCTTGAACAAATAGTTTTTCAGGAAAATGAAGGGTTCTGCTTTTCTATAAACCATTATCTTCCAACTTTCATAGCATAATTGCCAGGCATGAATCCATTCATATAAAATTATTCTAATTAGGTAGTTTTATTAATTAAATATGTGCAGTTTCATCCAGGTTTTTGTAAGTTAAATTAAATCGGTGATATGTTTCTTGTTCCTTTCCACCTCTTGAACAATTATATTTTCAAGGGAGATGGAGGTCATCTGCCTTCCTGCAACCCACTATATTTCACCTCCTATAACATAACTGAGACAAAACCCTCTAATGATACTAGCCTATCTCACCTGGTAAACTGTTTATGCCTACATTGCTAACAACTTAGTCTTTCAGCATATTACAATTATCTATTATATTATATAATTATCAGTTTATCATTCTTTTGTAATGGTTAAAAAAAAAAAAGTCTCATTTTGCCAAGGCAACAAAATTGGAAATAAATCACAAAGTTCTATATACCGTGTAAAAGGCATTACATAGGGTGAATACCCAAACATTTAAAAAATTAAACACTTGGCCCCATTATTTTATGCAATTTTAAATAGTTTATTGAGTTTGTGAAATAGAGAGTAGAAAAGACAAACCTGTTTTCCTACAAAAATGCAAGCCTAATTTTTTAACCAAACTTTGGAGACCTATTACTTGCTCAACTTTGTCTTGATAACAGATATCCAAAGTTGGCCTGAAATATCTACAAGAATGCAGTATTATTTAGTGTATTGGGCTTGTCCTTTGGTAGGAAATAGGTTTATCAGACTGATTGATTTCTCATTTGGGCTGATTTCTGGCTTTGAAATTGATTAGTCAAAGAGTAGAAGACATTATATTAATTAATTTAAAAAATTCAAAAGTGTAATGAACTAGTCATTACACTTCAGAATGAGCTGGTAATTCTTCTGGACTGGTAAATCATTTGGCTAATATCTACTTCAGAGTCTGTTTCACTTGATAAATCATTTAAAATTTACATAAATAACTTCTAATAAAGTGTTTAATTTTTAAAATTTTTGAAAGTTCTGTATGTTTATTTGTAGTATCTGAGAAGCAAGTGTCATAAAGTGTTATGATTTTATCAATATTTGCCCTAAATCTAAAACCTGAGCATTAAGCACGGGTTTCAGATTTATGTATGAGGATTTCCTTATACAATTAATTCCTCTTAATGCTTCAGGTTTTAAATTTAGCCTAATCAAAATCACTAGTACATCTTCAAATGCACAAAACATCATGATCATGATATAAACTGTTTTGCTAATGAAATAGCATATTTTAAATGTAACAAAAGAATCCATCTCGTTTTGAGAAACAGTTGAATACCTGAAGCTATTCTCAAAACTGCAATGCTTTCACTAGAAATAGTCACAAAATACATGGTTTTCCTCCTAAGTTGTAAAACTGAAAAAGGATAAGTCTTATCATGTGGATGGGAAGGGGAGGTAAGTTGATTTTTAAATTGTGAATGGTAAAGTTCATTAAGCTGAAAGCTGCAGAAAAATGACAAACCAGTGTTTGCTGTTTAAAGACTAGTATTTCTAATAATTTTTGAATGGAAATCTGAAACTCATTTTAAATATAATGAAATTTAAAAATTGTTCAAGTAGATTGATCCTTGGCTGATTAGCAAGGTTTTTTGTTTTGATTAGGAAACTTTAATTAAAAAGTGCATATTTAAACCATATGTATATACAGGTAGTTCCTGACTTTACGAGTTAATTTGTTCCTAGTGCATGCTCGTAAAGCGGGAATTCGTTTCCCATAGACAATGTTAAAAACAGCAGTTACGTTCTCAACAATGAGATTAGTTAGCTAATTAGTTTATGTTTAAACAATGATTGATTTATCCAAAGAAATGAAAACATAGCCTGTAAAATCAAGCAAATTATAATAATAAAGAAATTATTTATGACTTACAAATGTTAAAGAATGTTTATTCTTCACCATCATCGACTAAATGCACACTCGTTGATCACTCATTATTGGCTCAGCACTCAGTTTGTTGCACAAGGAGTCGTCTTCTTCAGAAATGCTTTGAGGCATTTGTTTCCAAGATAATGTTGTCTTTTCTTTATAAATTTCACGATAGCATGCAATAAGCATTTTTTAATGGCATGCACAAACTGTAACTAACATGATACGCATGGAGTAACATGTTTATGAAGCTTGAAAAAAAAAAAGGAATGAAGAGAAGATTCTGAAAATGTATTTGTTTTTTATATGATTGAAGATTGCAGTGAAGGGGAAACACATTTCACCATAATAACATAAAAAACCACAAAATTCCAGCTATCGGTATTTTCGCAAATGCAATAGCATGGAGTTTACTACTCGTTTATAATTACTTGTACTAACAGAAAAGCCCAATAAACCAGAAAGTGCAAATTGTTTTTATTGTTTTATGGTAGTTACCTCCAGAAATGTGCTTTAGAAAAATATCACAAACACATTCAAAATTGATTTTTATAACAGAACATAATATGATAATGGTGAAAGCATAGTGCATTTTAATGATTTGAATTGGTAACTAATACAATTTACATTATAAAATGACCTTTTAGAGAGATAAATAGCTTAGTTACATAGAGAAAATTTCAACTTTCGAGGTCTTGGAATGAATTAAGAAAAAAAACCAATGTGTTATTGGGTTCACATTACGAAATTTTCACGATGCAACGATGGTGTCTCTGGAATGGATTAATATCGTAAAGTGGTGTATACTGTATTGTATAGCTATGCACGTGCATAGCTATATAAAATTGAAATGTGGTATTTATGAATGTTTAACGTTCATTTTTTGCAATTAATGTTCATATTTTTGATTTTGTTGATACTTAAAAAAAAAAAACCTCTTAAACCCGGGAATATATATATATATATAAACTCCTGTTAGTAATTTTGAAGAGACCAACCACAAAAAGCACTATAAGCAGGAAAACCCCACCCCACACAAATTTTTTGGAGACTATTTTTCATCAATTATTAGTAGATAATATACATTTTTCAATTAATGAAATTTATTGATTTCGTGTTGAATTTAAAAAAAAAAAAAAAAAAAAAAGAGCAGGGAACATGTGAATGCACCAATAAATGGGAAGACACTTTGTAAAGAGAGACTTGAATATCTATCATCCATTTTCGAAAACCAAGATTTTTAAAATTGTTAAAAATTTCTTTTCATTGATTTTAATGAATATTTAAAACTACTTTTTAGTTATTTTGCTATTGTAATTTATTTTATTTTATTATTATTATTTTATTTTTATTTTTTTTTTGCAGTTATGAAATGACACCTGAGCGTTCGTCATATGCCAATTATGATATATCAGATCTTAAGTCAAGTGATGATACTGATGAAGAAAATGCACCAAGAAAACCTATTCCACTCTGGGCACAAGGTGTGTACTATGTGAGGATTATATCAAAAATAGTTTTTCACATTTGGATAATATGGCATAAATCTATTTATACAGTTTCATTTGTGTACTTGTTTTTGAGGATGTCTCCATCCCCTTACCTATTTAAATTTCAGCCTTTAATAATAGACCAGATTGATTCCTCATTTAAACTGAATTCTGCCAAAAATTATTACTCAGAGTAGACATTAATCAATAAATAAAAAAATTATAATAATAATTTCTGAAGTGTGGCTAGTTTTAGACTCTTGTCTTTGGGACTGGTATGACTTAATCATAATAGCTAACTCGTTGTAATTGTAACAGTTAACCCATAGATCTTAAACTAGCAGAATTCTAATATGGGGTTTCTTGATCTAAGATTTTCCCACAATTTGCATTCATTCTTTGTTCCAGCCATTTGCCTTTGCACAGTTAGCTCCAAGGCTAATGGCTATAACATTTAGAAAAGTAATTCAATCAGGAAAAAGATGATTAGAAATCAGAAAGATATCCCAATTTTACTTCTGATAGTCCCAAACTACATGAGGCTGAGAACCATGGAAGAGAAGCTCCACTGGAGAAGAAGCAAAACCATTACCAAGTTGTGATCTGTGCAAAATGTAGGAAAATCTTAGATCAAGAAACCTTATATTAGGATTCTACTAGTTTAAGATCTGTGGGTTATAACAATTCAATTACAGATGCCCACTGATGGATTAACTGTTATGATTAAGAGCTGTGCTAGACAAAAACATGTTGTTGGAAGTGCCTTTGAATGCTTGTTTTTACAAGAAACAGAGGGAAAAGCTATGCAAACTACACGGACGTTTTTATCTCCTGCAGAGAAATTCTTCCCATGAGCCTTCATTAGTTTGGTTGTTATGTTTTGGGGAGGACAACGTTTGACACAGAGAATTTTATTTGTGAGATGGAAAGGAGGCCTCCTTTGTACAACATGTCATTAAAAGACTATTCAAACAAAGAAATAAAAGCAGTGTTGGATAGAAATTGGAAAAGAAATCTTTCCAAATTGGGATGAACTATGTAATGATGAGAAGAATCAGAAAGTTAAGTTCTGAGCCTTATTATTTATTGTAAATATCACTTCTATTTTAGTACTGTTTCATTATTAATGAAATACAAGTTTGCTCACTTGTATAGACAATTCATTGTTAGATTCCTCTGGTTATCTGTATGCAGAATTATAAATGTATATAATTTAAGTTAATAAAGATCTTATTATTAAATAAGATCAAAACTCTAATCAGAAAACTGCTGAAGAATATCCACTGCAACAGTAGGACTAATGCCGGCATAACATAAAAGAATCATGTGTTGTCTCTTTCTTGTTACAAAATGAATTTGAACTTTTCATTTCAAACATAATTTCTGTGTCTCTCTGTATCTGAAATAATTTTATAACATCTCTCTTCTCTTCTTTTTTTTTTTTTTTTTTTTTTGAAAAGTATAGTGAAAGTAATGAAAAGGAAGCAGTAAGCCACAATGTACAGCACTGTTGCAAGCCTGATACAGGAGGGAAAACAAAAAATTCATGCTACTGCTTCTTGGCATAAGAAACATAACCAAAAAGAATTGCAATGAATTGTTTTTGTAAAACAAAAGGATCATACTTTCTTCAATATGTATTGCATCTACTAACACAAAATCAAGGAAATTCATCTATTGGAAGCCACACTGGAAATGGGAAAAACTGATAACACTACAATGCACATTTGATAAAAGAAACATTGACTATATTTAAAGTCAATATTTAACCTTTACAAATTATAAATATTTTAGTTCTTGAGAATAATTATTTTTGGAACAAACATAAATATTCTTGCTGTCCATGGCCACACAGCAGGAATAGATGAGGTAAAATATAGATGAGTTAAAAGTTTAGTAGGAATATGTTGTATATACCAATGAAATTTTTGGATATTTCATCACATGGTAAGAATAAACCAAGCTCCTTGACAAAATATATACTCTGAGGTTTGTCCCTGCGATTTACTACTTGGAATCCCTCTAGCCATGAGCTGGCAAATAAGAATCGGTGAAATTATCTACTAGTTGATCCAGATGCCTCCTAGAGAAGTCCTAATAGGTTCAGCCCAGTGGATTGTCTAGCAGCCAACATTCAAAAACTATTTTAGGGCTGTTGCCTCGATATCAAAATATTGGATCTCAAAGATTATGAAAGATACCTCACTATAATGTCTTTCATAATTTTAACTCAAAAGATATGATAAAGGAGATGGAGACATGCTAGAGATTTGCTTTGGATGCAAGACATGGTTTTTGCCACTTCAACTTTGCAACAAACAAAGTGGTAATATTGCACTAGGTGATGAAAGTCATCTGCCACATAGTATTGCCTAGTGACCCAGCACATCAGCAATTCTGTGTAATGTAATGTAGATTCTGCACCACAGAATTTCAATAGTTCATACCATGGTGGTCACCTCCATTGTACTAGGTGCAGCATTTTTGACTTTGAAAATGAAGATTTTCAAAGAGAATGTGGTTGTCACAGAATGACCAGACTCTGCCAGAAGCTGGCCCACTTAATTCATAAGTGGGATCTTGATATCAGCATTTTAGACTCCCAAGTAATAGTAGCTGTCATTACTGAAAGAATTCGGTACTAAAACTTGATGTTTTTGCTACAATATGACAGTTCAATAAATTATGTCTCCTGAATGAATTTCTATACACTTATGAAGTTGTAAAGTTCTTTTTGAATCACCCTGTATTATCAAACCATTGGGGTTGCATGCTTATATCTGAACAGCTTGAACCTGATCAAGAGCATGCAATGCTATAGTTCAATATTTTGCCTTTAATTTAACTAGTGGTAATTTTAAAAACTATTTTATGGGCCAGATCTAAGGCCGTGGTCTGTAATTTCCACACTTCTGATATAAGGTGCTGCAATGGACTGACAGATCGATTGATAAAATGGCATCCTGTGATGAATTTCTGTTGAAGTTGCTAAGTTCATTGTCATAACCTATCTACTGTATATAGTTGATCTGTTTATATACATTTTCATGACACATGGATAGCAAGTATGATTATTATTTTTTATTTATTTATTTTTTATTATTTATTTTTTTTTTTTTACTTCAAATCCCAGAGGTGTCTGGATACTTTTGGCAATGTAGTTGTATGTATGCATTTATTTATGTTTCTAAAAGTTGGGATGTAAAAAAAATCACCATTAGACCACTTTATAAAATTAAATCTCCTGATTGGTTTGTGTGGTGACTGCATTATATGGGTATGGGGCTCCTGAAGTGGGAGTCACACAGCTGACTAGCTTTTCTGTTGTCAGCTGTGATCCTCCTTGGTCAGTGGAAACTTACGGACCCTGAGTCAAAGGACAATGGCAAGTGGAAAGGAAGATTCAAAGAAGTGTTCAGGAGCAACTTTTAAAAAAGTATAAATTTATACATGTTATTTGAGTGTCCTGTAAATTCAGCTAAACAATTTTATTGATCTTGTTTATCAAGAAATACTCTAAATAACATCTCCAGCTGCAAGATTTTTTTTTTTTATTTTCTCCTTCAAAATAATTTACTTGAAATGCACACCAATGATTTCGGAATTACCAATAGTTCCTTGCCATATTCTAATTAACTTCCTCAGTTATTGTAGATTTGTGGTCTTTCAAGAGAGCATTAAACATAAGGGAGAAAAAAAAATCACAGGGAGCTAAAGCTAGATCCATTGAATATGAGGATCATGGTGATGGATTGTTGAATGGAAAGTGCTGAGCATGCAAAAGCATTGTCATAGATGAAATTGCCAACTTATTGAAGCCCACTTTTCCAGCCATTTCTCTGAACAGTATCATGAATTGTTTTATAGTATTCCTGGTTCACAGTTTGAGTGTAGGAATAAATTCATAATGCACAATGCCCCATGAGTTAGAAAATACAATAAGCATAATCTCAAATTTGATCAAGATTGTCTTGCTTTCTTAAGCCTTGGAGAAGATGGAGTCTTCCATTGAGAGGACCATACCTTTAATTCTAAGTCACATTTTGATGGAAGGAACAAAATGTGAATCAGCGGCAAAATATGTGAACTTGGGGTGTGCTCTCTCCCTCTCTCTCTCTCAACTTTGCATTAAATGTCCATCATATCAGGAATACAAAGGTTGGCAGGGATGTTAATGACACTAATGACAGTAAGAGTAGCTCATGGTGTTGTTAATGATATACAGGAATTTTTCTAGCAGGGATAAGGAGGTGATCCTCTTGTATAAGGCAATGGTCAGGCCACATCTTGAGCACTGTATACAGGTCTGGAGGCATCATTTTAGAAAGGATGTAGAGCTGCTGGAATGAGTACAGGGAAGGGCAATGAAATTGGTGAATGGAACAAAAGGTTGCTCTTACGAAGAAAGACTTAAGCTCTGCAAATTGCAGTGTCTGGGGACTAGGCACCTGTGAGGAGATCTGATTGAGGTGTATAAGGCCTTGAATGGTTTGAGAAAGCTCAATGCCGATGGAATTCATCCTCTTGCCTAGATTAATCGCCTGTGGGGAACATAAATTCAAATTGAGGAAAGACATTTGTAGAATAGATATGCGGAAATTTGCATTTAGCCAGCGGGTGGTTGATTGCTGGACAAACTTCCATCTGTCATTGTGGATGTTCGCAGCTTAAATAAATTCAAAGCAGAACTAGACAAACATTTAGAATGAATGGATGGGTGAAATGGAAGGGGTTTTTTTTTTTTTTTTTGGCTGATGCTGTATAAGCTTGCTTCTTGCATCATATGCCTCTACTAATCTAATAAACAGGGCAACAAATAATTGAAATACAGTTTATTGCATTATATGACTAATTTAGAAGAAGCAGCATTCCAGAAATTTTGTCGGATTTAGAATATTTTCTGAAATTTGATATGTATATAAGTTTTTGAATTTCTAACTAAAAATTTAACAGAAAATAAGTAGTGTGGAAGAAATAGTACTTGAAAAGCTGACTTGTACCACCATAATGATAAATAATTATTGATCACCAAAATAATTTAAGCACAGTTAAAAACTGTGGAATAAGGCTAAGGCGCATTTAGGGCTAGAGCCTCAAGCTGCGAACAAATTTAGACTATGTATATAAAGTGCTTAGCATCATAATACACAGCCATTTCTGAATAAACAGAAAATTTTTAGGGTGGCATCGTTTTAGGTTATATCTCATATTGTGAATACCTTCACAACGAGTTGCCATGATATTGCACTACTTCGAATAAGTAACGCTTCACCTAGGGAGAAGACTAATGTTACTTATTCTCAGATAGGTACCACCACCCAGACAGCACTGTTTCAGGGCTATTTGGCCCTTCTTCAGTGAGTGGGTAGGTACCCAAGTGATGCAATGATGGCAAAAACAGTTATGAAGTATAACTCCACAATATGAGAGTTGTGAAGGTATTCACAATATGAGATATAACCTAAAACGATGCCACCCTAAAAATTTTCTGTTTATTCAGAAATGGCTGTGTATTATGATTCTAAGCACTTTATATACATAGTCTAAATTTGTTCGCAGCTTGAGGCTCTAGCTCTAAATGCGCCTTAGTCTAAATACATCATACACCATCAGGCATCTCTCATATTGTGGAGTTATACTTCATAACTGTTTTTGCCATCATTGCATCACTTGGGTACCTACCCACTCACTGAAGAAGGGCCAAATAGCCCTGAAACAGTGCTGTCTGGGTGGTGGTACCTATCTGAGAATAAGTAACATTAGTCTTCTCCCTAGGTGAAGCGTTACTTATTCGAAGTAGTGCAATATCATGGCAACTCGTTGTGAAGGTATTCACAATATGAGATATAACCTAAAACGATGCCACCCTAAAAATTTTCTATTTATTCAGAAATGGCTGTGTATTATGATGCTAAGCACTTTATATACATAAACTGTGGAATAATATGGTTCAATTGTGATAAATATATATCTTGAAGAGTCTAATCACTTGTTTTTTTTGGTTTTTTTTAGCTAAGAAATTTTACTTTTTAGTAAGGATATGAGTGATTTAAAACTGAAATTGTAACACTAGCATGTAACGTATATCTTGAACTTGATAGCATTAGGTATAATGTAAAACTTGGTGGCATAATACATATCACTGCATTTGAGAATTTATTAGTTTGTGTAGTATTGTCAATTAAATCGATAATTTTCTTTGTTGATCAAGTAAATTGTATTTAAAGAGAAATCATGCCTCAGATTAGAGCAGCCAAGTAACAGGCATAAATTAGTGGGAGTGCTATGTCTTGGGGGAGAACTGAAGGGAGCCATTCTCCTACAAATTGTGGCCTAACATAAGGTGCAACTTGTGTAATATTCGCCAATCTTTCTCTAACAGTACATGATGCAACCAAGAGATATATCTTTGTCTGTTCAGTGCAGAGAGTGTGAAGAAATTAGGCACAAACTCAGCATTCTAATGAGCATTTATGAAAGTTTGAAGACTAAGGTAGAAGCAATTAAAGCAATTAAAATGAGGGGCCCATCAAGCTCTCAACATCAGAACTCACACTTGTGATCAGGTAACATAGTAGCAATCTGAGGCAGTCCCACAGGTGGAGGTTATTGTCAGAGAAACGGGAAATATATTGTGCCAGAAGGATAGGTGGAATAGGACCAGAGTATTACTGCCAGGGGCAAAAGTAAATGTTACAGAGCAGATATCATCTTTTAAGGGCACAAAAGGTGATATTGTTGTACACATTGACACTATTATGGTATTAGGATGTGTTACTTATTTAAGAGTACAGGGTAGTGTTGGGAAAAGTCACGAGTTAGGATTGAATTTTAAGGTGTCTGCAATTCTGCCCAAACACGATAGGAGGGAATACACGTTGAGAGTCTTGTCAATCAATCTGGCCCTGGAAAGATTGTGCAAAGATCATGTGGTAGAATTTTTCACAGCATGGTCTGTGATTGTTAACAGGAGTACTGTTTTTACGGGGATGGGATATACTTAAATAGAAGGAGTGCAAGAATATTTGCTGATACTATCGAAGCAGTGATAGGTGAGAGAGAGATAGAGAGATAATCTTTATTACCCTTCACGGCCATAAAGCCAGGGGCTTACAGTTTCCCAAACTTTCCGGAAAATTGAACAATTATTTACAAAAAGGTAATTTTACAAAGAAAACATATCATAATACAAAGGAGAGAACCCCTTACGAGAGTTAAGTCTGATTGAGCTGGCTTAACATCGAGATAAGAGCACCAGCTCAATCAGACAGGAACAGATGCAAGGTATACTTCAGTCATTGCTGATTAGTCCTACTCATTTAAGAGTACAGGGCAGTGTTGGGAAAAAGTCACGAGTTAGGATTGAATTTTAAGGTGTCTGCAATTCTGCCCAAACACGATAGGAGGGAATACACGTTGAGAGTCTTGTCAATCAATCTGGCCCTGGAAAGATTGTGCAAAGATCATGTGGTAGAATTTTTCACAGCATGGTCTGTGATTGTTAACAGGAGTACTGTTTTTACGGGGATGGGATATACTTAAATAGAAGGAGTGCAAGAATATTTGCTGATACTATCGAAGCAGTGATAGGTGAGAGAGAGATAGAGAGATAATCTTTATTACCCTTCACGGCCATAAAGCCAGGGGCTTACAGTTTCCCAAACTTTCCGGAAAATTGAACAATTATTTACAAAAAGGTAATTTTACAAAGAAAACATATCATAATACAAAGGAGAGAACTCCTTACGAGAGTTAAGTCTGATTGAGCTGGCTTAACATCGAGATAAGAGCACCAGCTCAATCAGACAGGAACAGATGCAAGGTATACATCAGTCATTGCTGATTAGTCCTACTCATCATAATTTTTTTCCGGTAAGTCCAGTCAGCAGCGAATTTGTTCAGGTCGGCGTCCAGTGCCTGGGTTTGCTTGAGCATCTGCTGAGGAAGGAACCTGTCCGAGAGATGGAGTCGTGCTGAATGCGAGTAGAGCTCGGGATTGGCCCTAAGGGCAGCAGGGGGGGATCCTCCGGCCACAGGTATCCCAGAATGAAGGTGTTGCCATTATGCCTGTTATCATCTTGACTGTTGCTAGGAGGCGTTGGTTGTCAACTAAGGTGGGAAGCCGTGGAATTCCGAGAGAGTTGGCAAGCTGTGTGGTACAAATCAGAGCTGGAAGGTTGTGCTTCCTGTTGGCCCACTTTAGGAGCCAGAATTCTGTGGCAAAGAGTGGTTTCTTTATTGACAGTGCCGCTGACGCCCAAATTTCAGCAGCATAGAGTAAAGGTGGAAAGATAACTGTTCTTATGTACCTCACGGTTATCTTTTTATCTGTGATATGAAGGAGATGTTGTTTTGCTATCCACCGGAGTCTTGAAGCACGTGTGAGGAGCATATCCATGTAGGCGTTGAATCAAAGTTTTGGGTCGAATACAACGCCCAGATCACGATGGCTGGACACAATTGGTATGAGGGTGTTGCCGACCGAAGGCTGGAGAGAAGAAGGAGGTGGGTTGGAAAACTGGCTTGGGGGATACACAGACTAATAGATTAACCACGGCCACAATGGTAAAGGTGATTCTTGCACTGCTTCTATTATTATTATTATTTGCCATATGGTGCAAGGAAGCCTGAGGCTTATGCTGCACCAAAAAAAAAAAAAAAAATTCTGAATTACCCAGAGAGAGAGAGAGAAGGGAATCACCAAGAGAGAGAAGAATGATGATATCCATCTCAGGACCCTGGGTGTGCCAAACCCATACTCACCAGATGTGAGCCCCTGGGGTTAGTTTAGAAACTGCAGCAGCCTGAAAAGCAAGTTGTCAAAGATTTCAGGCCCTGCTATGGGTTATCGTGGAACAAATGAAAGCATGGGCTGTGTAAGGGTAACTAAGAATAAGAACATATGCATGTATACTTTCATGTACACTAATGCCAGGAGCATTGTAAATAAACTTGATGAATATGAAGTACTGATTAAATCATCAAATGCAGACATTGTAGAGATAGCAGAGACATGGTATTACTCAGACATAAGTGATGCTGAATTTATATGTAGGGGGTTACAATGTATGCAGGAAGGACAGACAGGACAGGAGGGGTTATGTTCTTGGTTAAGAAGCATATTAAATAAAAGTGCATCCAGTCGACATGGGTGACCAGGTGCAATGTACAGTCAGTCTGGTGTGTTATAAGCCTAATGACTGTGATAAGTATACCAAACAGCTATACAGAGAAATAGAGTAGGCCAGTAAAACAGAATGTCTTATAATTGGAGATTTTAACTTTCCAGATGTTGGCTGCAATTTGTGGGTTGGTCACTCACACACTAGCAATCTGATAGATTACTGTGAGTGATGCAGTGACCAAGGAACTGGATGCAAAAAATAATTCTGTCATATACTAATTTCAGGAAGGCTTTTGATACTGTTGCACATAAAAGACTGCTGTATAAACTGGAGCAATGTGGCATAAAGGGCAATTTACTGTTATGGATAAAGGAATGGTTTAGTGTAAGAAGACCGAGTGGTTATCAATTGTCACTGCTCTTTGCGGACTAATGTTATCGGTGCCTCTGTAGCCAGGTGGGAAGGAGCAGCAGTGGGTTCGAGCCCATCACCACCAAATACGGAGGATGTGGAAAGGTCAGGGAATGACCACCGCATATCCCGGAGAATATGGCCTTAGTTGCTAATGCTCCTAAAAACCAAATAACAAACAAACTAATCTTATCAGTGGAGTTTCCCAGGGTTCAGTCAAATGATATGATACAAATGTTGGAAGGGTGGTTAACAACAATAATTAGGGTAGGCTACTGCAACAAGATCTAGGAAAATTGGGTCAATGAGCTGAGAAATGGCAGTTGGAGACATTGACAAATGCAAGAACCTCTATATGGATATTAGCAATCCCAGAGTAACATCAACTGTGCAGTATACTCAGTGTAGTAAATCCTACAAAAACAGATGAAAGGACAAGTTAATCATTATAAATGTAAATAGATTCAGTTGCCATTTTGCTCTTTGTATAAATGCATTTCGAATGGTTGCTCTAGTTTACCTTCTAGAATTTTCATGAATAGCTCAATATTTTGCATCTTGTATAAGAGATTCCTCTGTAGTTCTTTGGATTTTTTTTTTTTTTTTTTTTTAGAATAAAAACTGCAGTCAGCTGAATGTGCTTTTATTTATAATATTAAAAAAAAAATTGATTAATTGTTTATAATTTTACTACATTCATTCTATTTTTCATAGGTTTTAATCTAAGAGAAGCTTTGATATCTCAGTATTATGAAGCTATAGATCCAGTGAACATATTTGGACAAATGAAACTTCCCAATTTAGATGAAATTTTTCCAATCAAGAAAAAGAGATTTCAACAGAGAACAAGCTCTGGAATTTGGTCTTCTCCAGTTCTTCATTAGTTCACAACAACTCGACATCAGACATTAACGTTCCGTGATATATATTTATCAGAGACTTCAACACTAGTGAAAATATTTATGTAAGTTTGAGCGAATTGCGAAAAACTTGATTAGTTAGTAGTTGTAGCAGTTTCACGAACATAAAGATGAATTTTATTCGATTTTAATCATATGCTATAATAAAAATATTTTTTGTATTTTCTATCTTCCATGTAAAAACTGCTACATTCTGCTATTTGTACACAGATTTTTGTATAGTTGCTTTATTGAAATTAAAGAAACTAATTTGTAGTTTATTTTTGTGAAGCAATATGCACATTGCTTAATTTAGTATATGAAATTTGATAAGTTTACAGTGTCTCAATAATGATGTTTTCTTTGGTGCCAACTTGTTTCATGGAAGACCTGCTGGTATGTGTGCATGTCCATGCGTGTGTGTGTAAGGATTTTATTTAAAATTAAAAAAAAAAAAAAAAGAGTACAGGAAACCGCCTTTACTTAACCATGTAGATGTAATATTATAAATTGAAGTAACATACAACTAATTGAAAATGAAATGAAATGAAATTTGTGGCCATAAGAAGGCCAAAACCATTCAAAATCAAGGAAGATGCCTATTTAAAGGGGGGAAAAAAAATTTATGTGAACTTCAAATGGAAAAAACTTTCATTTTGAGCACCACGTTTATGTAATCATGCAATGGTTTTTAAAAAATACTAAGGTACAAGTAACATACCTGTTTATTTTACCATAAGTTAAAATATCTTAGCTATAAAAAATTAACTTTTCAGTAATATGACAGTTGGTCTTCTTTTAATTAGCAACATTGGAGAACAAAATCCAAATATTGAAATTTCTTCAATCTTATTTAGCAAGCAGAAACAAGGAGTTTCTTTGGGTGAAAACAAGGATTAGTCTCTGAAAAATTGCACTGTTTTGTGCAGCTTTTTGAAGAACTGGTGAAAAGGTATCTGGAGGACTGGGACTTCCTTGTTACAAATTTCTCAACTGATAGAGCTATGTTTCCAATTTTCATCATTATGCAGCTTCAAAAAGTCTTGAAACAGCCTCAGGGCTAACAACTCCTCAGCATCTTTTGCCTTTGATTCAGTGGCACACAATCTTGGGCTCTTAAACATTGCAGCTATGGTTATGACATTGCATTTGGCTGCTAATGTGCCAATAAATTCATAATCCAAATCCAAAAAATCGCCTCATTCAGAAATAAATAATTATTATTTAGACTATAAAAGAAGGATATGTAAGTGATAAAATTTCTTGCACGGCTGATTCTGCATGCCGCAAAAAATTGTGCCCCTTGTCGTGGGGGGGGGGGGGGGGGAATGGCCAGACAAGTTGGTTCCAAGTCAGAATTTTCTGCATAGTGCATTACATTTTTACCATAATGCAAAATTCAGAAAATTACTTTTGTTTATTTGTAACATTGTCAATTATAAGAAAGTAATTTAAAAAATAACCTCAAAACATCTAAAAAGCTATTTACTATGAATCCATGTAAAATGCTGTTTACTTCAGAATGTTAAACAAATCTCAACTTGAACTTCTAAGCTCTTAAGAAATGCAGGGTTTCACTAAAGTTTGTTTTGTAGTGCACTTGAAACTACTACAAGTAGTTTCAAGTGCTTTTCCCTTTTACACTTACTTTTCCTTCCTTAATGGAAGGAAAAGTAAGTGTAAAAGGGAAAATAATTCTATCATTTTCCACATTATGCCATTCAAAACTAAAGTTTAGCAATAAATACTTGAAATTAAACTTTTCTTCAGAATTCATGTGACAAGATTTTTTCATCTAGATCCTGGGTTCCCAACCTGTGGATTGCAGCCCTCAAGGGGATCGCAAAGTGTTTTCTGGGGGGGGTCGCCGTGGTTATTTTTAGTTGCAATTATTTTTATAGGAAATTTCACCGTGAAGGTTTTCAACAAATTCATTTTAATATGGCATATGACTACTGCAATATTCTACTAGTGGTTGTAACACTGATTTTTGATAAATGAAAGGAAGTGACTTAAGGTCCACTGCAGCAGATACTTAAAAAATATTAAAAGCTCACAGTGCATTTTACACATCCATTCCCTCTAAAAGTTTGTCCAGTTCCTCCTTGAATTTATTCATATATATTAAACATTTTATATTATTTGCTATGGTGGGCCTTTAATATTTTTTCAAATTTCTGCCACTGCAGACCTTGATTCACTCCCTAAAAATAAAATATACAAATGCAGTTTTATCATTAGAATAAAATTTTGTTACAAATAGTAAACTGAAAAAAAATATTCACCATGGTGCAAAATTCATTTTTAATGTGTCTCGATGTGTGAATAACAGACCTTCGAATAAAGGTGAATTGCTCTTGTAACGCAGTTGAAGATCACCCCGTATGTTTTGCTGATGCTGCCATGTTTGCAATGATGTAATTCAATAATGTCTGCGATGGGCAGTGTAATGCAAACTGGCACGAACTTAGTTCATCAATAGTCAACCACCTTTAGTTGGCGCCATGATAGAAACCAGCCACTCACTGTTGAGCGTGGGTTAGCTACTACTTGCACTTTGGCTTTACCACCTTGATCAGCAATGGCGTAGAGAAGACACAATGCTTTTGTGCAATGTCATTCTCAGTGTTGAATCTGAAACTTCAAAATTTAAACGTCACTTAGAGACAAAGCATTCAGAACATACTAAAAAAGGATTTGGAGTTCTTTCAACACCATGAAACTGGTATCAGATGTCAGAGACTTGATCCTACAGGAAGTTTTCAGCAACAGAGCACAGCAGCAGTGCAAGTATATGAAGTCGCTTTGGAAATTGCCAAACAAAAAAAAAACTTCACGCGATTGGAGAAACAGTAATCAAACCCTGCATGTTGAAGATGGTGAAGTTAATTCTTGGAGAAACCAGTGAGATAAAGATGCAACAAATATCTCTGTCCAATAACACTATTCAGAGGTGCATTTCAGATATGTCCATAGAAGTGAAAGAGCAGGTTTTGAATGAAATCAAAGTTTCTCCATTGTTTTCTTTTCAAGTTGATGAATCAACAGATGTAAGTAAGTTTGTTCTCGGTTGCTTGTTTTTGTGAAATATATTCATTCAGATGACGTCAAAGAAGAGTTCCTGTTTTGTAGTGCACTTGAAACTAGAGGACTACAGTGGAAAAACGTCTGTGGGGTTTGTACAGATGGAGCACCAGCTGTGCTAGGGTTAAAGTCAGGCTTACAGACAAAAGTGAAAGAACTTGCTCCCCAAGCAAAGGGCATTCACTGAATGATTCACCAATATGCTCTTGCCAGTAAGACTTCCAGCTCCTCTGCAAGAGGTACTTGATTCTCTGATCAAATTTGTGAATTACATCAAATCTGGAGCCCTCAACACCCATCTGTTTAAAGAACTCTGTAAAGACGAATTCTGATCACAAGGTTCTTTTCTACACTGCTGTATGCTGGTTATCAAAAGGAAATGTCAATCATGTCCTTGAGTTGAAAGATGAAATCAAATTCCTGGACGTGCAAGGGAAACGACCTTGTGGCTTACTTTAATGACGAAGTTTGGAAGAAAAGAGTTGCTTACTTAGCAGGACCTGAAACTTCAGGGAAAGGAATCACACATTATCCAATTTCAAGACAATCTTCAGGCATTTATATCCAAGCTGCAAAATGTGTCGGAAAGTAAGTCTTGGAAGCATTGCATGTTTGAAAAACTGCAGTGTGATAGGGGAATGTGAACTATATGAGAACCTGAAGGAGATTACTGGGCACCTTGAAAAGGAATTTCAGTGGTACTTTCCTGAGCTTACAGAAGAAGAAGCTACACTGGTACGAAACCCATTCTCTGCTTCCCCGAATGTAGCCAGCAATCCCGATCAAGTACAGGATGAATTCTTGGATCTGCGGAACGATTCCTCACTACGTAATTTGTTTGATTTAAAATTGCTGACTCAGTCTGGTGTGCTATGTATCAGTCATATCCAAATGTCATCGTGCTTGCCTTTCAAGTTTTACTTCCATTTACCTCTACATATCTCTGCAAGAGTGAATTTTCAACGCTTCTTCATATCAAAACAGGCTGAATGTTGAGGATGACATGAGGTTTGCTTTAACAAACACTCAGCCGCAAATTTTGAAGCTGGTTGCCCAGATGCAAGTACAACCATTGCATTAAATATTAAGTTAGAATTATATTCTGAAACTATTTTTAATGTTTTCTTTACCTTATTAAAAATGCCTTTTTATGCAAATGTGGTGGGGGTCGCAGGTTACTTAGCTATTATAAACGGGGGTCGCAACTCGAAAATGGTTGGGAAACACTGATCTGTAGATCATGGAATACTTCAACCACATAAACCAAATAATGATTGAACTTCACATACAAGAGTTATTTATTTTTTTTTTTAATTGTACTTTAACATATTCCAAACAACTACGTAAACAATACCTAGGGTTGCTAATAGTTCTACTGTGGATTTGATTGTCCCAGAGTAATACTGAAATTCAGTCTACTGGACTTAAAAGTGAGTCCTGAATGTTAGTTCCATCAGTGTTCCCCCAGTAGCAAGTCCTGTCATACCCATAATGTTTGTCACAAACCTTTGGGACCAATTATAAGTGATTATTAGAACATATATTTTCAGGTTTATATGGCTAGAAAATGCATAAAATATCTCCATGTTCATGCTGTTTGTGGATATATAGGTGTGAAGCACAGTATTTGGTGGTACCAATTTTTGCAATGCATATGAAATTGCAATTTTCATCATTTTGGTGATTCACTTACATATCACAACCTATGGATAATCGAGATAAATTGTAAGCATTTCATTTCTGCTGTGGTAGTTGTAAGTGTATACCTTTTGCCATACCTGAAAGGTGACAAGAACTCTCAAAACAACATGTAACTACTACTTTTGATATGCCAAAGTTTAAAAAGTTATTCAAAAGTTGTAGTGTATCCCAACATACCATCTATTGCTCCAGTGCTACACAATGACCTGCCAATTCCATTCAACCCAAAAGAAAAGAGTTCAGAATTGGATGATGAATCTGGTGAATAGGACAATTCTTAAGATCATTCGAGTAAAACGTATTTCCCTAAGTTTTCAAGAGTAGACTTTACTCAATCCCAGTTTAAAGTCTCACATACTGAAAAATGTCACTTATGCATGTTCTTACACTGTTGCAGAATCTCTTTGTTTTGATTTCATTGGTATAATAAAGAAAGTGGTATTAGTCACAATCCAGAAGAGTGGAGCCTTCATAGACAGTGGAAATAAAAGTTTAAAATCTGTGTTGCTTCACAACTTTGATATACCGCATTGGCTCCAGAGGTGCACTCTTTTCATATTAAAGAAGACTACAAAATGTGGGGCATATGAATGAAAATGAAGTATGACCAGTATAAAAGATCTCTGTGGTGAATTCAAGATGTAATGGTTAGTGCAAAAGCATCATTGTTATACATAAGTGAATCACCAAAACGGTGAAAATGGCATCGTTTTTATCATATCTCGTGAATACCTTCACAATGATGCTATTGCACTGACCATTACATAAAGTGAATTCCTTATAGTTGGAGACATAGCCCTTACAAATTCTTTCAGTTTTATACTGTTATATGCCACCTGGCATCTCTAATGTTGTGAAGTTATACTTCATAACTGGGTTGTCACTTATTGCAACACCAGAGTACCTAATCACCCGCTGCTGGTAGAGGCCAGACAGCCATCTGGGTAGTGGTATCCACAGAGAAGTGACAACAGTCTTCTCTACTGGTGAAGCATTGCTTATTTGAGGTAGTACAATAGGAAACTCGTTCTGAAGGTATTCACAATATGTGATGATAAAAACGATGCAATTTTCTTCATTTCGGTGATTCATCTACGTATAACTATGATGCTATTGTGCTACCCATTATGTTAAGTGAATTCCCCGTAAGAATTCAATTTGAGGCCATAGCCCTTCCAGTTAACTTCACTAGAACTGAAAACAAAATGGCTAATGGTGAGCGAAATGCCTGCCAGACATATTGCCTTGTAAAGAAAGGTAACTAACAGCAAGAGTGCAATTTGCAAAGAGCTAGTTAAAAAGTTGATTAAAATTTTAAAAAATAGGATGCAGAATGTCAATCAAGTTCCATTACTTGAACTCTCACCTGCAATATTTCAAACCAAATCCGGATGTATTTTGCAAAGTGCAGGGAGAGATTGCACTAGGATGTACAGTCAATGAAGATGAGATAGCTGGGTGGGATGAAGCTGTGATTGGTGACTATATCCAATTCTGGTTTGGGATGATTACAAATGGCATGTTAAAGTGTACGTTTTAAGTTATTCACCGGTGAATTTTTAGCTTTTCTGCTTGTATCAAGATAATACAAGGTTCTGTGTTGAAGTTAGGCATGGTTAATACATTTAATATAGTAATATTGCTTAATTTACTTTTTTCATTTCTTGGAAAACCATTGATGTCATTGAAAAACTAGTCATACTCAAACTCAGCATATCTAAATTTAATAAACACCAGGAAACGTAGGTAAAGGGAACTTTTTTTAAAAAATATTTGTCACATAGTGTTATTGATTGAGGTCAGAAATTTGTAAACTTTATCGCTTTATTCACCGGTAATGGCCGTGTGAGTTACACCAGTAATTGAGAGTCTTCTAGATGAACAGAAAACTCACTACACTATCATTATGCGGGATTTCAATGCTAAGGTTGGAAAGAGACAAAACAGCGCAGAAAGGGGAACTATGGGAAATTTTGGAATTGGTGAAAGAAATGAAAGACTTGTGGAATTTGCAGAATCTCGAGAAATGTTAGTAATGAACACTTTTTTCAAGAAAACGGTGAAGAACAGAAAGTGGACATGGAAGAGCCCAAATGGATTAGCAACTAACGAAATTGACTTCATCCTCACTAACAGAAGATATATCGTGAATGATGTCACTGTCCTAAACAAGGTAAATGTTGGAAGTGATCACAGAATGGTAAGATGCACACTTGATATAGATGTAAGAAAAGAAAGGAAAAAACTGACTCGAGTAAATAATCAATGGTCTTTGAGATAACAGAAGAAGAGAAAAAGCAGTATGTACTGGAACTTAAGAACAAGTTTGAGCTTCTGCAGACTGCTCAGGACCAAGATATCGACAAGGAATATTACAACTTTCTGAAAGTGATAAAGCCCAAGAAACCTATAGGGAAAAAGAAATCCAAAGAATAAAAAATTAGTCAAGAAACACTTGTCATGATGAACCGAAGACGACAAATGAAGAGCAAGAAAAATACTGACAAGGAGAAAATTGAGTATACTGAGTTATGCAAACCCATTAGAAAGAGACTCAGAGTGGACATAAGAAAATTTAACACAAGAAAAGTAGAACAAGCATTAAGGGAAAACAAAGGATTTAAATCAGCAGTAATACAGTAAGACAAATGATACCGAAACTGAAGAATAGCGATGGTGTACTTATAAACAGCAGAGAAGGCATAATTCAAATAGCAGAAGACTACTATAAAGAGTTATACAAGGAGCGAGGGAATGATGCCAACAGTGAGGATGATGGATCGCAAATTAGTAACACATACAACATACCCGCTATCCTTCCTGACGAGGTAGAACATGCGTTGAAGAAAATGAAGAATCAGAAAGTCCCGGGTGAAGATGAAGTTACTGTACAGTTGTTAAAATTGGGAGGAAGAGACGACACAAAATTCATTAGAGAATGTGTGACGCCTAAGGAGTGGAACAATGCAATCATAGTTTTGCTGCATAAGAAAGGTGCTTGTTATCCCACGTCTACACGTTTTTCACAAGGGTCATTACTAACAGATTAGAAAGAATACTTGATGAGAATCAACCGAAAGAGCAAGCTGGCTTTAGGACAGGATTCTCAACTGTGGATCACCTTCACGTAAGCAAATGAATGTAAAACACCATTATGCCTGGCATTTGTGGATTATGAAAAGGCATTTGACTCCATACAGCATAAGGCAATGTTTCGGGCAATGGAAAGATAAGGCATAGATACCCCATATATTATGATTTTGGAGAAAATATATGAGAATGCTACCTCCTTTATTAGACTAGACAAAGTCAGTAGTAAATTTAAAATTGAGAAAGAAGTTCGACAAGGAGACAATATCTCCGAAGTTGTTTACTGCTGCCCTTGAGGAAGCTTTCAGAAGATTAGACTGGTCACAGAAAGAAGTCAATATGAATGGAGAGTACCTAAATCATTTACTATTTCCAGATGACATTGTGGTCATAAGCCATGATCCCAAAGAATTAGAGGAAAGTCTTAATCAGTTATGCAGAGTTAGTAAAGATTTCGGACTAAAGATAAATATGGCTAAAAGTAATGATGAACAAGTATGCCACGGAAAGGGAAATAATGATTGAAGGAGCAGTAATTGAAAAGGTGGAGTCATATACTTATCTGGGACAAGTTATTAGCTGTAATAATGATAAATGGCTGGAAGTCAAGAGAAGAATAAATATAGGATGGATAGGGTTCAGGAAATAGTCACATACTGAAGAGCAATATCTCAGTTTGTCTGAAACTTAAAATAATGAACCAATGTGTACTCCCCACCATGACTTATCGAAGTGAAACTTGGGCACTCACCAAAAGAATGGAAGAGAAACTGAGAACTACACAGCGAAGAATGGAACGAATTATATTGGGAATCAGACTGTTAGATAAGAAGAGAAACACATGGATTAGGCAGCAAACTCAAGTAAAGGACATTCTCATCAAAACTAAAGAACTAAAATGGTCTTGGGCAGGACACATAGCTCGAAGACATGATGACAGATGGACTAAGAAAATAACAGAATGGTACCCAAGAGGAGCCAAGAGAAAACCTGGAAGACAACAACGGCGATGGACAGATGAAGTTCATGAGTTTGTGGGTAGTAAATGGATGGCCATTGCACAAAACAGAAGGAACTGGAAAGTTGCTAGAGAGGCCTTCATCCTGTAGTGGATTGAAAATGGCTGATGAGGATGATGAATGGTAGTATGCTACTGCAACAGGATCTAGAAAATTTGGGCAGATGGGCTGCAGAAGTGGCAACTGAAGTTTAATATTGACAAATGCAAAGTACTGCATATGGGTAGAAGTAACCTCAGAAGAACGTACCAACTGTGTGGTACTACACTTAGGGTGATAGAAAATGAAAAAGACCTGGGGGGGGGGTAATTGTGCAGTCAGATATTAAGTTTTCTGAGCAATGCAGACAGGCTGCAAGAGCAGATCATGGTGTTTTGTCAATGATATACAGGAATTCTGCTAGCAGGGAAAATGAGGTGATTATCCCTTTGTATAAGGCCACGCCTTGAGTACTACGTGCAGGTCTGGATGCCTCATTTTAGGAAGGATGTAGATTTTCTTGAGCGTGACAGAGGAGGGCAACAAGATTGGTGAGGGGAATGAAAGGATCCTCTTATCAAGAGAGGCTTAAAATCTGCAAATTGCAGCGGCTGAAGACTAGGCACCTGCGAGATGATCTGATTGAGGTGTATAAGGTTGAGCACACTGAATTCTAACGGGATTCTTCCGCTTGCTCAGATTACGAACCTAAGGGGGCATAACTTCAAATTGAGGAAAGACGGCTGTAGAATAGATGTGCGGAAATTTGTCTTTAGCCAGCGGGTGGTTAATTGCTGGAACAAACTTCCATCTGTCGTTGTGGAAGTTGATAGCTTAAATAAATTCAAGGAGGAACTGGACAAACTTTTAGAGGAAATGGTTGTGTGAATTTATTTTTTTATTTTTTTTAATCCGATGCTACATAAGCTCATAAGCTTGCTTTCTTGCATCAAATGCCTCTATTATTATTACTATTACCAAATAAATGGATTCCTGAGAAATACAATTACTTGTGACTAGAATAAATGTAAATTTCGGCAGTTGATCTCTCAGCGTCGGTAAGTTCATTTGTGTTAATCTGGCCCTTTGTACCAAACAAGCTTTATGCTGTTATTATTAATAATCATATTCACAGATTTCTAAAAAGTCAATAAGTTATAATATACAGGGATAGACAAAATAACAAAAACATATGTGATGAGAATTACAGGTGTGCACTAATGTGGTGTTAGGCACCCTGTGCTTTTAAAACAGCTTGCATTCTGCATGAATAGATTCGAAACAGTCTTGAACTGTCTTAAGAGGAATGTTAGGCCATACTTTATGGAGGCATGTTTCAAGCTACTTGAGTGATGAAGGTGTAAGAGATCTGCTTCTCATTTTCCAAATATGCCCAGAGTGGGTCAATAATATTTAAGTCTGTGATTGCGCAGGCCATGATGCACAATCACCAGATTTAGCCTCAATTTCATTCTCAATCCAAGATTGGACATATCTAGTGTGTGTATTGAGTGTTATCAACTTGAAACATGGCCTTGTAGAAAACAATATTGCACAATTGGATGAACGTAGTCACTTAGAATATCAAGGTAATCGGTGGCAATAATTCGCCAGCTCAGCGTGGGAAGGAGCAGCAGGGCGTAGCACACGCTTCTTGATTAGACCGGGGTTCGAGCCCGTCACCACCAAATACCGAGGATGCAGAAAGGTCAGGGAATGACCACCGCATATCCCGGAGCAATATGGCCTTAGTTGCTAATGCTCCTAAAAACCAAATAACAACAACAGCCAGCTCAGCGTGATGGGGGACCTGAAGAATACCAAGATATTGCTGACTCTTCTCCATATTTAACTGTTGGCACAAAGATAGGATGACGATGAACTTCCTTTGGCATTCACCAAATGTAAACTCCCAAACGGGAAAAGTGAATGATGATTTGCCTGATAATATGTTTCCAATTAAGTGTCTAGTTTTTGTGCTCCTTTCACTCTCTTTCTAGCGTTACCATCTGTAAAGAGTGCCTTGGCAAGCAATAGCAGCTCTGCCATAAATTTCAGCTTTAGGAAGTTCTAGCTGATGCAAGTTTTATAAACAGCATCTTTCCTCTTTTTTTTTTTTATTATGAAAAGCCCAAATGTGAAAGGTATTAGAACCAATGGTACTTACTGCTCTGCATGGGTTGAAGGTTGAGAAACTAAAAGAAGATAATTACAGTATTGGCGTTAGACAAATTCTTGTAGATTGTAATTTACAAAAACACGTATGAAGGAAGGTTGTAGCAAAAAAATTGAAGTTCAATGAATAATTGAGGAAGAAGAAATGTTTGTTCTGTAAATTTGCAGTTGGACAGTAAAAGGATGCTGAATGGCTACGGCATGCATTCGAACTAGTTCAGAAGAGAGAGGAGGGAAAAATAGAAATCAATTCAGAAGAACAGTGCCCGTGGAAGCATCTATGAAAAAGGCATACAGCAAAAACAGAACATCTATGATACAGAGTGAAAAGATTTTGTTAAAGATGGATGATTAATTAACCTAACTGCCCTCTTTTGGAATGGAGGCTAGAAGCCTAAGGGGCACTGCCCCAGATGTGGTAACAATATTCCATGGTAAGGCACAGAGTGATTAGCTGTTCAGAAGAAAGGTAATGCCGAGAGCGAATGAAAAAAAAAACAGTTTTTTTAATTTAGATACAGTAGAAACAATATTTGACGTGCCGTGACCAAGAGAAAGAGAGATTAGAAGTCGGGGTAATCTCTAACAGAGATGTGTGATCTTCCAGATTACGTGTCCATCCTTACAGACCATCTGCATCCCTTCATGGTCATCGTGCACCCACAGAGCAATGGACTCTTCCAGTAGGACAATGCACGTGGTGACTAGAACATGATTCGAAGAGCATTCCGTAAATTTTACCACCATGGAATGGTTTTCCCGTTCACCAGACATGAACCCTGTGGAGCATCTTTGGGATACTGTAGAAAGGTCCGTTCGAGCTTTGGATCCTCCACCCAGGAATGCGACGGAATTATGAACTATTCTTAAACTAGTGGACTCAATGCCTCCTCGCGTGACTGCCCTTATCCGGGCGAAAAGTGGGCCTGCCCGTTACTAGGTAGGTATCCCATGATTTCTGTCCACTCAGTATAACACCTGAGTTTTAAAAGGAGTGTAATCTTTGCCCTGCTGCATATTAGCATTTAAAGAATTGGTAGTGAATGTTAAAGTAGTTCCAGCTGTTTGTGCAGGGCGAGGTTTCCCACACTGGAAGGTGGAATGCTCTTATTTGTTTATACTCCGGCACAACCACCAGATCAGAGGAATTTACAATAAATAATCAATACAAACATTAATCGTATTTAGTAGTCATGGGCTTGAAACCCGGTCCATTCAAGGAGCAAATGCAATGTACTATCATTAGCAAAACTATAGATAGGAGTTCTCGTCAATAGAAGAAGGTCATTAATATACAAGAGGAAAAGAGTGGGGAAAATTACTAAACCTCTGGGGAAACGCCAGCATTGGAGCAGTTAGAAGATAGGGAGCTATTATTGTCACCCATAGTGGCCTTGTAATTGGGTATCCAGTCGTCTACCATCATCTGCAGTCGTTTGTAATTGGTATCCAGTTTTTTCTCTGCCTGCAGCGGCCAGAGAGAAATTTGGATACCCAATTACAAAAAACTTTGATAGATGACTGGCAAACCATTAGATGGAAGCTTATTTAGTAGAGCTTTATGCCAAACACCATCAAAAGCCATTGAAATGTCTAGAGCAACTGCTTGAGTTTCACCAAACGTTTCTATTGAATTTATTGTCACTGATGGCATCCATACTGGCGATCGTTTGGTTAATGGATATTTTCATTAATTTAGAAACAGTAAAAGTAAGTGCAATAGGATGATAATTGGAAGAAAGAGATTGGCAACCCTTTCTAGGAACTGGCTGGATATGAGCAAAATTACACAGAACAGGAGTAGGTTCAGTAGCATAGGTTTTGAGAACAAGTGAAGAAATACCATCAGGACCTGACGCTCTCTTGGCACCAACACTGTTCAAAATTCTTCTGATATCCTTTTGACGGAAGACCACAGGAGGTATTGAATGGGATGTACTGTAAATGGTAGCAGATGGTTTACCAAGATCATCGATACAAGAGTGTGAGGATAAGTAGGATGCTAGCGGGTCAGTTTTATGTTTAGCTGAGGTGGCAATAGAACCATCAGGTTTTAACAGAGGTGGAAGTAGAGATGGGCAAAAGTTGAGGCCAATAGCTTTTACCAGAGACCAGAATGCTACAATTTGGAAAAGAAGCAATTTTTCTACTCTTAGCCTGTTCAAAATCTAGTTTCGACTGATTAATAACTGCCTTACAGTTGTTGTGGGCTTTTGTGCAAGCAGATAATAAATCTGGAGATTTGGATACAAGCCAATTGTGATATGAAATATTCTTATCTTAAACAGATTTAGCACATTTATTGGAAAACCAAGTTTAGATAAAGGACAGGATTTTAAGGTGGAGTTTGGTATAAAGGATGAAATACTTTATTCCACTATTATTCTTCTAGGAATAACGGATGAAATCCTTTATTCCTACAAGAATAATTTCACTCACACGATCTGAGCAAACATTGACATCAAAAGATTTAAAACCGAGGAAAAGAAGAACAGAAATCTTTCTGATCATTCTATTTTGCGTTCTTGTAATGCCAAACAACACGAGGTTGATAATGGCCACAAGAGAAAGGCTCCATTGTAGAAATGCCCATCACCAAGTTGTGATCTCAGATGTGTAGAGGGCTACTCACCTAGACTTGGAAGGATTTTTTCGAGAAAAAAAAAATATCAACGTTGGCTGTGTGGTTAGGATTGTCTGATATTCTGGTAGGGAAATGAACAATTTGACCATGGTCATTATAGCTGGATAAAGATTTCAAAAGTCCATATGGAAAGACTTCCAGCTTCTCGTGTGCATTTTTCCACCCTCCTAAAGAAAAGAAAATCTAATCTTATTATTTATTTAGTTAAATTTTCTTTATCAAGCGACCTAATGTAATCTATCCCAATCAAGGCCATGCAAAAGGATGGCAGATGCACTGGATGCGATGCACCATGGACCCCGACACAGAAGGGGGAACCCAAAGCCATTTCTTAAATAGTAATAAGAAAAGAAGAGTCCCCAAAATTAGCCGTGCACCCAGGACTCATGGGCCTATAGCTGCACGTTTCTGGACCTAATATATGCCAACGCATGTTAGTGGTATTATCAGCCAGGGCAAGTCAATTTTTTTGGTATGAACAGGACCAGATGAAAGTCATGCTGTTCGCAGATGACCTCTGCATATGGAGAGAGACCAGAGAACAAGTGCAACGGCAAGTTGATATATGGGCTAGTATGGCCAATGAATTTTGACTGGTTTTCAGTCAGAAGAAGAGTGAAGTAATGGTTCTAAAGAGGAGTGGCGAGCTTGACGGATACATTACAATGGAAGAGAAAGAGCTAAAAATGTTAACAACTTCAAGTATCTAGGAAGCAACATTACAAAGACTGGAGTGATAGACGAAGAAATAAGTAGAAGGATACAAGCGAGCGGAATTTCTATAGGCAGACAAGAGATCTGATTTGGAACAGGAACATACCACTGAAGTGTAAGAAGGCCTATTAAGTATCAATTCTGAAGTATGCATCTGAAACTTGGACTATGAGGAAAAAGGATGAAAGCAGAATTCAGGGGGCAGAAATGAGATTTGTGAGGAGCATAGCCAGAAAGACAAGACGCGACAAAATCAGGAATGATGTAATTACTGAGAGAATTCAGGTTAAAAAATTCCAGGACAGGATTGAAAGGTCCCGTTTGAAATGGTTCGGACATGTAAAGCGGATGAACGAGAGGCGTTTGCGAAGAAGAATGTTTGATTTACAATTAAGGGACAAAAGACCAAGGGGGAGACCAAGAATGAGATGGCAAGACATGATAAAAACCAGTTATTAAAAGAGGAGGAAACGGGAGTGAAATCAACGACGGAGAGAAGTACACGGACAGGGCATGGTGGTCAGGCTTCATACATCGACCCGTGGAATAGAGGAACAGTGACAGATGATGATGATGTTTATTGTGCCTGTAAATTGCGAGTGTTCTCTGGTCGATTTGCCTTCTGATGGAAACCCGAGTTTCCAAGGGGGGGGGGGAGGGTCTTGCTATGCCAAGACCGACTAACTGAGACACCGAGTGAAAAAGCCCATAGAAGTTCCTCGCTTCATTGACGGGATTCGAACCCGGACCTTTTTCACTCGGTGTGCCACCGCGTACACTAGGAAAAAGGGCAGCAGAACTAGCTTGAAGTGGTCCTTGTTGGGAAATGGAGCCTTTTACAGTCCAGGCCTCATATGCATTGCAATTGCTGCACACTCACCTTTAAGGATCAGTCCTGAGTTCGATAATAAATGTTCTCGTGTAGAGGTACCCAAACATTTTTATACCATGCACGTTCCTTAAAATGTTCCTCCATAAAATTCACACATCCCCATCATCTAGAACTTTTTATGAAAAAAAAAAAAAACTCATAAAAACAATACGCTCCCCACCTCACAACCATTCAAAAAAAAAAAAAAAAACAAGCAATTGCACTTCCCAGGGACACGAACAACACTGAAAATTTTGGCTGCTGCACAAGTATGTATTCATGGACCGAAAAATTCAGAATGACACCCACAAGCAAATATCCTCCTCATGAGATTTGCTAAATCTTCAGAAGTCCTCTTCTGACAGAAGAGGACTTCAGAAATTTCTCCACTGGTTGATGTACCGTGCCGACTATAAATAAGTCTCTTCACTTCCCATCACGATAAGTATAATTTTCGGGAGGGAATACAAAAGAACGCAGAACGCTATCGGGAAAGATATGAAACTTCAATGAAAATAAAACTCAGCAGGGTTTAAAGGGCATAAATAAAAGCTCAGTGCACCTCAAAGGCAGGCGACCACTGGTTAGAAACGCTTCTATAATTTCTGTCTTTTCTTCGAGTTGTTAAGTAGGCCATAAACTCTTCCGGTATGATGTAACTCATCAAGGTCACAGAGTATCTTTGTCTTGACCTTGTAAGCTTGTAGCATCCGAGTGTAATAAGTATAGGGAGTGCACACGATTGTAGGTCATGTGAAGGCTAAATTGGGTTACAACCTCGATGGCTGTGGGGCACTTTGCAAAGGCGGATGTCCTTCATTTTGGGTGATGGTTCAGACTTCCTTTTCGGAGGTCAGAATCGGCAGTAAAACAGAAGTCGAAGTTATAACGGAAAAGAAGAAGAAAGGTACGCAGTGAAAACTCTACGTATGTCCATTTTGAAAAAAAAAATTCACTGTGGTTTCTTTGGAAAGGGTGTTTCTGAATCATTTTCTAATGCTGATTTCAAAAATGGCTACTTTGTTTCCATCCCTTCAAAAATCACAAGAAAATTTGTTTTTTTCATAAATTTTTAATGATTTAGGCAAAATCTGTGAACTGAAATTATAACAAGAATGCTACTTTTACCAGACTTTTGTATTTAAATCCATCTTGAGAACACTCTTTAAAAAAAAAGAGCGCACTAAACACTCACCCATTATTTTAAAAACTAATCTACGATGGGTAAAATTTTCGTTTCTTTGATTTTCTTGCAGATCCTTCTAATTTACAGTCCCTCTTCAGCATCAAGCAATAGTCAGCCATCCTGTTGACATTCCACCTACCCTGGTACATCATCTCCGTGTCTTCAATGTCCTGGTGAAGCCTATCACCCTGTTCTTTGCTAACGCTTCCTAGGTTTTCTGAGAAGTAGTCGATATGGGAGTGTAAAAAATATACCTTGACACGCATGTTGTAGTCCAGCTTGCCAAAAATCATTCCCCGTTCAAACTCAGTCAAGTCCTTCCCTTTCCCTGTTGAACAGGCGTCGTACTGATCAGCTGAAAGGCACTAATGATGCCGTCACTATATATGCTTCGCCACTTGGTGCTAAAAAAACTAATTCATTAGGGTGTAATTTCAACTACTCATATGCATCGTGTCTGTAAATTGCGTGTATTCTCTAGTCGATTTGCCTGCTTTGCTGGACGAAACACCCCAGTTTTATCGGAGCGGTGAACTTGCTATCTACGCCTGAGCCTGACTAACTCAGCCACGAAATGATAAAAAGCTCATAAAAGTTCCTCGCGTCATCGACAGAATTCGAACTTGGGCCTTTTGCACACAGCGTGGGGAGGACGGTGATGATACCACTGTGCTACCGCGCAGACTCTCGTAGACTGTAAAAGAAACTCCTGCAAATTATGCAGCTTCTCTTACAAAATTATAAAACGCAACAAAACATTCAAAGACTCAATAGAAAAATAAAAAACTAGTAGTTGGCATCTCAGAACAACCTCAGAGATCAATAGAATTCAAGTCCAGAATGGGCTGGTAGATGATGCAGGGAGCAGCTCAGGGTTTGTTGAATTGTCCAGTGTGGTGAAGGATCTGCATTCTTCTCTGAAGACGTCGTTGGTGATGATTTGAAGGGCTTGAAAGTTAGTCTCATTTTCTATTAAGGCTTTAAGATTGTCTTCTAAGATGTTCTGTACCCTATTTTTAAGTGTAGTACGTTGTTCTTCGTAGTGGGGGGCAGAACAATAGGATGTAGTTCCAGGATTACGCTTCCCCACAGAAGCAATGAGCGTTTGTCGCCGATCCAAATTGGAAGAGTTTCCCCTTAAGGACACTATGTCCTGTTACGATGTACAACCTTGGATGGGTAGATGGGTAGGATGTAGAGCTCATGGATGGGTAGAACCATTTGCAATGTGCATTATTCATGGAAAAGGTGACATCCGGGATGAAAAGTCGGTTGACTCCTCCAGTGAGACTTTCATCCCATCTAATCTGCCAAAGGGCGAGGAGTTTATTACATAGATTTATTTTTTCCTGTTTGATATTTGTTGAAGGAATCCAGTCTATTCCTAGGAGTGAGATTGGTAGGCCTTTTTTTTTTTTTTGAGTTTATAGATGAAGCCTCTATAAGCAATAGAGAGGTCCAGAGAGAGAGAGCCCCCCTGGTAAAACCTGCAGTGCATTAGTTGAGGTTGTTCTTAGTACTCGGTATGTCACAAGTAGCATGGATCTTTGCATGGAAAGGAGTTTGGCCCGGATTTTGCTGTTAGTGGCCCTATAGAACCAAACCCCAGCGACATAGGAAGCAATTGCCAAGAACACAGCTTTGTAGTAGAGAGATACGATTCTTTTAGTGAATCCCCAGTCCGAACGAGATATCCTGATGACAGCTGCAGTGAAGGCTTTCATTTTGTTTACTAAACTGTTCACGTGTGGATGGAAACTGAGCCTGTCGTCCAGTATGATGTCAAGGTGTTTAATTTGTAGTATATATGGAATTTTGCAGTAATCCAACCTGTTTTTGAAGATCATTAACTTTGATTTTGTGTTTGATATTTTTAATTTATTTGTGAGGGTCCAGCTTTCCAATCGTCCAGGACAATCTTCTCTCAGTCCTCAAGGGCCCTCTTGAATCTTCCGGCAATGCAATTAACCAAGTCGTCTGCGCAGACGAAATTGACGCAGTTGTCAAAGCTTTTCGTGAGCCACTGATCAAGCACAGAGTTTCAAAGGAGTGCTGCTAGCACCGATCCCTGAGGGCATCCTCTGTTTATGAATTTTGAATATGACAAGTGTTGGGCAATGACCTGTGTTGATCTATTGCTGAAGTAGGATCTTATGACTTTGCAAAGATATTGATTGCAGTTTGCTAGTTTAAGGAACCTGAGGACACTCTCCCACCAAAGGATATCAAAGTCACCCTCAAAATCCACAAAGATGGTCATCTCATAGATTGCCCTGGAACGTGTATAATGTTCTACAAGGGCTTCAATTGAATCTTCCACGGAGGACCCTTTTTTGAAACCATACTGCGAGTTGGATGAAAGGTTAGCATTAGTATTAGCATTAGTAAAAGTAAAGTATATGATCCAAGAAAGAAAGTTTATACAGCACCAGCCAAAAAAAGAACCTTCTCACTTCATCCATCTCCTCGATCCAAATGTTTGTCTAGTTCTTCCTTGAATCTATTTAAGCTATCACCTTCCACAACAACAGATGGACGTTTGTTCCAGAAATTAACCACCCGCTGACTAAAGGCAAACTTCGGCATATCTATCCAACAACTGTCTTCCCTCAATTTGAATTTATGCCCTCTCAGGCGATTATGCTGAGAAAGAGGAAGAATCCCATCAGCATTCAGCAAGCTCAAACCATTCCAGGCCTTATACACCTCAATCAGATCACCTCGCAGATGCCTAAACTCCAGACATTGCAATTTGCAGAGCTTAGGTTCTTAAAATGAGGCCTCCAGACTTGTATACAGTACACAAGGTGTGGCCTGACCATTGCTTTATACAAGAGGAAAATCACCTCCTTATCCCTGCTAGAAAAATTCCTGTATATCATTGACAACACACCATGAGCTACTCTTGCAGACCGTCTGCACGGCTCAGAAAACTTCATATCTGCCTGCACAATTACCCCCAGGTCCTTTTCATTCTCTACCACTGTCAGTGTAGTACCACACAGTTGATATGTTACTCTGGAATTACTGCTTCCCAAATGCAGTACTTTACATTTGTCAATGATAAACTTCATTTGCCACCTCTCAACCCATCTGCTCAACTTTTCTAGATCCTGTTGCAGCAGCGTACTGTCATTAGCATGTTGGCAGGGTTGTCCTTAACAACCCTGCCAACCTTCGTATCATCTGCAAACTTGGACATTAAGCTTGATATACCATCATCAATATCATTTATAAATACAGAAAACAACAATGGACCCAACACTGAACCCTGAGGGACTCCACTAATAACATTAGTCCACGATGAGCAGTGTCCATTCATTACCACTCTCTGTCTTCTCCCACTCAACTATCCCTTTATCCATAGCAGCAATTTGCCTCCAATGCCACACTGCTCCAATTTGTTCAGTAGTCTTCCATGTGCAACAGTATCAAAAGCCATTCTAGGATACAAATATGTGATATTAAAGTTATTCCCTGCATCCAGTTCCTTTGTGATCACATCATAGTATCCAATCAAATTGATCAGGCAAGACATTTCCTTAACAAAACCATGCTGTGTCCGAGCTATAACTGAAGTCTTGTCTAGATGATCCTGCAGTGCTTCTTTAACCAGTGCCTCCATTAATTTTCCTGGAACAGAAGTTAAACTCACAGGTCTATAATTACTTGTGTCGTCCTTTGATCCTCCTTTATGAATTGGGATCACATTTGCACAACTCAAGTCCATGGGTACCTCCCCTGAGTCCAAAGAAGCTCTCATAATTATGGCTAAGCGTTTGCTTACTTCCTTTTCTGCCTCCTTTAATATAACTGGATAGATCCCATCCACCCCGGGTGCCTTTTTTATGTTTATCTTCAACAATTTCCCCTTCAATTTCCTCTCAGTTATTACAAAAACATCTAGCTCACTGCCAGAGTTTAATTCACCTCTGGCATTCCCCTCCCTGAATAACCCACCCATGTGTGAATGTAGATGCAAACTACTCATTTAGTTTGTTAGCCACCTGAGCAGGATCATCAACAGTTGAACCATCAATATCCAGTGCACTAATCTGATTCATCCCTTTCCTTCTAGAGTTTACATAGGTAAAGAACTCTTTGCTGTTTTTCTTTGCATCCTTTGCCAAAGATTTCTCATAATCTGCCTTTGCCTGTCTAATCACCTTTGTGACTTGTTTACAGACCAGCTTATATCTATCATAGGCTTCCATGTCACCCATTAATCTATATGTATCCCATGCATTTTTCTTTTCTGCCATATGTCTCATTAGTTCATCTGACATCCATTTAGGCCTAAACCTTGAACAATATTTATTAGTTGGTATTTTAAGTCTAGTAGCTTCCAAGATAAATTCTTTGAATGCTTCCCAGTTTGAATTTGCTGTTGGTAACATCATCAGTTGGTTCCACCGTATAGAATTTAAATACTATCTCAGACCACCGTGGTCGCCTTTACGAAAGCAATAACCCTTCCCTTTACCCCTGATGGTAGTTACCTCTTTGAGTAAATCCCACTTCAGCACACTGTGATCACTGCCACCTAGTGGTTCCTCTATCTGCAGATTCTTAATGCATGAAGAATCACTACTGATAATCAGATCAAGAGTATTACTCCCTCCAGTTGCCTCCCCAAACATGCTGATGTAGAAAACAATCATCCAATAAATCCACAAAAGCCTTGCTAGTGTGTGAGTGACCAATCCACAAATTCCAGTCAATATCTGGGAAATTAAAATCCCCCATTCTGTGATTTACTGGCCCACTCTATTTCCCTGTACAGTTTCTTATTATACGCATCAGAGTCATTAGGCCTATAGCACACTCCTACTCTCAATTTTGATCTCCCAATGCTTGTCACACCAAACTGACTGGACACTGCACTGTCCATAGATGTCGACTGGCTTCACTTCCTTGGATTTTATGTGTTTATTAACTAATAGCATAACCCCCTCCTCCCTTCCTATCCTGTCTTTACTTTCTGTAGACGTTGTACTCCCCCAATTCCAGTTCTGCATTCCTTATATCTGTGTGACACCACGTCTCTGATATCCCAACAATATCTGCCTTTAATGTTTTGAGCAATACCTCAAATTCATCAAATTTATTTACCAAACTCCTAGCATTGGTGTACACGCAAGTATACATGCACCTGTTCCTATTCTTAGCTACCCTAACACAACCCATGTGTTTACTTGTACCGCAATGACTCCCAGCAGTCTCTGAAATACCATGCATCTTGTTTTCCAGTCTGCTGCTCATTCCAATAGAAGCAGTGCAAGAATCACTTTCACCTCTGCCAGTGGCTACTGTTAATCTATTAGTCCTTGTATCCCCCCAAGCTAGAAGTTTTCCGACCCACCTAACACTGCATCGATAGCATCAGCAAATATTCTTGCACCCTTTGTATTTAAGTGTATCCTATCCCTGTAGAAGCAGTCTCTCCTGTTAACAAGTACAGACCAGGCTGAAAAAAATTCTACCCCTTCTTAAGCCTTGCACAATCTTTCCAGGTCCGAATTGATCGACAAGGCTCTCATCATATACTCCCTCCTGTCGTGTCTTGGCAGAATTGCAGACACTTTCAAATTTAACCCTAATTCACGGCTGTTTTTCAACAGTGATCTGTACTTGTTAAGTAATTCCGCCAGTCTCCTACTCTTAATATCACATTGGTGCCAACGTGTACAACAATATCATCTTTTGTGCCCTTACAAGATGATATCCGCCCTACAACGTCATCACCCTTTGCCCCTGGCAAACATACCCTGGTCCTGTTCCGCCTATCCTTATTACATACCATGTTTCCTGTTTCCCTGATAACAGAGTCACCAATAACTACTAGTTCCTGTGGGACCAGCGCATTCTGCTTTGTGGGTTGCCGCTGTGTTGCGTGATGATCAAGTGCCAGCTCTAACGTTGATGTGGGCAGCTGAGAGCTTGATGGGCCCCTCAGTTTAGATCCTTCGAGGACATCCACCCTGTCCTTCGAGCTCTCATATAGGCCCATGACAACGCAGTAACCCGAAGGACTGTGTGGCATGTCTTTCAACAAAAGTCCTGCAATATTAGGGTAGGTCCATTTATCAACGAAATTACCGTGTCTCCTTTAGTTCTGGTTAATTTGCTAGTGATGATGTGTGAAAATTTTTGATCCTTAATCAAACACAAGAGGAAAAGGTTCGGGAAAAATGGTCTGAACCCTATTCTTACACCAATGATATACGCCTAGTTATCAGACCACTTTGCCCTGCAACCAATTTGGAAAGTTCTTATGCAGAAGTCCTAGACATAAAGAGTAAAATGAGAGTTGAGCCATCTTGTTCGAGTTTATAATATTCATATACCAGTCTACTGAATGTCTAGCAGGAGTTTATAAACAAACTCCAGCTAGACATCCAGTTTTGTTGTTTACATTGCTTGCACGTGAACTATTAGCGAAATTCGTGACTCTGGCTACCAATAAAAACTTAAGAACTATGAATTTCAATCGGTGCTGGTTGTTTTATCAAAGTCCCCACTTAACGCGGTAGATGCGTTCCGAAAAATATCGCGTTATGTGAATGCACCTGCACATGATACTATCAGGTGGTAATAAAAATCTGTCATATTAAGACCACCCGAGATTTACCTCATCTACCCGTGTGTATTATGTCTGTAAATTGAGTGCACTTTCTGGTCTGTTTGCCTGTTTTTCTGGAATGAAAAACTAAAGTTTCTGGAGAAGAAACCTTGCTATCCTCGCCTCAGGCCAACTCAACCACAGAGTGGGAAAAAAAGCCCATAAAAATTCCTAGCTTTATTAATGGAATACGAACCCCAGACTTTTCCGACAGGCGTGGGGAATATAGTGATTATAACCAGTGCTACCGCGAAGACTCAGGCTAATAAAATGAAAATAAAATTAAATGAACCAGTTTCTCAGAACCAGTTATGCAATTTTTGAATAATAAAAGTACACCAAACATGCTTCACCGTTACCTAAGTTCCCGAAACTGCTGAATATGGTGTTGTTCTTCTTTTTTATAGCACGAACTATAAAAATATACTGTTTCACTGTTAATAATGAACCGCATATTTTGTGGTGTGATGTACATAGATTCTAACACTGCGCACCTACAGACAGCAGCATGTGATTTCGAAAGCATGCCACAAGGATGCTATAAATCATGGAAAGCTATTGATGACTCAGTTGCTTTCCACGGTTATTGCAATTAGATGGTTGCGGATCTCTGTTCTGTGCATTCCACCCCATCTCACAGGTGCTTAGTAATCATAAATTCATAATTACTGATAATCTTCTACCACTTATTTATCTACCAGAATATCAGGAAATTCTGACACATACCCTTTAAAGTTCACAATCAGTGTTGTTCCCCTACGTACCTCACACCACAACACAACTGGGTTAGGGTTCATTCTAAAATGGAGCCTTCCTCTCATGGCCATTGTCAGCTTCGTGTCGTTTAATATTACAAAATTGCAAAACGAGATGATCTTGATTTCTATTTCTTGATTTTGAATTCTTCTAATCCCAATATTTTCTCAGATCGTGCCAGTGAAATTATGCTTTTATGGATGAAACCTTTTATTTGTCAGTTCTCTCTAAACTAGCCCTTAATTTTGCCCCAAGGTTTTCCAATAAATTTGCCAATGCTGTTAAGGATAAGAATGTAGTACATCGCAAATGGCTTGTTGTTGTTTTTGTAGTAGGGTTTAGGAACAGCTGTGACTAAGACCATATTGCTCCGTGTATATGGTCTGTACATTGCGTGTGTTCTGAGGTGGATTTTCTCTTTGCTGGACGAAAAACCCGAGTTTTTTCCGAGAGAAAAAAACCATGCTATCCTCGACTGAAACAGACTAATTCAGTCACGTTGTGAAAAAGACCCATAAAAATTCCTTCTGTCATCGACGGGATTCGAACTCAAGTTTTTTCCACCCGGCGTTGGGAAGACAGATCCTACCAACTGTACTATCCACGAGGGCTAACTGGCTTGTATCTCTAAAAGTTCTCAGCAAGCTAAAAGTAGGACACTTGCTTCTTGTCCTCATAAACAAGCCTTGTGGTTTCTGGCCAAAATTATCTTGGTAAATCTTCTCCTCCCATATTGAACACATTTACTTTAATTCGTCCCATAACTTTCCGACACAATGAGATTCGAAGAATGCTGAACAGTCTTGATGTCAAGAAGTTTCTAAGTCCTGATGTGTTTCTCCGCTTGTTCCTATAACCTGTGCTCCAGGATTAACTCCCTTTTTGAGTCACTTTTTAACACTCTCTTATTTCACTGCCGTTTATCCTTCTTAGTGAAAATTTGCACTTAATCCAACCTATCAACCTACACTCTTACAGCGTTTTGAAATCTTCCTCTGGATCAACAATAGGAAATAAAGATTCCATCAATATTGATCCACTGGTGATATCTTGACATGTTGCACATTTTTGGACAAATTGAGTGGAAAAGTTCAAAGAAACTCAAGCTTTTGACTTTCTCGAGCTTTCTCCCGTCAATAATCCGAAAAGTTTTTATGGGCTTTTTTTCTCAACGTGGCTGAGTTAGTCGGCCTCGGGCTTTGCATAGTTTTTACCTGGAAATTCAGGTTTTTCAAACAGCAACCTGGCAAAAGCCCTCCTCAACAAGTTTTAGACAGGCAATAAACGCAAAGTTGTCACTTCCGCATTATGATAATTGTAATGATAAATTTATTTTGGGAAATCATATATTTGGAAAACATTTTAATTTTTAAATCTCACTTTGTGAAAGTAAAAGATTTTATCTTACATTCTTTGTACCGAATTATTTAAGATACTTTAACAGTATCACATTTCGTGTCATTAGATAATAAAGAAGCCTCATTTTCGAAATTAAAATTCCTTTCACATTTCCTGGTGTACTTCCCTGTCCCCTTCATACTATCTGTGGACAAAGAGAGATCTCCGATTTCGATACACAACAACATTTACATATATCACTTGAGACTCTTAATTGCATTGAAACAGATTGTGATGGTTAGTCTTTACAACTGAGAACGGATTACTGAGAGAAGTTTGACCTAAAACAACACATCCGGGTTAAATCAACTAGTACCATCCCGATTTTTTTCTTTTTTGTAACATCATTGGCAAATTGATCAAACAGTTTTCTAGAATGTACACATGAGCGGGCGCACAAACCACAAAACTCGGTCACAAGGTAGAGAGGGCAAGGAATTCTGAATTTTGAACTTGTTCGTGAAGGCATTACGAGGTGTGGAAGACATTGGGAAGGGGGATGATTTCAGGGGGTGGGAAGAGACTTATCGGTAGTTACAGTCATTACAGTCAGCGGTCACTGTGCTAACTGGATGATAGCCCCTCGGGCGGAGACGACTTATATATTTCAAGAAAACTCGGTCAACGCTCGACATAATGAACTGACACCAGAGAGATGCTACGTCGTAAGCGGAAGCCGTTATATTCTTCGTAACTATAGCTCGTGCGCCGTTAACGTTCGGAATTTAATGCTGGAGAACAGACTTCCCAAACTAGGTGTGGAAATAGACGACAATAGCCGGCCCTTGTTTTGACACACGACAGTTTGTAGAATGGCATTAATGTGGTTCCTGTTGCTTGTACTGTCCTTCGTGCTTATTGCGAACATTCAAACTACCCCATTCATCTTTCCCCAAAATATGAACTCAGAAGAAGAGATGTACCCAGATAGAGGTAAGTGAGTTTTTGTACCTTAAAAAAAACTTATTTTGGTAAACAAAGTTTTAAATAGGTGACGAAGTTCGATATATGTGAGAAATTGGTCGTTATAGCGGAAGGGCGTTATATCGAATGTTCATATAATAGCATTAGGTTATGGAGAAATTGGCCACGACCACATATGACGTTATAACGTGTGGGACGTTAAAAAGAGGGTCGCTATAAAGAGCTTCGACTGTATAATAATATAATATCTGAATAATACACTAATGTAAAAAGTTTAGAAGCAAACATAAAACATTTCAGTGGATTATAACAGAATATTAGTTAGTGGAATATTTTTCCATGTGGCTTAATAGTTCACAAAGATTGGACAAGTTTCGATCAGAAATTAAAGAATTATACAAAAATGGCGGGTCAATGTTTCCATGGAAACATCTCCTAATAAGGACTGTACTGGGGTAGCAATACAGGAGTGTCATCGACTCCTTATGGAGAGTATAACGCTGTTAATGTTAATTAGTACTGGAAGTATCAGTTTATCTGGAAGATTACCTACGATTGGTAATCTTCCAGCCCAGAGCATCTCATACTCTTTGGATTGAGGATCAAGCTGATCTATAAGCAATTCACTTTCTCAGAATAAAATGATTCATTATGGGCTCTGCGAGGAATGTACTATATTGTCCATATAAGGTCTGAACCAATTGCTCCTCAGAAGAGAGAACATAAGGATCAAGAATCTCATCCTTATACCTTACAATCGTCTATGCGGTAGCACAATGATGATAATCACTGTCTGCCCCCACACCGGGTGGAAAAGTCCCGGAAAAAAATCCCGGGTTCAGTGAACGGGATTTTTTTCCATGCTTGAGTCAGTCTCAGGCGAGGACAGAAGGGTTTTTGTTTCCGGAAACTCGGGACTTTTTGTCCAACAAAACAGAGAAACCAACCAAAGCACCCATACAATTTATGGATATAATGTACATGGGTTTGTGAGGTTTTTTTTCTCGGATAATCCTAATATGACAACATATTAGGGTTACAGAAGATATTACAAAGGAAACAATATCTCAACTTATGAATGAAGACCGCATGTCCCATTGCGCTTAAGTCCAATCAACATATAGTCGGAACCAATTCGGTTTGTGGATCATGGGAATACAAACAGCTGGTCATGCATTAAAAAATCCTCTCTCACGAAGCCTTCTAGAGAGATGTCCAGTTCCCTTGTAAATTCATCAAAGTCTGAAACAAGTTGATGTAGTATGAATCGTGCAGTCTGGCGGTCATCTTGAGTGAGGTGACACGAGGACAGTCAGACCGGTCTTCGGTAGTTTGTTTTGGAACTGGTTCCATATGTGATCTACTTACATCACAAGCAACCACTTCGGCTTCTGTTCTCTCTAATGATCTTCACCTCAAGGAATGTTCCAGTCGATGTCATTGTGGAATTTTCACTAAGATGCTGTAACAAGTTCTACACATTTTTATGGATCCAGACAAAAACCGTTTAGTGTCATAAACAACTAATACTTTTATTTGCATTTAAAAACGTATTCGTGTTTTTGTGCTCACTCATTTTTATACGCGTATCAACGTACAATGGAAATACGATGTCCTAACAAAATGTCCTGAGAATGGACACACTCTCAGGACATAACACACTCTTCAATATATTCCACTAAAAGTAGTTTCCTGCGACCAAACAGTCTTAATTCAAAGATTCTCCCACTTCTCGCATACCTAGAGCTCTTCTTTCGCGTCCTCGTGGGTATCACAGTTGGTAGGATCGCCATCCTCCCCACACCGGGAGGAAAAGACCTAAGTCTGAATACGTGAGGAATTTTTATGGGCCTTTTTCAAAACATGGCAGAGTTAGACCAGTCAAATGCCACCGGAATGATGACATTTTACTGGTCTAAAGGACATCCTATTAAAGCAGTAGCTGAATTTGCTGGTGTTTCAGAAAGAACAGTAATAAGAGATTTTAAAGTAAGGTGTGAGTCGAAATTAACCAGAAATCAGAGGCAGAACTGAATTCTGATGTGGACTGCTCAATCCAAATTTTCCCTATACTCTAATATGCAAGTCATCGAGTTCACAGAAGAGAATGAGGCATTTCATTTCAGACTGTGTACAAGGTGTCGTACAAGCTGGTGGTGGGCAAGGATGCTTTAACGACTATGAGCTGAGTTCCCTACTTGAAATAGGCAAATAACCTGGATGATCGGGTTTTGCCTTTTTCTGAACAATGATGGATACTCAGTTTCAGGATGACAACTGTCCGGTTTGCAAGGCTTCTACTGTTTAAAACTGGCACGAATAAGAGAGCATGTCAGGGCATTTAAATTGACCAAACAAGTCAGCAGATGTAAATACTAGAGAGAGAATTTATGAGATCAACACGAATGGATAATGAAAACACAACAACAACAGCAGCAGCATCCACGAAACCAGAATGAATTATGGGCTCAGTTGTTTGCAGAATAGCCTAATATTGATACAAAATATTTAAGGAGTCTAGATGAATTCCTACCAAAGAGAATTCATGAGGAGTTTCGTGCTATAGGAGGAGTTACACATTGTTCATTGAAAAATTACACAGTAACTAATTATTTTTTGTTTATTTTTGCTTTTGTCCGGTGTCTGTACATTGTATCAAGGAATATATACATCAGTGATCACTGAACTATGACCACCCCATCCGTAATAGCGCGCAGTAGAGCTTCGTACGCTACAGAAGTGGTAATTTCGAAGAGCTTCGTACGCTACAGAAGTGGTAATTTGCATCTAGTGGTGCAAGTCAAAGTGATTAAGTAATAGTTATGGGACGTAGTAAAGATATCACAGAGTTTAAAAAGGGCATGATTGCGGGAGCTCGTGCGTGAGATGCTTCCACTTCGGAAACGGCATGGATTGTCAGTTGCTCACGGCCCAATGTAGTTAAGGTGTACAAAAAAAGGTGTCGAACGGTCAAACCACATCGCACCAACAGAACTGTAAAGGATTATGTAAGATGGATTACGAAGGGTGCAGCACGTTGTACGGGCTGAACGGTAGGTTACTGGGCGACAGCTGACATCGCAATACAATATGGGGAATGCAAGAACAATTTCCCAAATTACGATGAACGGCATACTCAGACTCGTGGGGTTCCAAAGCAGACGACCCAAGAGATACCCTCTCCTCACCGCTAATCATTGTCGACGACGAATTCTGTGGTGTCAATGACACGCTGGTTGGACACTGAAGGACTAGAAACCTAGAAACGAGTGTGCTCGTCGAATGAGTTAAATACCTGTTGCAATACGCCGACGGACACCTTCGTGTGTGGTGTAAGCAACACAAGTTCATGGATCCATCACGCATGGTGCCTACTATCCCGACAGGTGGCAGTGTTTTGTGGAAGACGCCACCGGTGATTTCCTACATCTGCGCCATGGTACTTTGTGAAGAGGTACAGAATCTTTGTAAAAGCCAGAAAAGGGCAATGTCTGGTTTATGTAGTGCTCCTTGGCCTCAGGACCCCGAGTGGGACTCTGCTTTGCCTGCCACCAGACTGCCCATCATACTCTGACTGGCCTCGGTCAGGGTCGCTTGAGCTTCCTGACGGAGACCAAGTTTAAAAAAGAAAGGGGGGTGTTAGAGGAGAGCACGGAGAGTTAAATAGAAAGGTTTGAATACTGGATGTAAAGATCAGGTGGGAGGTAGGAAAGAATGCCCACCTGGAAGTATGTACAGGAAAAGGAGGGGAGAGAAAAGGGACAAAAGTCACAGGTGCAGGCGTATCGCTGCGAGTATAATAGGTCATGCGTTCAGCGTTCTATCCCGCACTTCGTGAGAGTGCCAGCAGTGGTGTCTGTGTTGAGCTCCCACGCTCAAAGGAGCACCTATGGTCCTCCACCCTTGATGGGTGTTCGCAGTAGTCCTACCTTGGTCAGGGTTTGTTTATTTGGGGGAGATCCCTGATGCATTTATCTTTCTGCGTGTTACTCATGGTTGTAGCCGTTAGCGGTGTGTTTCAGTTTCCAGGAAGTTGGGTTCTATGGGATCCGATTTGGCCTGCCTGGTTGTGAAGACTGCTTGGGCGAACTCAGTGAAGGCTGAAAAGGACTCCGCATCCTCCAAGACAATGTGAATTTTCTCTTTATACTCCGGCACGACAACCAAGTCAGTCGAGTTTACAATAAATCGTCAATACAAATATTTATCGTATTTAGTAGTCACGGGCTTGAACTCCGGTCCCCTCAAGTAACGCGTGCTATGCACTCTCGCTCTTGACCACTCGGCTACGTCAGGCCTCTTGATGACGAGGGCTGGCAAGCAGATGGTGTAAAGCTGCAAGCGGTGCTCTTCATATGAGATGCAAGTGTACATTACGTGGCTCCAGGATACATCTTCACCGCAATGGCAGCGTGGAGCTTGTTCTGTTCATAGATTTGTGTAAGCTTCTGCTTGAAAGGCCCATGCCCAGTTAACAGGAAGGTGGCCTGAAGTCCAGGTGAATACCAGGGAAGAGGTTGCTTAATACAGGACACTAGTCATGTTGGCTTTTTTTCTGGACAGAAACGGGATTTCCCAAGACAATAATAGGCCGTGACGTCAAGCCTACACTATGAATAAGTGGTTCGATGAACGCAGTAAAGATATCACCCATCTTGACTGGTCTCCAAATTCGCCAAACCTCAATCCAATTGAACACCTATGGGTGCTTTGGAACGGGAAGTGAGGCCTGTGGACATGCCTTCGTGGGTTGGCATGTTGGTAGAATCGCCGTCCTTCCCGCACCGGGCGAAAAACACCTGGTTTCGAGTCCCGTCGACGATGCGAGGAATTTTATGGGCATTTTTCACAAAGTGGCTAAGTTAGTCGGTCTCAGGTGAGGATAGCGTGGTCTTTCCTTCAAAAACTCGGGTCTTTCGTCCAGATTTTCTTTCAGAACGATACTAATGGAGGTCAGATCTTCTGGATCGCAAAATCATTGTCCTGACATTTGATTGTTCATCCCATGCTTTGCTTTGGCCATTTAAACTTTGAAAGCAATTTAAATAATATTGAACTTCTTACCTCTTTCATCGTTGAATTCCCTTTGTAATAATTAGCATGTTTCCGAAGTTATTTTTCCAAGTTTGATATTAGCACATCAGACTCATCTGTTTCAAACTGCTATGCAAGGCTTACACACTCTGTTGTACTAATGACTATAACAGACGAGTGAATGGTATTGACACAAGGATTCAACTTTTCAAAGTTACAATCAATTGCGAAAAGCTTTGCTGTTGTTGAGAATAATCATGGATAATTTTGTAATAATTTTAAGCTAATTTATCTTTAATTGTCAAAGTTATTTTTGCAGTTGAGGTTCACACAAATTCTGACTTCGACACTATTTATTTTATTTTCTAGCTATGTTTGGCCGTATTCTACCCGACATTGCTCCTTACATCCATCCAGACATTGCAGTCTATAATGAAAGGATTATCGCCCCAAGATCGAAGAGAAGCATTGCATATTACCCTTGGGACGTAGGTAAGTCAATGTGGATTGGCCTGCATTCCCAATGAATGATTGGTTAGTGATTTCTTTCGCGCACCACATTCTCAATATGTATCGAACACTTATCAAAATGAATCTATTTCAATGATGTACTGTAAAACTTCGCACGTTTGGACATTGCTCTTCAAATTTGTCTGACTGAAACAAAAACTCAAGAAAATTTTCGATTCAAATTCTACGAGCTGGATTTTTTGTGATTTCCAAGGGACCCAAAAATCGTAGGCAGACCACTTCTTGATATATAAAATGCAAAGTACTACCATCGTGGACCACTGTTATTAGTCGAGTCCACCAGGGTTCGGTGTTGGGCCCATTGTTGTTTTGTATATTAATCAATGATATTGATGAAGGTATGTCAGGCTTATTGTCGAAGTTTCCAGATGGAACAAAGGCTGGCAGGGTTGTTAATGACAATAATGACAGAATGCTACTGCAACAGGATCTAGAAAAGTTGGGCAGATGGGCTGACATTGAAAAATACAAAGTACTGCATATGGGTAGCACTGACCTCAGAGAAATGTACCAACTGTGTGGTACTACACTCAGGGTAGTGGAAAATGAAAAACACCTGGGGATAATTGTGCAGTCAGATATGAAGTTTTCTGAGCAATACAGATAGGCTGCAAGAGCAGTCATGGGGTCTTGTCAATGATATACAGGAATTTTGCTAGCAGAGACGAGGTGGTTATCCCTTTGTATTAAGGTAATGGTCAGGCCGCCACACCTTGAGTACTGCGTACAGGTCTGAAAGCCTCATTTTAAGAAGGATGTAGAGTTGCTGGAACGAGTACAGAGAAGGGCAACAAGACTGATGAGGAGAACAAAGGGGTGCTATTACCAGGAAAGGCTTAAATTGGGCAAATTGCTGCGCCTGGAGACAAGGCACCTGCCAAGCAATCTGATAGAGGTGTATAAGGTCTTGAACGGTTTGAGCAAGCTCAATGCTAATGGAATTCTTCCTCTTGTTCAGATTTCGCACCTCAGGGGGCATAAATTCAAGTTGAGGAAAAACAGTTGTAGAATAGATTTGTGGAAATTTGCTTTTAGCCAGGGGGAAGTTCATTGCTGGAACAAACTTCCATCTGTTATTGTGGAACTTGATAGTTTAAATAAATTCAAAAAAAAACTTTACATATTTTTGGAGTGAGTGGATGGGTGAATGGGAAAGGGTTTTTTTTTTTTTTTTTTTGGTGATGCTGCATAAGCTTGCTTTCTTGCATCATATGCCTTTACTATTGCTAATATCCGTACAACTGCAAAAAGAAATAACCCTTTATTTACAAAAAATCTAATAACGTGTGCTGAAACCTGTAGCCTTTGAGACCACCTCTAGTCCCAGTGAAAATGTTCTAAATGTCCTTCGACAATACGCTCCCGACGATCCAATTCATTCTCTATAGGATTGAAGTCAGGGCTCTGGCTGGCTATTCCACGCTTATATCCTCAAACTAGTCTGTCACAACGACAGAAGTATGACATGAAGCATCCTGGTCAGGTATGGCCTTCCCTGACCTCCCTCAACATAAGTAACGCAATATTACTAGGACGTCTAGATAGAACGCGGGATTCGCGGCTTTGTCCAAAACAATCAATGGTCCCAGACCAAACACGGAATACAGCCAAGACCCTTATGCTATCTCCACCAAACTACATTGTGTGGACAATACAGTCCTACAGCTTTCTCCAGGCATCCACCACAACCAGGAAAGACCGTCAGACTGGTAGCCTATGTACTTTGACTCGTTACTCTGAAACACAGCTTTCCATTGGTCTACGGTTCAAGAACGGCGTCTGGCATTAGTCTGAGTAATTACGGGCTTATTGGCGGCTGCAGGACCATGGTAACAAGTAATATCCTGCATCTGCGCTCTACTGGTACTGACATGTATCCCAATCGTCTCTCTGATGACCTTTGTGCACTGCTACAATGTCGACTTACATTCCGAGGAGGATTCTTTACAGGCTTACTCAACAGGCTGATGGCGATGATGATAGGAAAATCCTGCCTCCTTGAAAAGGAAAATATTTTAAATGAGAGTACGGTATATACCGCTAGATTGGGGTAGTAACATCATGGAATCTCATTGGGATGAAAATCCTGGTTCAACGGACGCTGTCCGTTATTTCCGAAGTTGTTAAATCGAGGTCCTTTAAATCAAGGGTTTACTGTGCTTGCGATTTTTCTACTTAAATTAGTATTCGACATTACCCGTTTGTACCAAAGGGGAGGGGAAGGTTCCGTTCATCCGTTGTTAAGAAACGAATGTTTCACTAATGACTCATAATCTTATAAAAGTTTGTGATTTATTTACATTTTCACGAATATATTTCTCTTCTGTCTTTTTTTTAATATTTGTTTGGTTTTTATAAGAATTTCTGTTATTATTATTTATGAACAATAAAATGTATATTTATTTTTAAAACAAATATTTAGTGTAATTCATTAAGAAAGATGTATTCCGCTGACTATTAGAAGGAGCATTATTTATTAGTCCAGGGGAGTCCAAATTTCTTACGACGACCCTGGAGGTCAGTAAACACTTCCAATAAAATAAAATTTACAAATTTTAACCATCTTCCATATTTAGGAGTCCCAACATTTCTGAATTTTATTTTTATTTTTCTCACTAGGTTTCTGGGACAGCAATAATTATGAAGCAGAGGAAAGGTTGACTCCGATGTTTTTTCGAATCCTAATGCGAATAATAAGAAACAATTTCAATCGATTACCACAATGTGCAGGAAACTCAACCTGTCTTTTGAAGAAATTGGCTCCACAGTTGTTCATAGATGATGAGATTAGATAGTCAAAGTGGTAAGCAAGAAAACGGGTATTTACATGGACATTTGATTAAGGACATTTAAGGACATTTGATCAAGTGCACTACAATTTCATGTGAATGGAAGACTAGAAATCCCTAAGAACAAAAATCTCCATCTCCCAGAGATTTTCATTTCATTGTGGACATTATTACTTCCAGCTATATATAACGTTTTAAATTGATTGCTCCCACCAGATATTTTCTTAATTGAAATTGATAAAAAAAAAAATTCCAGTCCATTTGAGGCCACCCCTTTTCCGTACATGATGTTACCTCATCAGTCTACCAGGAAGATCAATCTAGTTTAACACTTACCAATCTTATTAAACCCTACCAGTCTTCATTGGCTTTAATTATAAATTTAATTACAGTGGAATTCGTTTATCAGTTTTAGCGATGATTTGGATTTTTAACCAGGAAAAGCCGTTAAATCCGGGAAAGATATTGTTCCTCTATTTGCCGATCATAAAATACAATCTGATTCATGGGATTACCAATAATATGCTTAGACACCTGATATTCAAATAAACCTGAGAACTTCATTAGTGTAGTGATTACGCTAACTGAATCGTCCATGCACCTCTCTCTCTATCTCTCTCTCTGTCTTTCTCTGTCGGACACCGGATTTAACCGTTCTCGGATTTATCGATGGATTTATGATTATTCCTCAGTACTAGTTTTTACATACAAGTATATCGAAGCCTATTCGCAGAACTGAAACCTGATTGGGATCATCTCCATTTATGATTTGTGGTTGAAGCTTTTGCCAATACTATAATTTCCTCCAGTTTGCTCAATTTCCCTTAGATTGCTTATGTACTCAAACAGAAAAGGAGAGGGAGAAGAAATAGAACAGAAAAGTAGATTGGAATTAGTTGCGAAATTATGGGATGGACTATCGATGGATTTATGATTATTCCTCAGCTACTTTCTACATACAAGTATATCGAAGCCTATTCGCAGAACTGAAACCCGATCGGGATCATCTCCATTTATGATTTATGGCTGAAGCTTTTGCCAATACTATAATTTCCTCCAGTTTGCTCAATTTCCCCTAGATTGCTTATGTACTCAAACAGAAAAGGAGAGGGAGGAGAAATGGAACCGAAAAGTAGATTGGAATTTGTTGCGAAATTACACATATTTGCTTCATAATGAAATACAGGCTTACTAAATGAGACAAAATGCCTACAGCATACATTAAAAATAAATAAATAAATAAATCTAACAGGGGGCGCAACATCCCTCATTTGATCACCTGTGGATGGGGTTAAGAATATGATAAATCAGGGAAGAAAACCCCACAATTCATATTGAAAAATTACTGAACCTTTTACAACAATTATTGTATTTTTTAATTATAATAAACTAAATTAATTTCAAAAAATAAAATACAATGTTGATAAAAAAACCTACAATAATAATAATAATAAATTAAAAATTTTCCTATTTAAATGGAGTACGTTTCAAGAGCATACTAATTTTAAAGAAAATATCTTTTACCAGTATTAATTTTTCTTTCGAAATCATACAAATAATCTTGTGTTAGATTTTAAGCATGTCATTCATTAATTTATGATTAACGCATTTTTCATAGTTTTTTGTTTTATTTTCCCACAGTACTGATATGAAAAATTGTGTATGGTGTACTGTCCGCTAGATGGCAGGACTAATAAATACAAAGTATTTATATTTTCCCCAACTTTTATGATTTGCTTTTTTCTGAACAGAAGAATAAAAAAATTGTTCAATCTGAAATTATTTTGTAAATTATTTATTATTCTCAATTTAGCTGCACAGTTTAATTCCAGATGTATAATATTTATTACTGTCCTCCCATATACTTTTTCTGTTTTCTACGTCTCTTTTCTTCTTATATATATTTATTTCTTCAAAAGCGATTTGTTTTTATACTGAATTAAAATTACATTTAATCTATGAATTTATTTTTTCGATATATTTTGTATGGAAAAATTAAATGATAATTGCCAGATTTCTATTTGTTCGATTTTAATGGTTTCGAATTGCTCGAAAAATACTTTTAAAAGGCTCAAATATAAAATTTCATGAAAATCCGTCCACTGGAAGTTGAGTTATTACATGCTGGTGGACATGGTGAAAACAATAGGCGGGTCGCATAATATACACTGATCGACAAAAATAACAGAACACGTAGAAAACGTGATGTAAGTTCATATAACTCGTGCAGCTTGAGATGAAGCTGGACAAAATTATTTATTCACAATAAAATATTAATAAAAGCATTTTGTTCTGTTAATTTTGTCGAGCAATGTACTGTATATAGGCCAACGCGCCTCAAAATGACCATGGAGCTTTGAATATAATAAAATTGAAGAAAATAATAATAAATAAAAATAGAAAAAAGGACTAAAATTGTACATGTCCTTAAGATCCATAAAAATACCTACATTAAAAACAAAAAAGAAAAAAAAAAGAAAAAAGAAAAGAAATGCTCCATAAATTTAAAGAATGTATATATAAGATGTATATAAGACTTTCGGGCAATGTATATATATTATATCCTCATATATACACTGCCCTACCAGTAATATCCGGACACCCCTCCATGGATTGAGAAACAGGTCCTGTGCATGCAACACGTCACACAATCTGCTATAAATATGCACACTAAGCTTCGAACAGACAATTGCAAAAGTGGGCATGCAAGATGACACGTTCAACCGAATTAACTGAACCGTTCAACAGAATTGATTACCTCAACAAATGCTAGATGCCCATTAACATGCTGTAAGGAGCACGAATCCTGGACTGTAGAGCGGTGGAAAACAGTCCTATGGACAGACGATTCGAGGTTCGCACTCTACCAGCCTGATGGCCGTTCCTGGGTGTGGCGAATGCCAGGGGAACAGTTCCTTCCTGATTGCATCCTCCCAACAATGAAGTTTGGTGAAGGCAGGGGCTGCTTTCATGGTTTGGCTTGGGCCCATTAGTCGTTATCGAAAAGCCATGAATGTTGTGCAATAGCAGGACAGCCTGGACAATTACACTTCCAAAATTATGGCAGTGCTTCGGGGAAACCCCATACCTGTATCAGCAAGACAACGTCATGCCATACTGCTTGGGTCGTAACAGAGTAGTTTGAGACATGGGTGTGGGAAAATGGGATTGGCCAGCCCAGAGTGCTGATCTGAACTCTATCGAGCATCTTTGAGATATAATGGATCGTCGGGTACGTGCACGTCGAGATCGCCCAAAGAACAAGGCTGAACTGGTGGCTGCGTTAAAGGCCGAGTGGAGGAACATATCACCTGACATTTATAAAAAGTGGTTGAGAGTATGCCGCGAAGATTGAAGGCCGTCATAAAAGCAAAAGGTTTCAGCAGCGCAAAATATTAAATGACACAATAAAAGCCCTTTTGTTGTCTAAAGGCAGGTGTCCGGATATTAATGGTAAGGCAGTGTATATTGCCAAAAGTATTCATTTACTCCCAGGACTTGATAAAATTAAAAATACTTGCCATCCACGTTTCAGGAATAGCTATAAAATCAATTGCAATCTTTCTTTGATTCGGTTATCTCTCTCTCTCTCTCTCTCTCTCTCTCTCTCTCTCTCTCTCTCTCTCTCTCTCTCTCTCTCTCTCTCATTTGCTTTCTGTATTTCTTTCTTTCTTTCCATTTAATCAGTTGTGTTTTTTTCTTCCAGTTTTGTGTTGTTTCTCTGCCTGTGTATCTATATATATTTATTTATATTTTTGTTTATTCTTGTTCATATTTTTCGATCTTTCTTTGTTTTAGCGATCTTTTTTCTACTTTCTGTTTACGTTTTTCGAACAAAAATTGTCTCGTTCTCTAAATTGTACATTTTTCTCTCTCTTTCTTTCTCTCTCTCTCTCTCTCTCTCTCTCTCTCTCTCTCTCTCTCTCTTTGTTTTTCTATTTATGGTATGCGGAAGAAGAACGATGAGCTGGGCTATAAACATCTGTCAGTGGAGGCTGGGCCAGTAGTGCAACGGACCCCTAAGGAAAAAAAAAAAAAAGAAAAGAAAAAATCCTCGTTCATTGGAATGCTACAAATAGATTTTCACCCTCCCTCTTCCCCGCCCTCTCAACAAAAACACGTTCATGAAGAGTTCCTGTAGCACCAGGAAGAAAGAATCACACCTGATATTTACCGTCCCTCCCAGTCTTACAAGGGAAAGTCGGTTCCAGAAATACCACGCGCTCCCAACGCACCCCACCCACCTTTCAGTGCCACTGACCTCAAACCAAGGTCTGCTTGTTTTTCCGCATTTGGCGTGACCTCCGAAGCCCTTAGTAGAACCTGACATTCTTAATGTCTGTCGGGAACGTCACCCCGAAAAAACAGCAAAAGGGGAGTTTCTGCTAACAGTTTTCACTACAACGAAGCTGACCTGACGGTTGTAAATTGCAACCACAATTAGTAACTCAAATGACCTGGCTACAGATTAGCAAAGTGAACTTCCTTACGTACAAGAGCAAGAAAAACAAAATTTTATACATTTTATAAAATTATTATTATTTAGACACGTTGTGTTAGAATATTTTTGTTGTTTTTCATTCCAGTTCCCAACAGTTGGTTATTGCTAGGTTTTAGGCGCATTGGTAACTTAGATCATATTGCGCGTGTATAATATGTCTGCAAATTGCTTGTGTTCTGTGGTCGTTTTACTGTTTTCTGGAAGAAAAACCATCTACCCTCAACTGAGATCGACTAACTCAGCCACATTGTGAAAAAGACCAATAAAAATTCCTCGCCTTATTGACGGGATTCGAACTCGGTTCTTTTCCACCAGGTGTGTGGAGAATGGTGATTACACTAACTGTGCTAATGGTCTAGAAATGCAGCTTCTTTCTTACAAGAAAGTTTCTTACAGATAGAAACTTCAAGCTGTATTCGATTTGTTCTGCTAGACGAAAAATCCATTCCGGGTGAAAGAACCATGCAACACTCGCTTAGGAGCGACTAATTCAGCCACGTTGTGAACAAAGCCATTAGAAATTCCTCACGTCATCGATGGAATTCGCACTTTATTTGCCCAATGTGGGGAAGATGGTGATTCTATCCACTGTACCACCTGAGAGGGCCTGATGGGAAGGGAAATTGACACTGGACTCCATTTAAAATTACTAATTAACTTATTTAATTCTCTTATTTACTCCTACTGTTGAACACGTTATTTTAAATATAAAAAGTTATGCAACTTAGGATCTCATCTCAGTAAATTCAGAATACTGGTGCCCAAATCACCAAAGACCAAGTTTCTCTAGATGGAGTGCCCACTTTTGGTTTATCTTCAGTTAAAATGGCAGTGCCCATCCTGGAGGTACAGCCATTTTAACTGAAGGTAAACCAGAAATTCTACTGTTATAAAAGAGGGAAGGGGGAAAACTAAAATAACTAAGACACATACTTCATACTGGCACATATAAACCTCATAAATCAAGCATCTGTTAAATTTGGCCGCTGTTCACCGCTGAAGCTCCAGCAGAGGTCTGTGCTTATCATTAAATATTTTAACCTTTAAGAATCCAGGCAAAAAATTCAGAGGGTGCTAAATCCGGACAAGCCGCAGTGGCCATTCATTGGAAATCCTCCAATCGATCCATCGACCACGGAACTTTTCGTCTAAGGAATTCGCGGGATAACTTTTTGCATAGTGAGCTGTGCTCCATCCTGCATAAAAAGCAATGCATAGAATTGATTTTGGATTGAATTAATGAAACGATTTCGTCTTTTTTGCAATATCTAGTAGACCTTGTATCTCAAGACAACCGCACTGTTCGTGTGCATTGTTCCCTTTTATTAAACATCTTCACAATTTGGTTTATGGTCTTATTTTGGCTGGTTTTTGCCCAAACAATTTGAAGAAGTGGTTTGGACAAAAAACCAGAGAGTGCAACTTCAGCAGCATTTTCATATTTTGCATTACACTTTACAATATCAATTCTCTCCTTCATTGTAAAACTCAAGGTACTTTTCCTATGTCGAATTATTTTGAAACAATACAGGAAAAAAGATTATAAACTATTTTCAAATCACTTGTACATACACTGGTGCGCAAAATTTAAGGACCAGTCAGGTTTTCACCTGTAGCTTCTCATAGGAGTGGCATGGATAAGGGAAAAGCATACCAAAGGAACCTCGTGAGGTACAGAAATTATGAAGAAAACAACAGTGACAACACCGGAAACAAAACGGTACAGAGGGACTTTATTGAAAAATGGCAACATAGCACTGACTGCCATGATACAGACGCATCACTGCCAGAGATAGAACAAAGGGAAGAGGTGGTCCTCAGTAGGAGATATGGCCACCCCTAATGTCGATTCAGGCTTTGCACCCCTTGTCCATACTTAGAACAATGTTGTTGATAAGTTCTTGCGGTAACATCGTCCGTTCCTCTGTCAGGGCCATTTTCAGCTGGTGAATATTTTCAGGTGGGTGTTGACGTGCGGCTAGGCGTCTCCCCAGAGCGTCCCATATGTGTTCGATGGGATTTAGATCACGGAACGGGCAGGCCAATCCATACGAACAATGTCCTCACTTTCCAAAAGCATATCACAGCTGCAGTGCGATGGGTGTGGCGTTATCATCCATAAACACGAACTCGGGGCCAATGGCACCTCGGAACAGATGCACATGGGGAAGGATTACCTCAGTACAGTACCGCTTTCCAGTATCTGGAGTTGTGTACGTCCATCAAAGATAACGCCTCCCCAGACGAGAACACCTCGACTGCCATATCGATCCCTTTCAGTGATGTTTGCGGGGTGATGCCGTGTGACAACCTCTCGCCAGATTAGCTGACGTCCAGAATCGCTGCTGAGACTGAATCTACTCTCTTCAGTAAAGAGTACCTTTAATAAAGATTTTGTGGTTGTAACCTTTATAAATAGTGTTGGTACTTAAATTTTGCACACCAGTGTAGTTTCCTTATTTGTGGATAACCCTGCATCAGTTCAAACCTATCAGAATGAAAATCAGACATATCGATAGAAAAAAAAAAAAAAAAAAATTCAACTGAAAAAACCATATTACGACAAAAACCTTACAAAGCTGTATAATTTATTAGAGCCGTTGTGTTATACATTACAGGACATTACAAATGGATTTTTTTTTGTACTTTAATGTCTATTTTCACCTCGCTCTACATGATGAGGTAAAAAGAATCGCGAAACATCTCTCTGAAAAGTAACTTTTGTATTCATAATGTGGTTAATAGATATCTTTTCATAACCTGGTTTTATAGTATGCATTCCTATATTGATAAGCGGTTTCATGCTTCAGGTAAGTCCAATCTACTATTTGGAATGCTTCTCCTGGCCCGGATTTGGGGCAATTTCAATCCAGGTTCCTGGTATATTTCACTGGCTGCACTTTCCCCCTCTTCCCCATAAGGACCGGCGTTGTTTGACGGAGCCCTCTACAAATTTGTGAAGTACTGGAAACACCGACTGCAAAATCGTAGTCTAATCTCTACTGTGATACATATATATACAGATCTCGTTGGTATCACAGTTGGTATAATCACTGACCTTCTGACACCGGTTGCAAAAGATATGAGTTCTAATTCCATCAATGACGAACAATTTTTTCTCCCGGAAACTCGGTTTTTTCATCCAGCCAACAGCAAATCGACCACAGAACACGCGCAATTTTCAGACATAACATCTATTATACATACAGCGCAATATAGTCTAGGTTGCTGATGTGCCTAAATCCTGCAACGATCAACCATGTACAGTGGCGGACAAAAAAACTGCATCACCTTAAAAAAAGTAACATTTGTAGTGAAACGTATAAGGTATTGTTTGATTACAGTCATTTTATTTGTCGCAAAGCAACGGTATTGCGTCAGACAACGCTTCTATTGCATCAGACAGTCATTGCAAGGTATTGCATCAGCCGTTTCTATAAATACGGCGTTGGAAAGGTATACACGCTCATTAGTATCCTGTTTTGTGGAAGTGTAAGCATTGCTCCATATTTTCAGTTGACACCAAGAAAAAAGTGTAGCTGAGCTCTGTCTCAGGAAGGACTTTCTAGGCGTGCTATCGCTGATAAAATAGGCTTCCAACATTCAACAGTATCCCGGGTGCTGAAATTAAAGCGTAATGTGAAGAGAAGACCTGGATCAGGCCATATGAGAGTGACTACGCCTTCCCAAAATCCAAACTGCTATGCCTTCGTAATCGCCACGCTAGTGCTCCTGATCTAAAATTGGACTTTGAGATAGCCTCTGGTGTTGAAACAAGTGCAAAGACGGCTTTCAGAATGTGGTCTGCGTGACTATCGACCCAAGAAGAAGAAGAAGAAGAAGAAGAAGAAGCCTTTGTTGACCCAACAAATGAGGAAGATGTGACTTGCTTGGGCTGGGCTAAAACGCATATTTCAAGGACAGAAGAGCAATGGGACATCGTCATCATTTCCGACGAATCGAAATTCAACCTGCATGGCTCGGACGGGTAGCGATATGTCAGAAGACGAAATTCGGTGGCATACCAGTCTGCTGCATAACACCGACTGTAAAGTTCCCCGCTGGTCAGATGGTCTTGGGATGCATAACAAGCAAATGGGTATAGCGAATTAAGTTTATTAACGGAACGGTGAATGCAGAAACCTACACTGCTAACTTGGAGGAGTGCCTGAAACCCGTTATTAGGGATCACCACACAGATGTCCAAAACTGCATTTTTTAACAGGACTCGGCACCTTGCCATACAGCAAAATTATTAAGTTTAATGCTATTTATATTTAATGATGAGTTTGTCTTTTTGCCCCACAAGGTTTAAAACATACTTACACCAATGTTTTCCCTCGTTTGTCTCCCTTAAGGTGCAGTCATACCTCAAAAATGCTGGCATTACAGTGTTGGACTGGCCCGGCAACAGTCCACATTTGAATCATATTGAAAATTCCTGGTACATAATGTCGTCTAAAATTGCTCAGAAGAAGTCAACAAATAAGATTCAGCTGCAGGAAAGTATTGTGAGTGGTACCACGAAATTGGGCAACCATATATCCAGAAGTCGATTAACTCTATGCCAGATCGTTCCAAGGCTGTAATTGCAGCTCGAGGAGGAACAACAGAATATTGAGGACTCATTTTGCTGATTTGCAGTAGCTATACACGTTAACTTGTCATTTCAGTTTGTACACGTAAATGCAATAAAATGTAGGTTTGGTTGTCATGATTGCAATTTGCATGATTCCTCATATTTCCATTAATTACGAATTTTACCCTTTGGAAATATATTTATGGCAGTTAGGTATATTAGGTGGAGTCGTTTTATTAGATTTCATTCACAGAGATATACAGTATATCCCATCTAACAAACGCATTTCGAACATTTCTGCAACCCACAATGCAGCACAAAACATTATTTGCAAAATTCAGAAGTGATGCATTTTTTTTTGTACGCCACTGTATATACATGGTTTTTTTTGTTGTTGTAATTAGCTCCCTAGTTTGGTTTCCACATTTAAGAAGCTCATTATTTAAAAACGTTACGAATGAATGAATAGCAAAAACTGTTTTCACTTCCGACATCAGGACGACGTGTTTACCGAAGTGTTTTCTATTTTGCTTCTGAACACGCTCTGTTGGCCTCGCAAGAAGACTGGTATTTTATAAGGTGTTTACTTTCGTTTCATGTCGAACTAAACCATAAAAGAGTAGCGTAACACCAAGAGAACGCCAGCTTTAGAAATGAGTGGAAGGTCGTAGTAGACTGGTACACCACATACCAGCTGTGGTTCTGGGGGCTACCGTACGCGGCTACCGGTACGCATGTTGCGAAATTGATTTTACAATTGCTCTAGTTTATCTGACACAATGAAGTTACACACTGCAGTGGCTCTACAGAATATAAAAGGAAACTTATTAATTAAAAAATAGAATGAAAGAGTTTGGAGTTGGACGGTGAATGGAAGTTGGCTAGTTGAGACACGTGTTCGACCTGGTTTAGAAGAGAGAGGTAGAATTCAGAAAAAGAGCTTATAGAAATATATATGGGAAACTGAGAATTTGTAAGACACGTGTCATTAATTAATCTATTTGTAGTCTTTTCAATAGAGTCAAGAAGCTGGCGAGATTTTGGGAATGCCATCCCAGATATGGGGGCATATTCTGTTGAAGAAAAGTAACGCCGACAGTTTAGCATTAGTAGAGACACATGATGCAAGAAAGCAAGCTTATGCAGCATCAGCCAGAAAAAAAAAAAAAAAAAAAACTTCCACTTCACCCCTCCGTTCGTTCAAAACACCTGTCCAGCTCAGCCTTAAATTTATTTAGGCTATCAACTTCCATAACAAGGGATGGAAATCTGTTCCACCAACCAACTACACGCTGGCTAAAGGCAAATTTCCGCACATCTATCCTACATCTGTCTTTCCTCAATTTGAATTTATACCCTCTCAGGTGATTATTCTGAGCAAGGGCAAGAGGCAAAATCCCATCAGCATTGGGCATTCAAGGCTTTATACACCTCTATCAGATCACTTCGCCGGTGCCTAGTTTCCAGACACTGTAATTTGCAATAATTAAGCCTTTCTTCGTAAGAGCAACCCTTTGTTCCATTCACTAACCTTGTTGCCCTTCTCTGTACTCGTTCCAGCAGCTCTACATCCTTCTTGAAATGAGGCCTCCAGACCTGTATACAGTACTCAAGGTTTGGCCTGACCATTGCCTTATACAAGGGAATAATCACCTCCTTATCCCTGCTAGAAAAATTCCTGTATATCATTGATAAGACGCCATGAGCTACTCTTGCACCCCGTCTGCACTGCTCAGAGAACTTCATATCTGCCTGCACAATTACCCCCAGGTCCTTTTCATTCTCTACCACTGTCAGTGTAGTACCACAGAGTTGATACGTTGCTCTGGGGTTGCTGTTTCCCATATGTAGTTATTTACATTTGTCAATGTTAAACTTCATTTGCCACCTCTCAGCCCATCTGCTCAACCTTTCCAGATCCTGTTGCAGCAGCATAGCGTCAGTAGTGTCCTTAACAACCCTGCCAACTTTTGTATCGTCTATAAATTTGGACATTAAGCTTGATATACCATCATCAATATTATTTATAAATACAGAAAACAATAATGGACCCAACACTGAACCCTGAGGGACTCCACTGATAACATTAACATTAGTCCACCATTAGTCCAGTTACTTTTCTTCACCTTTGTATAGGCTCTCGAGGGACTATACAAAGTGTTTGTTAAAAAGATAAATGAAATATTTGTTTAATAGGGAATCATCATGAATTTTTTGTAAAACTTTAATGAACGTGTTACAGACAATTTCGACAAATTGAAACGTTTATGGGATCATGCGATGCCAAAACTGCTTGTTTCTGAAGAGATTTACAGAAAAAAAATGGAAGAGACCCCATGAATTTCCAAATTAATATATGAAATTAGTTCGCAGACTGACGTTGGGCAGTCACAATGATAGAATTGAGGCTGAACCGAATTTTAACCAAAAATCTCAATATTAGAAAGTTGTGTGTGAAGTTGGTCTCAAAGAACCTGAGTACAGAACAAAAAAGTAAGGAGGATCCGGTTTTCTCTACTTGTCAGAAAGCGTTCATCCTCTGTGATAGAACTCAGGTCTAGTCACAGAGAATGAGTTGCTTCATCCTGCGATCCTCAACCTAAACTGAGTCAACAGCGGAAACACCCATCTTTTCAAGTATTGCAAGAGGTTATTAGCATTAGCATTAGCATTAGTAGAGGCATATGATGCAAGAAAGCAAGCTTATTCAGCATCAGCCAAAAAAAAAGAGAAAAAAAAAAAAACAACCACTACTCCCATTTCACCCCTCAATTCGTTCGAAATACCTGTCCAGCTGAGCCTTAAATTTGTTTAGGCTATCAACTTCAACAACAAGCGATGGAAGTCTATTCCACAAACTAACTGCCCGCTGGCTAAAGGCGAATTTCCGCACATCTATCCGACATCCGTCCTTCCTCAATTTGAATTTATGCCCTCTCAGGTGATTATTCTGAGCAAGAGGAAGAATCCCATCGGCATTGAGCATGCTCAAGCCATTCAAAGCCTTGTACACCTCTATCAGATCACCTCGGCGATGCCTAGTCTCCAGGCTCTGTAATTTGCAAAACTTAAGCCTTTCTTCGTAAGAGCAACCCTTTGTTCCATTCACTAATCTTGTTGCCCTTCTCTGTACTCGTTCCAGCAGCTCTACATCCTTCTTGAAATGAGGCCTCCAGACCTGTATACAGTACTCAAGGTGTGGCCTGACCAATGCCTTATACAAGGGAATAATCACATCCCTGTCCCTGCTAGAAAAATTCCTGTATATCATTGACAAGACACCATGAGCTACTCTTGCAGCTCGTCTGCACTGCACAGAGAACTTCATATCTGCCTGCACAATTACCCCCAGTCCTTTTCATTCTCTACCACTGTCAGCGTAGTACCACAGAGTTGATACGTTGATCTGGGGTTACTGTTTCCCATATGTAGTACTTTACATTTGTCAATGTTAAACTTCATTTGCCACCTCTCAGCCCATCTGCTCAACCTTTCCAGATCCTGTTGCAGCAGCATAGTATCAGTAGTGTCCTTAACAACCCTGCCAACCTTTGTATCGTCTGCAAACTTGGACATTAAGCCTGATACACCATCATCAATATCATTTATAAATACAGAAAACAACAATGGACCCAACACTGAACCCTGAGGAACTCCACTAATAACATTAGTCCACGTTGAGCAGTGTCCATTGATTACCACTCTCTGTCTTCTGCCACTCAACCATCCCTTTATCCATAGCAGCAATTTGCCTCGAATGCCACACTTCTCCAATTTGTGCAGCAGTCTTCCATGCGCAACACTATCAAAAGCCTTTCTAAGATCCAAATATATAATATCAAAGTTATTCCCTGCATCCAGTTCTTTTGTGACTACATCATAGTATCCAATCAAATTGGTCAGACAAGACCTGCCCTTAACAAACCCATGCTGTGTCTGAGCTATAACTGAATTCTTGTCCAGATGATCCTGCAGTGCTTCTTTAACCAGTGCCTCCATTAATTTTCCTGGAACCGAAGTTAAACTAACAGGTCTATAATTACTTGTGTCAGCCTTTGATCCTCCTTTGTGAATTGGGGTTACATTTGCACATCTCCAGTCCATGGGTACCTCCCCTGAGTCCAAAGAAGCTCTCATAATTATGGCTAGGGGTTTGCTTACTTCCTTTGCTGCCTCCTTTAATATAACTGGATAGATCCCATCCACCCCGGGTGCCTTTTTTATGTTTATCCTCAACAATTTCTCCTCCACTTTCCTCTCAGTTATTAGAAAATCATCTAGCTCACTGCCAATGTTTACTTCACCTACGACATTCCCCTTCCTGAATAACTCCTCATGTGTGAATGTAGATGCAAAATACTCGTTTAGATTGTTAGCCACCTGAGCTGGATCCTCAACTGTTGAACCATCAACATCCAGTGGACCAATCTGATTCATCCCTTTCCTTCTTGAGTTTAAATAGGTAAAGAACTCTTTTCTGTTTTTCTTTGCATCCTTTGCCAAGGATTTCTCATAATCTGCCTTTGCCTGCCTAATCTCCTTTGTGACTTGGTTACAGACCAACTTATATCTATCATAGGCTTCCACGTCACCCATTAATTTGTATGTATCCCATGCATTTTTCTTCTCTGCCATATGTCTCATTAGTTCATCTGACAACCATTTAGGCCTGAACCTTGAACAATATTTCTTGGTTGGTATGTAAAGCCTGGTAGCTTCCAAGATTAGTTCCTTGAATGCTTCCCATTTTGAATTTGCTGTTGGTAACATCATCAGTTGGTCCCACTGTACAGAATTTAAATACTGTCTCAGACCAGCATAGTCGCCTTTACGAAAGCAAAAACCCTTCCCTTTACCTCTGATGGTAGTTACCTCCTTGAGTAAATCCCACTTCAGCACACTGTGATCACTGCCACCCAGTGGTTCATTTATCTGCAGATTCCTAATGCATGAAGAATCACTACTGATAATCAGATCAAGAGTATTACTCCCTCTAGTTGCCTCCCGAACATGCTGGTGTAGAAAACAATCATCCAATAAATCCACAAAAGCCTTGCTAGTGTGTGAGTGACCAACCCACAAATTCCAGTCAATATCTGGGAAATTAAAATCCCCCATTATAAGACTCTCTGATTTACTGGCCCACTCTATTTCCCTGTACAGTATCTTATTATACTCATCAGAGTCATTAGGCCTATAGCACACTCCTACTCTCAATTTTGATTTACCTATGCTTATGTCACACCAAACTGACTCAACACTGCACTGTCCAGCGATGTCAACTGGCTTCACTTCCTTGGATTTTATGTGTTTTTTAACTAATAGCATAACCCCTCCTCCCTTCCTATCCTGTCTATCCTTTCTGTAGACGTTGTACTCCCCAAATTCCAGTTCTGCATTCCTTATATCTGTGTGACACCACGTCTCTGATATCCCAACAATATCTGCCTTTGATGTTTTGAGTAATACCTCAAATTCATCAAATAGCGCCTTCGTGGTTAGCGCCTTCATATAGCGCCTTCGTGGGTAGCGCAGTTGGTAGAATCGCTATCCTCTCCACATTGGGTGGAAAACACCTGGGTTCGAGTCCCGTCGATGACGAGAGCTATTTTTATGGACCTTTTTCACAACGTGGCTGACTTAGTCGGTCTCAGGCGAGGGTAGCATGGTTTTTTTTCTCCCGGAAACGCGGATTTTTCATCCAGCAAACAGAACATCGACCACAAAACACACGCAGTTTACAGACTATATATATGGAGCAATATAGCCTTAGTCGCTAATGCTCCTAACACTCAATAACAACAACACAGGCTTGTATAGCGAGTTTAAAGTCATAATATTACGTATTTTTTCAGCATAAAAGTATTACCCACAAGGACTTTGTCATCCATGAAAAGACCTGAGTAATTTACCTGAAAATATTGGAACGTTTCTGAGCATAACGTTGGATCATCCTTAGAGTGTCCAACACCGTGACTTGTTTACTGGAACGTTATTGACAAGATTTACAATATTTTATGCTGATTTTGTCATGAAACTTTGGGACCTCGTAAAAGAAATGGAAATTACGAAAACCATATTTGGTACGTACCATTAAGAAGTTCTGTGTTCAACTTATTCATTGAGATTTGTAGATTTTTATGGACGGTGTACCAGTAATATCAGAAAGTCACGTTATTTGTCAATAATTAATATAATGTTATCGAAAGCCTAGTTGTACTAAAATTCAGTTTATAAGAACAGTAAAATTCAGTAGCTGCCCAGTAAATTAGAATGACTTAGCTGGTTGTTGTTTTTTTAGGAGCATCAGCGACTAAAGCCATATTGCTTCGTGTATATTGTCTGTAATTGCGTGTGTCCTGAGGTCGATTTTCTGTTTGCTGAGGAAAAACCAGAGTTCCCGGGATAAAAAAAAACCATGCAACCCTCACCTGAGACCGACTAACTCAGCCACGTAACTGTGCTACCTACGAGGGCGAATTGGGCTGGAGATATTGCCCTTTCATAATTTTGCATAAAAAAATAAAAGTTCAGTTATGGAAAGAAGAAATCTCCCGCCCAGTGGAAGGCTATACGCGTGACTCACAGTAAGATTATGTATCTTTGAACAGCTATCTTGAAGGGCTATCTTTCAAGAGCTATCTTGAAGGGCTATCTTTCAAGAGCTATCTTGATAGCCTTCTGACACACCAAATAATGATTTGGAAAATTCCCTATCTAATGATGACAATACCTCAAATTCGTTATAAAATATAACCAGACTAAATTGATAAAAATAAGGACACTGTTTCGAAAAGGAATTAGTCATTCCAACGATGTGTCAACTTTCAAAACAAGTTTCAAATCTTTTAAAAATAATATCTGAAGAAGAGTCGGTTCAACACTTTTATTATCAGCATGCGATACCCAGAGATCACTCCAATCCACAGCACTTGCAAGTAGGGAAGAGAACAGCCTCACCTCTCTACCATACCGAATGGAAATGTTCTGAATTCGACTCTTGTTTAATGATTCCGTCCCCCCCACCTTGAACAGTGCAGGGAGAACAAACATATATAGAACATATAGAAATCGAATACAAGAACATACACGGTGTACGGACAAAATACACTTTACCATCCACCCTTCTTGCGAGGGTGACTGATTCAACTACGGTATAAAAAAAAAAAAAAAAGAAAATCCAAGAGGAATCGAACTGGCGCTGTTTCTACATGACAAAACGTTAAAAAAAAAAAAAAAATCTAATATCTGCCATAATTTTCTTGTTCAACGAGGAATCCTACCAGCTTAGTAGTACTGCGAATTGATATTTTATTCCCTCGAATTCTAATTATGATTCATCAGCTGTACGAGACTGTTATCAACAAGACGAATCTCTCCACTGCAGCATTAGACCTTCCGTGATGTTAATTTTCCCCTCAAGACAGAGAGAGCGAAAAGAAAGTGGAGTACCTCCCATGGTTGCGTGATTTAACACCATCAGATCCACCTGGGGAATAAACTGAAGGATGCAATGTACAGCAAGAAACCAACTATACTTCAAGAATCCAGGCGTGAAATTAAGGGGTCCTGCGGTACTCCTACTACGAGTTTGTTGCTCTGAAGCGCTAGTTAGCAACGTTAATTATATAAAGAGGAATATTAACTGGTCCAGAAAAATTGGCTAGCTGTATTCTATTTATTATGTATTTAACGACATCCAACGCTGTTTCTAACTCAGAGGGAGAGAGAGACTAGATCCTTATTATTCTGTACGATTCTTGAAATGGCTATTCTAACCAAGAGGAGATTGGCTGAGCTCAAATGTGGTCACGCCTCTTCAAAATACTAGATCCAGTTTTCAAGTATTAGTTTGCCCACAAATGCGGTTAACAGTTGTTTAGGACACAGCTAAACAACACTCCACTATAAAATCGACAACGTTCTCCGTCCGAAGCTGCCTGAGGTATCGGAAGCAGTGTACCGTAGGCGGCATCCACGTCTGTTCCAGTCAACGACCTGACTGACCCTGCAGTATCTCTGTCAGAGGTCTACCTTGAACTTCGGTAACTGGTGTAGCCGCTACACGTTTCCACACACGTAGCCCGAACTGAAAATATAGTAGCCCAAACCCGTTAATGGTCCTAAAATCAGAACTGAACATGAAAGGCCTTTGGCTACTTTTGTTGGCAGTGGCGTTTGTCCAGATAACTAATGGATCGTTGAAGGAAATGGAGGAAGCTACTGTTGAAACAGTTGAGGAGACTGATGTAACTACAGAAGAAAACGTAGAAAAGGTAGACAGGATAACTGAAAAAACAGAAGTAAAAACAGATTTGCAGAAAAGTAAGTATTTTTAAAGCATTAAATAAATAATTATTTCCTTAACTTGTTTATTAAATGTACAGCAATATTATAATATTTGTAATAACAGCTTGTTTAATAGATATTTTTCGGTGTTTTCATTTAGCTGTGTGATCGGCTCCCTTTCCTAAATAGCACGTGTTGGAGATTTCAAGTCACGCTAACAGAGTTCAGTAGAATTCTGGTTATACTCGTTTCGGTTCTGATAATTCTCATTTATTATTCGCACATTATGCTGTACATGTTTATACCTCGTTAAAATAACTGCTAATGGTTTGCGCTTTCGTGTAATGCTGTTTAAGAATCTAATTTCCCACCAAATAGAGTTTGGGAAAAAGAAATCTTGGAGTTACGTATAAGCTAGGGATAGAGGAGCTAAAATTGATTCAAGATGACAGAGAGATGTTACGATTAAATCAGACACGAAATTTTTCATGCTGTGTAAAAAGGCGGTCACAAACAAAGAGAAATAAAAGAAGGACAGTGTGGTAAAAAGTCTACTAAACACTTACCACTCATTTTAAAAACTGATCTACGATTGGTCAAATTTTCGTTTCTTTCATTTTCTTGCAGATCTTTCTACTTTACAGTCCCTCTTCAGCATCAAGCAATAGTCAGCCATCATGCTGATATTCCACTTTCCCTAGTACCTCATCACCATGTCTTTAATGTCCTGGTGAAACTCCTGACGCTGTTCTTTACAAATACTCCCTACATTTTCTGGGAAGTAGTCGGTATGGGAGTGCAAAAAAGTATACCTTGACACCCATGTTGCAGTCCAGATTCTAAGTTTGCTATATATTCTTGTAGTCTGGATCCCTGTTGTTCCCTAAGAAGTTCTCAATAGATCTGAAGCTAATCCATTCCTGTTTTTCTCTTTTATTCATAGTTCCCTCAAAATCTTGGTCCCGCATCAGTTTGCGAATTTGAGATCCAACAACAATACCTTTTAGATTCTCTTGTGTGATCGATGAGAATTTAGTTGAAGCAGGGACATTCTTGAGGTAGTTGAAGCAGGGACATTCTTGAGGTAGTTGAAGCAGGGACATTCTTGAGGTAGTTGAAGCAGGGACATTATTGAGGTAAAGCTTTCACAAACTGTTTCATCAAACCTAGTTTGATGTACAAGGGTGAAAGGAGGACAGTTTTGGGGTCTACAAGTGGTTTATGAACTGTTCTTTGATCAAGGCAACAAACTTCCCCTTTTTGGCCAGACCGTGACATTCCAGTACTTATTCTTTGTTTGACTGTCTCATTCACATAAAAAGCAAGATATTTTTGTGTAGTCAGATTGCTGTCCAAATAACATGCCTATCACTTTAAAGTCAGCACAAACCAACCAACCATGTTCTTTATACTTAATATTAGTCATTGACCCCTCATATGTTTCGTTCATATGCAGAGTGAGCTGCTGGAGGTGAGCCATATTTATTTCCATTGTGGAGCAACTCACCTTTGAGACTTCTCTTTGATGAGTTAATAAAAATTCTCCACTGTGTAGGATTGTAACTAATTCCTAAATAGTTCATTAAGTCATTTATATTACTGCAAAAAAAAAAAAAAAAAAAAAACATATAATCGTCCTCAGAAGAGTAGGGAAGTAGTTCTCGTTCTCTGCATCTGTACCATGAGAAAGACATCCCTTGTGCTTGCAGATTTTTTTACTTAAATCTAGAAGCAAGGAGTTCTGCAGATTCCTTTGGTAAACATAAATCTCTTACCAGATCATTGAGTTCATGCTGTGAAAACAGCTGGGAGCTGGATTCGATGTCTCAAGGCATGTAAACTTCAGATTCATTTTCAGAAGCTTCACTTTCAGCACTCTCTGCTGCTACATTCTACAATATAAGTAGAACGTATGGATTCGGCAGGTTATCTCCATGTGGGACTGGTCTAGTGGCAGATGAAATATTAGGATATACAATGCCCTTCCTACTCTTTACATTGTATCCCTCTACATTAACTAAACAAAAGTAACAGCCATTACAATAGTTTGTAGGTCCCCACCATATTATGGGAATTGCAAATGGCATAGTCTTCTTTTTAACATTTTTCCATAATCTCAATGCTTCAGCGAAAAACTTTACGTGGAGCCACTGTTTATCTTGGTCGCCGACTTTCACTCTAAAAGAAGCATGATACACATTTTTTTTTTTACAAATTCTGCAATATCCTGTCTTTGAGGACTACATAACTTCCACAAATATAGAAAAATAAGTTCGGATTGTTCAACACTTGCGTGAAGACATTTTACTCACTTTTCAGCACAAGACTGACACGATAAACTCAAAAACAAACTCAGCTCACAATGATAAATACTGCTCCATGGAGCTGTCAAGGTCAAGAAAGAAATGAGTGAAGGCAGTGTTGCCAACAAGTAAAGATTTAGTTTACAAATTCCCAGCATTTACTCCTAACTTAGTACAATAATACAACCCATTACATGAACTTAACTGATTTGTGAAAAAACAGTATGTGATATCAAAAAAAGGAATAATATTTCTGAAATCAATTTAAAAAAATGACTTAAAAACAGCTTTTAATTTACAAACATCGATAATCATGTAGAATGGTGTTATTAGTTATTAGGGAAAAAATATATAGAAACGAAAAAAAAAAAATTGAAAAACATTTCGGATAACTAGAATTCTATTATAACTGGATTACATTAATATCAGATATTAAAAAGCATTTCATTGATTATGATAAGCAGAACTGAATAACAAATCATACATAATAATAGCAATGCTTTATAATAATGTTTTAAAATATTAATTATATTTTTATAATATTTAATAATATGTCTATAATACTTAATAATATTATAATATAATATTTTTTATTTATAATATTTAACATAGAAATTTAAATCATGAAATAACAGAAATTTATATGATTTAAATTCAGTTTCCTAGACGTATGAAACAAACAGCGAGATGAAAATCTCGCTATTTGTTTAAATCTCTCTACCTCATAATTTTAGATTATTTTTGATTTATAGAAATTATGAATTATATTTTGAAAGGAATCATATTTTGAAAATATATTTCATAAATTTGGAAATTTACATTACCAAAATGATAAAATCATGTTTAATAAATGGAAATTTACATTATCAAAATGATCGAAAGCATGCTTAATAAATGGAAATTTACATTATCAAAATGATCGAAAGCATGCTTAATAAATGGAAATTTACATTACCAAAATAGATAGCAAGCATGTTAAATTAATAGAAATTTACATTACCAAAATGATGGAAAGCATGTTTAATGAATGGAAATTTATATTACCAAAATGATCCAAAGCATGTTTAATAAATGGAAATTTGCATTACCAAAATGATCGAAAGCATGTTTAATAAATGGAAATTTACATTACCAAAATTGTCGAAAGTATGTTTAATAAATGGAAATTTACATTAACAAAATAGATAGCAAGCATGTTAAATTAATAGAAATTTACAAAATGATGGAAAGCATGTTTAATAAATGGAAATTTATATTACCAAAATGATCGAGAGCATGTTTATATTTGCGTGGTCAAGTAGCCTTCTGTGTTTGTGATAATCCAAAACAACTTAACCTCGTCTTGTGGGGGTGGAGATCAGGTATTTTGGTACCACCATCCCATGAAAACATCATTCTTTTAATTCTCAAAATGATGTGTGTTCTAAGTCAGTTTGTTAATTCTTAGAAAGAACACAGAAGCAAAGTACATCGTAGTGTCTGAGTAGGTTTTTGGCTAAATTAGGATAACTCCCACATTTTGACCCTGACCCATAGTCGTTTCTGGGCGTTTTGTGTAATGCGTACGGAATTGTAACAGGATGCAACTTGTTTAATGTCTGTCGCCCTCATGAATCAGAATCCGGAAAATATTCGATGAACAGTTCATGACCCCATAATGTACAATCTCCACCCATAAATATTATTAACATCCTTTAGGTAATACTACCTATAGTCTAGTAAGAAAGAGGAAGTGCTTTTTACTATTTAAAACTATTTAAAGAACACAATCATAAAAAATTTTACTACTTCAGAGTTTGTTCCCAATAGACACGAGTTTGTAAAACAACAGCAACGTTCAAAGTACAGAGTCACCTGTAATAGAAAAAACTGTCATATTTGGACCACCCAAGCGCTATCTTATCTTCATACGTGTATTATGTCCATAAACTGCGTGTGTTCTCTTCTCGATTTTCCAGTCTTTATGGACGAAAAACAGAGTTTCCGGGGGGGGGGATAGTTTTTGTCACCTGTGATAGACATTAAACGTTTATAAAATTGATTGAGGATAAATAAAATTAATTGATCGAAAGTCACGTGTTGGCAGTTCGCATGCACACTACGTAGTCTCACGTGTCACACTGCCAGTTTGGCAGATGCGTCTTTCTTTTTTTGTTTTTAAATCTGGTCACCAATCTGGTTTTCTATAATTAGTTTATAATTATAGAAAAACGTTTAGATATAATAACAAAATGTGAACTTAAATTCGCAATCTTCGTGATTCTAGTTGTAGTAATACAAGTGGATATCCATAAGAAATAAAGTTCTCTGTGGTGGCATAGTGGTCTTTTCACTTGTCCCTAGGGAGATCTGGCTCGAATCCCTTCGGAATCTGGAAGAATTCTTAGTCTTTTTCATTCAGATCTGTAGTTGGAAAATCCGAGGAGGAGGAGTTGGGTTTCCAGTGAGTTTTTCTGTATTTTTCAGTCCACACAACGTGCAAATCGACTCGCTAACACACACACACACACACACACACACACACACACACACACACACTTTACAAACATATTTAGAATCTTTCCGACTGATTAAAATAACCCATAATAGAAAAGTTTCAGCATTGTAAATTATTGAATAATTTAAGTCAGAAATACATTGTTCCGCACAAAGAAAGTCAGAGAAGCAATTCCTTTATCAAAAGAGTGAAAAAAAGAAAAAAAGATTCACTCTTTTGAGTAAAAAGAGACGTCCAGCCTAAACTAGAATCGGGATGAAAAGTGAAAAAAATCAGCTAGCTCCTATTGAAAGACATTATGTGAAAAAGCAATATTTTTAATACAAATTAAATGGAGACGCGAACTTCAAAGCAAGTTCCAGATTTGCTCGAAAGTTTAACGCGCGACATGGTAAATCTATCTCTGATGAGAATGGTTTAAACTGGAAAGCACTCCTTAACAGATTATTAGCCTCACGCCATGAGAGCACGTCACCAGGTTACAGAACAAGTAAAGAACATGCAACCATAATGGTCGTATCAATTCAACTGACAAACACCGATTGCTGTTGTTTCTTATCTGGAAGTCGATAATTCCTAGGTGCTTCAAAAATTCAAGAGGTCCCCACTTAATCATGATCATCAGAAAACAAGCATGGGTTAATATTGAAATTTTCAAACAATTTAATAGAAAAACATTTATTTCGGAAGTGAAAGAATATCAAAAATTGATTGGTAAAGATGGAAAAATATTGTTATTACTCGCTAATGCACCTTCACATGCGTCGATCAAATGCTTAAATCAGATTGACAAAACGATTACGGCTAAATTTCTTCCACCAAATGTTACATCTTTAATAGAAACAATGGATCAGTTTATAGATCCATTGGTTCATAGAATTTCAGTGTAAAGAAATAATCTTATACGAGATGTAGGACTGTGATTATAATCACTGTACTACAAAGAGCCAACCAATATTGGACATTTCATTAATTTACAGTTCCGTGTAAACAGCCCTTGCGGCTGGAATAGGGGTCATTATCACCTCTCACACCGGGTAAAAATGGGCCGAATGTAATCATAACAGTGACACGAGAATTTTTAGTTTTTTTTTTTGTTTTTTTTTTTCACGAAATGGCTGAGTTAGTCTTTCTAACTCAGAAATGTTATTTGGTTATTTGGTTTTTAGGAACATCAGCAACTAAGGCCATATTGCTCCGGGGATATGCGGTGGTCATTCCCTGACCTTTCCGCATCCTCCGTATTTGGCGGGCACGGGCTCGAACCCCGGTCTAATCAAGAAGCCTGTGCTACGCACTGCTGCTCCTGCCCACCTGGCTACGGAGGCGCCTACTCAGAAAGGATTGTATGATTTTGCACGAGACGGTTGCATGATTTTTCTTCCCGGAAACTCGGATTTTTCGTCCAGAAAACAGCAATAGACTTATGCCTGATAGCCATAGTTGCTTTGGCGCTTAGCTTACACACATCCACACATATACGAGGAGTGGCCATAAAGTTCCAGGGCTGGTGCAATAAAAAGAGTATAAAGTAAAGGAGCTCAAAAACTGGCTTTATTTTTTTTTTTTTTCAAGGTAATCACCATCTGATTGAACTTATCATACCATCCTAAAAGTTTCTAAAAAGAGTCAGGAAAGGCGATGATGGTTATCGGTAAGATGCCTTCACCTTAAATGTATAGTGGTTTGGGCGATAAATTTAATAAACTACATGTGGTATAAGAGTGATTATTAAATACAGTAATTAATCTTCATGATCAGCATTGCTTTGAACCTGGACTTCTGTAAACTAAACTTTTATGGGCCTCGGCAATGATTTTGAAATCCACTGCATGCTCTGGCGCTTCGTCTCTGCGTCGTACTGAAACGCCAACGTTCGTTTCCAGTAGCAATACAGTCCGATTGCCACTGTAAATTAGGATTGTCTTGAAAAGCCTCGATGAAGTCTTTGCATAATGACATTCTTCGTTGCTCCTGCTCATCCGTGCCGCTGTGCGGCACAAATTTTGCACCATTTCTTTTCTTTAAACCTTCATGCAAAATTTGACAAATTGTAGCCTTATTCATATCTAATTCATCGGCCATCATTCTGAGGGTCAAACAACGATCTCTTGCTACAATTTCCCAAGCTTTTGAAACTCTGTCCTCATTTCAAGAGGTTGATGAAAGCCCACTTCTTGAATCATCACGAACATTCTCACTTCCATCTTTGAACCACTTAAACCATTCAAACACACTGGTACGACTTAACGTTTCATCACCATAAACAGTTTTTAAATTTCATACGTTTCTGTTGCTGATTTTTCCAGTTTAAAGCAAAATTTGATATTCGTTCGTTGTTCCATTGCAAATCGTGACAGAACGTTAATTCTAATAACGAAACTGGTTGTTACTTGCAATCTATCGGCATACTAGATAGTCTCTATACTACTATCTGTCGGAAGAAGTTGGAACTACCACCTACCACTTCTTAATTTCAAAATCATCGAATATGATGGCAACAGTACCAGTCCGAGAACCTTTATTGCCACTCACCTAATACACACGCACAAACCCCGTAAACGGCACAGCGTGTTTTGCTATTTGGCGATCAAGATAAAGGTTTTGTCATTACCATCTCTAGAACAGATAAAAGAGTTGACCATGAGAAAACATATTCTCTGCAGATTAGGAACAGCTAAAAAAATTTGTGCCTGCTTTTTTGATGTTCACGGCAAAACTTGGGGAATGGAGCATTTAAATTAACATGGCAGAGAGGGGGAGTGATTGGATGTAATGAATACATCCAAACTCTGCATTGCCGATCATTATGGTATCTTTAATACTACTTTTGACATGATCTTCTTAACAGCCAATAGAGGCTGTTCTAGATGCCTATGAAAATTGGTGGGGGCACCAATATTGAGCTCTAGTTTATCGGGCGGTTAAGTGTGTATATTAAGTGTCAATGACTAAGGCTATGAGGCATCAGCATACTGTCTGTAATGGCGTCTATTCTTCGGTTGATTTGTCGCCTTTGCCACCCGGTGTGGGTGAATGGTGATTATAAACCACCGTGCTACACGCGAGGGCCCAGATCGCTTTGTTCCTGCTCCTGTTAGTACAGTACCAAAAATATTTTGATGTCCACTGCAAGGGCAATCATTTTCTAATCGATCTTTTTTTTTTTTTTGTAGCACACTGTTTCAAAGCTTCCATTTTAGTACCTAAGCAAATTTTCGGTATTAGAGATGTTGCCAAAGAGGGCTGTTATTTTCGAATAACTAATATGAGCAATCAGTGGAATCAACGCTTGGCTATATTTAATTTATGGTACCCCCTTTCACATATAACACTAACATTGCTTAATATTGCAAAGTTTCAAAATAAATTTATTTTTCAAAGGTATAACTTATTTCTCTTATTAAGAGTAAATATTTACCACGCTTAATTCCTTTATAACATTAATATTTGTTAATATTGAAAATTTTCGAGCAAATTGATTTTAATTAATGTGCCCTGCCCTCTTTTGTTCATATATATCAAACAAATTATAAATTATAGAACATTTGAGACTTAAACATTTAATTACCTTCTTATATATTGCTTTAATAGCAGAATAGGCCTGTGCATTTAAAATGTACAATTAATGGACAATTAATGGATAATTTATCGATTTAAAGCTTACTTCAAGAGCGCCCTCTTTCGTTCATAATATTCAAACTAACAAATATCGCAACCAACTTTTTCAAGTTCAATTTAACTGTTGCATCGCATTTATAGAAATGAAATATTGATGAGATTGAGATATTGAGAGAAAGAATAATCACTGCACTTTACGTAATTCAACTGTTTCTTTTATAGCACTGGTATTAATAATATGAAGAATTTACAAATATGAAGCTAAATACATAATTTAAGCTCTCTTCTGCTTACCTTCGTTACTTGGTAAGGTGACATTTTATGACGCCCTCTTTTGTGTAATATTGGTAACATTTAATTAATACTGGAATCGATAGTGGTGCCAATCACAAATAAAAAATAATTTTAATAATTAATGGTAAATATTTGCTTTGCAGAAATGTCTATCCAGCTATCTTTTAACTTACTGTGCTATGGTAACACTATATCTAACTGTTCGTAGATAAGCTAATAATGAAATCTAACATTGAATTCTAATTCACGCAGTTATTGTATTTTGAAGCTGACATGAATAAAAATTTAGTATTTATGTACTAATAGCTCTAATTTTTCAAGCTTTTAAACACTAACATGCATAATTTCTGGTGCTTTCAGAGGATAGGGCTGAGTCGAAGGTTTTTGGTGGTCTAGCAGCTACCATAACAGTGCCAATAGTTTTCGTGATTTCTGTAGCACTGGGAATCTTTCTGATCTTTTGGCTTCTGGAGTCGCCAATGTCACCGCTTCCTGTTCCACCTCTGCCGTATCCACCTACAGGTACTTTTCCACCAACTCTACAATATCCTCTAGGTATTGGACCCTACAAAAGCAACGGCTATGGCAGAAGTTTAGGATTCGGGATTACTGACTATACTTCTGCTTTTCAAAGTTTTGTGAAGATTCTGGAAGCGGTAGAAGTGGATAATTTACTAAAAATTATTAAAACTATCGATAACTCAAATGTCATGTATCAGACATCCAAAGAACCATCAAGAGAAAAGGCCTCCTCGACAGATGATTCGGAAAATTCTTATTTGGATACAGAATTGAATCTTAGGTAAGTAGCAAGATTATTGGAGTGTATTTTTGTAAAATTCTTGTTGAATTAATCTTTAATTTATTCCATTTATGTTACATTAAACTATTATAAATAATAATATAAATTTTCTGCAGAAATTCCAGAACGACTTCATACCATTAGGGTAGCGTTAAACTTAAAATTTAGATTAGGATGCACATCAATAAACTAAACAAATATAAAAGACTCTTATCTTTTTGCAATAATCACTTCTTCTGTTTCTATGTTACTAATACACATTGGTGATATTATTATCATTAGACTTTATAATGATTTGGAAAAAAATAAACTCTATTATACCTTGCAAAATTAGAGTTTATAGTCCCTCACATTCTAGCCCTAGTACAAGACAATGTACCTTCTAGGCAATATGACTTTCAATCTGTGAACACAGCGTTTTGACTGACAACTTTACTTGACAATGAGCTCAAGCTGTATTTGATCGAAAGTTAAAAAGAATTCGTTCAGATTGCTCACAACGTGTTGGCCCAAATATCATGGGCACTCGCACTCAGTCCCCAACAGTGATGTCGTTGCAACTTGCTATGGTCTTTCAGAAATCAAGATTCGGATTCTGTTTCTTTTCCGAACTGAACATGTCACTGCATCAGTTTATTGCAGAACTGAAATGAAGGTGGGCAAATAGAGTCGAAAGTATTTCCTCCATCATCTGTAAAGGGACGCTCTTCGCTAATCTAGGGGCAACCGTTCTGGTGATTTTGAAAAGTTCTTTCAAGTAAAGTGTGTATGATATTCTTTAGAAATCTGGATATTTGAAGATAGATAAAAAATATCTACAGCTGGAAAAATTCACATCATAAAGGGAGAAGCCTGCAGAAAGAGGAAAGTTGTCGTCTCGTTAGGTATATTTTTATAAAATAAATAGAGTAATGAAACATATATTGGAATTACTGTTGTTGTTGTAGGGTTCCAGGCGCATCGGCAGTTTAGACCATATTGCGCTATATATATATTATGTCTGTAAATTGCATGTAGGGAGAGGAGTAAGGCAAGGATGCCTGCTTTCCACAGGTTTATTTAATATATTTGCAGAATTAATAGTTAAAAAAGCATTTTATGGTAAAAAGTTAGGTACAAAGATAGTGGAAGAACGTATAGCACAATCAAGTTTGCAGATGATCAAGTAATCCTTCCAGGTAGCCCAAGAATTAACCAAGAAAGTGAAGAAATATGGAATGAAGATCATCACTAAAAAAATAAAGGTTATGTTGATAAGTAAAAAGCCAAAACAATTTCACCTTGAAACTGATGGTGAAAAAATAGAACAGGTAACAAAATTGAAATATCTAGGACAGATTTTAACACAAGATGCCTGTTATAATCGCTTTACTAAGCCAAAGACATATGTCAATATAGCTAAGCAAAAGAATTATGAACACATACATTTGGGCAATTGCATTGTATTCAGCAGAGACATGGACATTAAACAAAACCAACTTGGAAAAAACTAGAGGCGTTTGAAATGTGGTGCTGGCGGAGAATGGAAAAGATCAGCTGGACAGAAAAAATGAGTAATAACGTGATTTTACAACGTGTAAGAGAAGAAAGAGAATTGCTAAGAAGAATCTCAGAAAACAGCGGCTACATGGATCAGACACACCATGAGGCATAGAGGGATGCTACTGGACGTGCTGGACTGCAATTTCCAGGAAAAAGAAAACAAGGAAGACCAAGAAACACTATCATAAATGTAATTCTGAAGGAAACTGGGCTTCGGAGCTATTCAGAAGTTAAACACCTAGCACAAGACCATGAGAAACGGAGACAGCTCATCAAAGGGACAAACCAGTCGAAAGACTGATACACTGAAGAAGAAAAAATTGCATGTGTTCTGTGGTCCACTTACTGGTTGCTGGACGAAAAACCCGAATTCCTGGAAGTGAAAACCATGCTACCTTCGCCTGAGACCAACTATACTTGTGAAAAAGGCCCGCAAAAATTTCCTCGCGTCAATGACGGGATTCGAACTCAGTTCTTTTTCACCCGGTGTAAAAATATCATAATAACACTACCAAACTTTGTTGTTTGTGCAATACATCCTGGATGCAATTTCTTTGGGAATAAGCTGTCCCAGCTGCGTCCACCCGATACTATGGAGCATGCTTCATCATCCCTCCCCACGATGATTATACCAATGGTGCTATCCACCAGGTCATATATGGGAATACTAAATGAAAAACATATGGTTATAAAAAAAAAATTAATTTTGTGTATGGCTCCACCACAGAATTTAATGACATCATTCACGCTCTGAATGACACTTCTACAAATTTTTGATATGTGGAGACTAAAATCGTACTTCACTCATCCCGCAAGACCAGCTAATCTCTTAAACTAAAACGTTTTGTTCCGCTCTCAATTTGTTTTCCTAAAATATCGAAAGTTATTCAGTTGTATGCAGATCTAGATTCAGGACTAGAAACAGCCAGTTTATTACTTTTCATTTCGTAGATGACAGCTGGTGGATTAAGTCAAAACTACGTTACACAGTCCCATAATATCATAATAACACTACCTAACTTCATTGTTGATGTAATACATTCTGAAAGAAACATCTTTGGGAATACGCTACACCCAGGCGCGTCAATGTTATACTATGGAGTATGCTTCGTCACCCCACATCACGTTCTGTCAGTGCTATTATGTCCAATGCTTCCATTCCATGCAGCAGGATGGGTTTTTACTCGTATCGTTGGGAGACAGTTTCTGCTTATGGGCAGCTGCGCCACCATGCTAACTCAATCCATGAAGTGCTTTTCTGATGGTTGTTGGTCTTACACTTATCCAAGTTCTGTTACTTGAATCAGCTCATTAAGGACGAAATGCTCTGGGGTTTATTAATAGTTTTCGTAGATTGAATTCAAATCCCATCAATGACGCGAGGAAATCCCATCAACGTTACGAGTGTTCTGTGGTCAATTGGCCTGTTTGTTGGACAAAAAAGACTCACGTTTTGAAGGTGAAAAATTGCAATAAACCCTCGCCTGAGACCGACTAACTCATTCACTTTGGTAAAAAGGCCCATAAAAATTCCTAGCGTCGTTGACGGGATCTGAACTCGGATCGTTTTCACTAGGTTTTTTTACTCGGATGGTACAGTGCCATCCGGGTGGGAAAGACCTAGGTTCGAATATCGTTCAATGACGCGAGGAAGTTTTATGAGCATTTTTCACTCTGTGGCTGAGTTAGTCGGTCTCAGGCGTAGACAGCAAGGTTTCCCCCTCCCCGGAACTCGCAGTTTTTCGTCCAGCAAAGCAGGCAAAATGACCAGAGAACAGGCAATTTACAGACCCAATACACATGGGTAGTTGAAATAACTTTCTGGTTTCCCAATAAATAGTAACCCCTTCTGGGACAGGACTAACTGCTAACACCCTTCTGGGGTAGGAAACTTGCAAACCCCTTCGGGGTAGGATTAAACTGCAAGTCCCTCCTGGTATAGGATCCTGCAGTGTTGCCCCCTGAACACTTAATATGGGACAGGGCTTTGGCACCGCTGCCGTCTACCAAAAGGCGTTTCACTTTACAGGCCCCTAGTTCTGCATTCTCTCTCTGATTCCTTGCCTGGGTTGGGTGGGCTCCCCAACCCAGGAGTTTCCCAATTCTTCACCCCTTCCCGTTCTCCCTCTTATGGAGGATGTGCTTTCATCTTTCTTTCCCCTACTGTTACTCCCACTCTACTCCTATCTCCTACATTCAATTTCTACTCCTATCTCCTACACTCAATTTTTACTCCTATCTCCTACACTCAATTTCTACTCAAGGCGGGTTACCTTCTTACCTTTCAGTCCGACCTCTCTTTTTTCCTTTTAAACCCAACTTGTCTATACCCTACAATCGTGCACTGGTGTGCAAAACTTAAGGACCAAAACTATTTATAAAGATTACAACCACAAAATCAAACTAAACAGTCTGGGGCTATTTGCATAACTGTGGCCCTTCAGTACAAAGCTGGTGCACGTGCAAAAATTTGAATCGTGATGAGAGGGCTCACATAAACAGAAAAAATCAGCAGTTCAGCAGTTATGTGCAAATTACCGAATAGTGAGCACGATTGTTACAGACGTTCGATTGGTTTCATAGAGTGCAACAGTCAACAAAATGGCCAGTAGACAACATCTGGATGACTTTACCCGGGGTCGAATAATTGGGAAGCTCGAGGAAGGTCGAAATGCGAGGAGTGTGGCTGCAGAGTTCGATATCGCCCACAGCATCGTCTCACGTGCATGGTCGGCCTTCAGAACGACAGGTACAGCTGTTCGAAGGAGCAATGGTGGTCGTCCACGAAAAGCAACGCCCAATAATGACCGCTTTATACTCTTGCAGGCCAAGAAGGACTGACACCAGACAGCGGACCCATTGAAAACCAGCTACACAGGAGCGCGGGATGCAAGATATTGCGGTTTACTGTGGCCAGGTGACTCCACAAAGGTGAACTGTTTGCCCGACGACCAGTACGCTGTGTCCCTTTAACACCTGCACATCGGAGACACCGTTTACAGTGGTGCATCGAACACAAGGACTGGGCAGCAGCGCAATGGGGTAAGGTACTCTTTACTGATGAGAGTAGATTCAGTCTCAGCAGCGATTCTGGAGGTCAGCTAATCTGCCGAGAGGTTGGCACATGGTATCACCCCGCAAACATCACTGAAAGGGATTGATATGGCGGTCGAGGTGTTCTCGTCTCGAGAGGCGTTATCTTCGATGGACGACACAACTCCAGATACTGGAAGGCTGTATTATAACTGGTGCACGCTACTGTACTGAGGTAATCCTTCCCCATGTGCGTCCGTTCCGAGGTGCCATTGTCCCCGAGTTTGTGTTTATGGATGATAACGCCGCACCCCATTGCACTGGAGCTGTTCATATGCTTTCTGAAAGTAAGAACATTTTTCGTATGGATTGGCCTGCTTGTTCTACGATCTAAATCCTATCGAACACATATGGGACACTCCGGGGAGACGCCTAGCGGCACGTCCACACCCACTAGAATATATATTCACCAGCTGAAAATGGCGCTGACAGAGGAATGGACGATGTTACCGCAAGAACTTATCAACAACATTGTTCTAAGTATGGACAAGCAGTGCAAAGCCTGCATCGACATTAGGGGAGGCCATATCTCCTACTGAGGACAACCTCTTCCCTTTGTGCCATCTCCTGCAGTGATGCATCTGTATTATGGCAGTCAGTGCTATGTTGCCATTTCTGAATAAAGTCCTTCTGTACCGTTTTGTTTCCGTTGTTGTGTCGGTGTTGTTTCCTTAATCATTTCTGTACCTTACGAGATTCCTTTGTTATGCCTTTCCCATATCCAAGCCACTCCTATGAGAAGCTACAGGTGAAAACCTGGCTGATCCTTAAGTTTTGCACACCAGTGTACCTTCCTCTCTCCCTCCCCCCTCAAATTTTTTTACAACATTTTTTCCAAATTTTTTTTTTAACTTGGTCTTTAGCAGAAAGCTCAGACATCCATGGCCAGTCAGTGTATGATGGGCAGCCTGGCTCACCTCCCGGTGGTGGTGGTGCGTATGTGCGTATGTATATTCATGTAGTGGGTAGCTCGTGGGCAATCGCCCATCTCCACCTTTAAAATTTGTGATGGTATAGAAAATCTACAAAACGGTCCTGTAAAAATATATAAAGGAAATTTGAAGTCTGGGTGTATGTTTCCAGTGGCGATGGCGGGCAACGCGCAGCCAAGCATCCAGGGACACGCCAACACAACATAACACAACTCTGTCACAAACAAGACATTACACTTTTCTGGCTTTTTAGTCGTTTCTGTAGAGAGGAACCATTACAAAAAGAGTTGGCCAAGGTCACCCGAGGGCTACGTCAAACAGAAGAGACCGCTGTCTGGCTCTAACAGTAAGAAGGAACCCTACAATGTCCTGTCATCAATCTCTCTTGAGGTTGCTGCGGCCACAGGTGAAAACATTTCCAACCGGACTGTGCAAAGAAGGCTCAATTCAAGTGGACTCTACGAAAGGAAGCCTATGATTTGTATCCAGTTAACCCCAAACCACACAGAGCTTGTCGAAACTGTTGCCATGAACATGTGACCGGAAGCCCTAACAAATAGGGTACAGTCCTGTTTAGCCTACAAACAGATTCTAGACGTTATTTCATCTGGAGACAACGAGAATGCGTTACCACTCCTCCAACATCAGCGAAGGGGACACTTGGGGCGGAGGCGGTGTTCTCGTGTGGGGCAGAATAATGATCACCGGCTGCAACCCTCTTCATGTTCTTGATAGTAATTGCGCAGAGGTACCGAGAATAGACCCTCGAACACTATGCGCGACTTTTTGTGGGTGCAGTTGGCCCAGAGTTTCTTTTCATGCACCACAATGCCACTGCATGGAAGAATATCTTGAAACAGATATCCAACGACTGCAGTGGCCAGAACTATCAGCACACTTAAATCCGATCGAACATGTGGAAGACCCCTTGGTATCGCATTGCCCGCTGACAGCCAACTCCTTGGTAACCTTGTGAGCTAAGGTCTGCGCCAGTGGAAGAATGGGATTTATTGCCACAGAATCTTATAGACACCCTGTTTATCCTTTAGAGCATCTTGTATTGACTTCTGTAATGTGATATTTTTGGTACATCTTTATACAATCCCTATAAATATCCCTTATACTTGTCCGAAGTTTCTCACTATCTCCTCATTTCATCGTTATTCTATGGTACACCACAATTTAAAATTTTGTCCTGCTTCATTGCAATCTGCACGAGTTATTATTCATACCAAAGCTGATATTTTTGTTTATATTATATCTAATTTCTTCAATTGTTTTATTAATTTTATAATCATTTTTGAATATATATTTTTTTTTTTCTCGTTTTTAGGGATAATCAGGAAGAACAAAAAGGAGTGTTGACCAATCTATCAGAGACAATTCATATCTGCGAAAAAAATTCGACCATTTGTAAAGACTCGTTATAGTACAAGTTAGTGATTCCTTTATTTGGGTGTTTCAAAGAAGCCAGTGTGTCTACAGACAAAAGCCAAATAATAATGATGGACCAAATAATGGCCATTTTAATGTCCAACGTGGAATTATGCTGGGGTTTTGGGAAACGGTGATGGTTCGTTGAAGCTTCCAGATTTATGAAAACTCAAACAATTGATTCAGAGCCAAAGCAAGAACCATCACAAATCATTATTTGTCAGATTAGTAACGTATAAATCATTTAGATACACATTGTACAGTTGTTTCAATAAATCATTGTGAAATCAGTCCAGTGCTTGATCTACTGCAGAGATATTAACTCAAAGTAAAGTACAAAAAATATTCTTTGTGCTTTGAATGATTACACAACATTACATTGATTCTAAAAACAATGGTTTTATTAATTTTATTATTGTTAAAAGGGCTCATATTGTGGAGGCAGTTCAAGAATAACTCACTTCTCCAGTGGAGAAGTGCTAAATAAAACGCACTTCACTGGAGTAGTGCGTTTTATTTAACGTAGTACAATACCAAAACAACTCGTCGTGAAGTTGTTCCTCCATAATATGAGATTGATTCACTAAATAGCAAATCTTCGATTTTACTTCTGTCTTAGTTTATTTGTTTGCTTCTTCGCTCTTTTCCGCGCGTTTTCTGCCTCTCCTTTATTTTCTCAATAAACGTTGTACATACAGGGTGAGTCATGAGGAATATGTATAACTTAATTTTCTTCTGACCACTACTCATTTGGTACAAATCTCAAATTTGCCCTAACATAGAATATTAGCATTGGCATAGGCATATACCTTCTTTGTCTTGAATCTTTGCCTTTATATTTTCAACTGTGTCACTAGGTTCAACTTCCAAAGTGATGGTCTTTCCAGTCAGTGTTTTTACAAATATCTGCATGCCTCCTCGTAGCCAAACATTAAACGAAGCGTTGATTCCTTCTGAATGTTGTAATTAGATAGGCTGCGTCCATCTTCTAACTGCTTGCTTGAAAATATCAGTCTTTGTTGGTCTGGGGGAATACCTTCCTTGTCTTGTATTTTAGCTTTAACATTCTCAATGGTATTACTAGACTCAACTTCCACTGTTATAGTTTTTCCTGTTAAAGTCTTCACAAAAATTTGCATACCACCGCGCAGTCTGAGTACCAAGTGGAGAGTGGATTTCTTCGGAGTATATTATAATCCTACAGTGTACGCCCATCTTCTAGCTTCTTTCCAGCAAAAATTAAACGTTGCTGCAAGAATGTATATGCTGCATATGACGCAAGAAAGCAAGCTTGTACCGCATCAGCCAGAAAAAAAAAAAAAAAAAAACCTCCACATTTCACCCATACAGTCGTTCAATATGTTTGTCTATTTAGTTCAGCCTTGAATTTATATAAGGTGTGAACTTCCACAACCACAGATGGAAGTTTGTTCCACCAACCAACCACCCGCTGGCTAAAGACAAATTTCTGCACATCTATCGTACAACTGCCTTTATTCAAATTTGAATTTATGTCCCCTCAGGAGATTAATCTGGGCAAGAGGAAGAATCACATCGGCATTGAGCTTGCTCAAGCCATTCAGAGCCTTATACACCTCAATCAGATCCCCTCGCAGGTGCCTAGTCTCCACACACTGCAATTTGCAAAGCGTAGGTCTTTCTTCGTAAGAGCAACAATTTGTTCCATTCACCAATCTCGTTTCCCTTCTCTGTACTCGTTCCAGCAGCTGTACATCTTTCTTAAAATGAGGCCTCTGGACCTGTATACAGTACTGAAGATGTGTCAGGCCATTGCCTTATACAAGAGGATAATCACTTCCTTATCTCTGCTAGAAAATTCCTGTATATCATTGACAAGACACAATGAGTTACTCTTGCAGACCGTCTGCATGGCCTAGAAAACTTCATATCTGACTGCACAATTACCCCAGGTCCTATTCACTCTACCACCCTGAGTGTAGTACTACACAGTTAATACGTTAAAGTACCCATATGCAGTACTTTACATTTGTCAATATTAAAATTCAGTTGCCACCTCTCAGCCCATCTGCTCAATTTTTCTATATCCTGTTGCAGTAGCATACTGTCATTAGTATAATTAACAACCCTGCCAATTATCGTATCGTCTGCAAACTTGGACATTAAACCTGATACCTTCATCAATATTATTAATAAATACAGAAAATAACAATGGGCCCAACATCGAACCTTGTGGGACCCACTAATAACATTAGTCCACGAAGAGCGGTGTCCATTTATTACCACTGTCTTCTCCTACTCAACCATCCCTTTATCCATAGCAGCAATTTGCCTTTAATGCCATACTGCTCCAATTTGTACAGTAGTATTCCATGTCAAACAGCAGCAAAAGCTTTCCTGAAATCCAAGTATATGATATCAAAATTATTTTTTGTATCCAGTTTCTTTGTGACCACATCATAGTAGCCAATCAAATTGGTTAGATAAGACTTTCCCTTAACAACTCCATGCGGTGTCCGAATTATTACTGCAATCTTGTCTGGATGATCATGCAATGCTTCTTTAACCAGTGAGTCCATTATTTTCCCCGGAACAGAAGTTAAACTAACAAGCATATGATTATTTGTGTCACCCTTTGATCCTCTTTTATAAATTGGGGTCACATTTGCACATCTTCAGTCCATGTGGCTCTCTCCTGAGTCCCAAGGAGCTCTCATAATTATGACTAAAGGTTTCCTTACTTCCTTTGCCGCCTCCTTTAATATAACTGGAAACGCCTCCACCAAATGTCCTTTTCTAATGTTGAATTTCAACAATTTCTCCTCCACTTTGCTCTCAGTTATTACAAAATCATTTAGCTCCCTGTCAAATTTTGATAAGCTTCTAGCATTCCCCCTCCCTGAATCTCTCCTCATGTGTGAATGTAGATGCGAAATACTCATTCATTTTGTCAGCTACCTGAGCAGGATCAGCAACAATCGAACTATCGATATCAAGTGGACCAATCTGATTCATCCTCTTCCTTCTAGGGTTCGCATAAGTAAAAAAAAACTCTTTGCTGTTTTTCTTTGCATCCTTTGCCAAAGATTCCTCGTAATCTGCTTTCGCCTATCTAAACTCCTTTTTGACTTTATTACAGACCAGCTTATATCTACCATAATTTATGAAATAACCTCCTTGCATTGGTGTACATGCAAGTATACATGCACCTGTTCCTATTCTTAGCTACCCTAACACAGCCCATGTATTTACTTGCTCTGTGATGACTCCCAGCAATCCTTTGAATCCCCAGCACCTTGTTTTCCAGGCTGCTGCTCATTTCAATACAAGTAGTGTTATATTATATTTTATTCCCACATCTGGAACAGTGCCTCCCATAACCCCTCTCAGGCATCTAAACTAAGTTCAAAAGAACACAGTTAGGTTAATTAATGACCTATTTTACATCTTAACGCATCTCTTACAGTCTCTCCACTCTGTCTCAAAGGCGTACTGTTTCTGCAGCATTTCTTTTCTGTAGATACTTCCATGGACGCTGTTCTTCTGAATTGGTTTCTATTATTCCACCTCTCTTTTCCAAAGCAGTCCGAAGACGTACTGCAGCCAGTCGGCATCTATTTACTGTCCAACTTCAAACTAACAGACCCTACTTTTCTTCTTCCTCATTTATTCTCTCAACTTCCGTTTTCTGGAACAACTTTTTCCTGCGCACACATTTCCTAAAAATTACAATCTACAAGAATACAAGTATAACTCAGCCTGCGCATGATACTGGGGATTTTCCTTATAATACCTTTCTTAACTTAAGAAATGTAACTTAATGTAACTTAAGAAAGTTGTCCGTGGGATCTGAAGATAAAACAGCTTTTAATACAGTAGATAGCAATCCCATTTAAAAGGGATGGTAATACAGGTGCTCGTTATACCAACATAATATATAAAACACGTATTGAGTACGAGTAAGAATCATTGTATTTAAAAAATAGTTGTTAATACACTGACTGGCCAGAAAATTAGAGACCTTTTACAGTTTTTGTCAACCGATAATTAAACGTTCAAAATATAAATTAAAGTTGTCACACGATATGATCACAAGTTCCTTTTGGTATTTATGTGAATAAATACTGTGCACGTTCCTGGGTTGCTTAGTTCGATCTGATCACCTGGAAGACAGGTGATCTTTCCGATTTTCAGAAAGGTGTTATTGCTACAGCACATTTCATAGGAGTCACAATTGAAACCCCTGTAAAACCATTGGTTAGTTGAAAGCTGTACAATGAGTTGGTAATAGGGTTTTTAGGAGCATTGGCAACTGAGGCCATATTGCTCCTTCAACGTCTGTAAATTGAGTTTGTTCTGTGGTCGATTTTCTGTTTGCTGGACGAAAAACCGGAGTTTCCAGGAGAAAAACCATGCTTTCCTCGCCTGAGACCAACTAACTCAGCCACTTTGTGAAAAATACTCATAAAAATTCCTCCCGTCATTGACGCGACTCGAATCCAAGTCTTTTCCACCCGGTGTGGGGGTAGGACGATGATTCTACCAACTGTGCTACCCACAAGGGCCCCATACAATGAGAGGAAGAAGAAAGAAGAAGAATGCAACGCTAAAAGACCGAAAGGCAGCAGAAAGTAGGTACTCCAAAAATGAGACCATAGCAATTTAAAGTGATTGTGCGCGCGAAGAGAAGGTCCAGTGTGTTGCAAATGACTGAAAAATTCAGTTTACGCATATAAAGTCCCGTTTCCAATAGAACTATTCTGCAAGATTTGGTAGTCGTGGCTGGCGAAAGCCACCTTCTTTCTGTAAAAAATCTAAAGATTCGACTGGAGTGGTGTCGCCATCGCGAAGACTGGACTATGGAACAGTGAAGAAAGTTGCAGTGACCTCTGACGAGTCTGGATTTACAATTTCTCGCACCAGTGGTAGGGTGAAAGTGGAATTAACTTCATACATCCAGATTGTCGTGGAATCTGCCCCTTAAGCAGCTGGAAGTGGTATCATGCTATAGGGTATGTTCTGTTGGCACGGACTGGTTTAGCTCGTATTATTATTATTATTATTATTATTATTATTATTATTATTATTATTATCCGTTTATTTCCATAAGGAAACCACCCCGGGACGGCAAAGTGCCAGGAGGGTGCTAAGTACATATCAGGGTACGAGATACTACGTGCAGTGGGTTACATATACTGAACACGTAGTCTCGTCCCGAAATATTATATACACATTTTATGTTTAATATATATAGTATTTACACATTGATGATTCTGTACATACATTATACAACTCATATATTTACAATTCACTAATAATTCCATCTATAAATTACATAACTGTTACAGAAGGTATATTTTTACAGTCAACAAATTATTATTGTTCTGAAAGCAGAAAGTTTCTCTTTTACTCTAAATTCTTTGGTACTTTGCAGCCGATTCATATTTTGGTAAGTCTATACGAATCCTGGAAGATCTCTTTCCGGTATGTTGCATCCTCACACAGTTTTTCGGCATCTATGTGTAGTGAGTTAAATATTTTCGCTGCATTTGATGGGAAGAATCTTTGCAGGCTACTAAGATTGTTCAGGACTGGACGCAGTGGATTATTTACTTCCCCGCAACGTCTAGCAGTGGCACGCGGTTTGACTAGAATATTATCCAGGACTGGAGCATCCACTCTGCCTGTGAGCATTTGTGCGAGAGTGTGTATGTTCCTGTTAATCGTCCGCTGCATCCAGGGTGTGATGTTAAGGTTTGAGTAGAGAATGGCCCTTGAGATAGTAAAAGGGTGGCCAGCAATTCTGTTAAGCCATCGCAAGAACCAGTACTCGATCCCAAGGACGGACTTATAATGTGAATCTGGAGCTGAAGACCAGATTTGCGAGGCATACATTGCAATTGGCAGGACACACATTAAAATGTACTTGGTCGCTAGCTGAGGATCCCTAATTCCTACCAGTTCCTGTCTAGTAGCCCATAAAGCGGCGAATATTTTTGTCTTCATATGGGCGAAGTGTTGAGCAAAGGTGAGTCTGTCATCCCACTTAAGACCCAGGTCCAGGTGCGAGTGCACTTTTACCACATTAGACCCGTTCACAGAGATCGAGATGTCATTTTTATTCTGCTTGCAAGTTATGGTCATTTGGGCAGACTTCTGCGCATTAATACGGAGCCCGATGCAATCCAGGTAGCTCTCAAATTCTCTGATTGTGCTATTTGCCATCTGACAAATACCTTCTGCTGATTCATGGTCTTTGGAAGTGATGAAGAATTTTACATCGTCAGCATATGTTATAAAATTGTAGTACCGTGCAAGAAACGGCTCCAGGGCGGCCGCGAAGAGAGTAGCCGAAAGAACTCCCCCTTGTGGCACTCCTCGCGAGATGGTAAAGCAAGATTGTAGCTTTTGGTGCTTAACAATAAGTTTTCTATGTTCTAGCAGGCTGGTTATTAGAGTTAACAAATTTCCTCTTACATTAAAATAATTCTTTAAAATCGCAATGAGCGCTGGAATTGAGACGTTGTCGTAGGCTGCGGAGATATCCAAAAAAATAATATCAATTTGCTCCTTCTCATTTAGTGCTCTCTGCACGCGAAAAAGGGTTTCCAGTAAGTTTGTTATTGTTGATCTACCCGAAATAACTGAGTGCAAATGCGGTGGTCTATGGCTGAAGCAGTGTTGATTGATGGTGGGAAGCAGTGCTTTTTCGAATACCTTCTGTAGGGTGCAGCTGACAGAAATTGGTCTGTAATCCTTAGCCAATTTTGGGTGTTTAATCTTTGGTATTGGGGTTACAATGTAATTTTTCCAGGCTTGCGGGAAAGCTCCTGACCTGATGATTTCCTGATAGATGTGCAGTAATAGATCTATTATAAATGGGCTACTTATCTTAAGGATGAACATTGGAAATTTGTCTGGTCCAACAGTGGCCTTATTGGGCAGATCGTTGATTGCTTTCATTACGCTCTCTTTGGTGATTTGTATTTCACTCAAAGGAGGTCTTGTTGGTTCCTCTATTGCCGAATGGTTTCGCTTGTTTAAATCTTTCAGGAATTCAAAAATTTTGTTACCATTATCAGTGTTCTCAATTTGATTCAGTCCATGCAGGTTACTAAAAGTGTTATTAGCCCATTCCTTGAAAATGCGTTCGGTCATATTCTCTGTGCTATTTCCATTGCTAGTAATTCTTTTTGCTCTTTTTAGTTTATTATGAACAACACTGCAGTGTGCCTGTCTTTTTGCTTTGATGAAATGTGCTCTTTCTTTCTTATAACGAATGTGATCGGCAGGATGACCCGTTCTTTGCCATTTTCTATACAGTTTTTGCTTCCTGAGGAAACTTGCTTTCAGTTGTGGGTTAAACCATTCTTTTGTTCTCTCAGATATTTTGATTTCTTTTGCTGCTCCTTCCAATGCTGTTTGGTATAGCTTTTTAGTGATCATTTCTAAAGCTTCGTCTACTGGCTTTTCTTGCAGGTCATTCCAGTTGTAACTAGTCAGGTGACTGAGAATGACCTCTGATTTAATATACTTCACGGAGAAAAGATATTTACTTTGCTTTTCCCAGTTCGTGTGGTTACCCTGCATGTATTTGTGTATCTTCAGTGCTGCTTCTATTTCAATGGGATTGTGGTCCGACTTAAATTTTATGCAGTTTTGCGCTAGCCTTATGTCTAAGGAACTATGATACAACAGGTCAAGTTGCTGCATTCCCCTTGTCACTGGTGTCGGAAGCTGCGTTAAGTGCAATGCACCCAATGTAGCATCCAGCTCTTTCTTGGCCTCCCTGTGTTTCGGAAAAGGCAAATTAAAATCTCCCGCTATTATTGTGTCGACTGATGGCTTTAGATTTGCAGCATTATACCATTATACCATTATACCATTAGCTGGTCGTACTGTCTGCAATGGTTGGTTGATTGGTCAATTGCTGTGAGGTTTTAAGCTCATAAGCATCTTAGGCATATTGCACCGCATATAATATGTATGTAAGTTGCGTGTGCTCTATTAGTCGATCTGCTGTTTGCTTGGTGAAAAACCCGGGTTTCTGGGAGCTCGTCTGAGACCGAGTAGGCCACCTTGTGAAAAACGCCCATAAATATCCCCCCCCCACCGTCGTTGTCGGGATTTGAAATCGGCTCTTTTCCAATCGGTATGGCCAGGGCGGTGATAGTACCAACTGTGCTCCCCCATGAGGGCGTATTATGTATAATGAATATTTACTGCCGAATCAGACCAATTTCGACCTGCAATGCTTCATTTCTATTCGGATTGCAATGGATGCCTTCTAGAACGACAACGCAACTATCCGTGCAAAAACTGTACCTGAATGGTTGAAAGAACATTCCCAAGATTTCCAATATTTAACCTAGGCTTCTAATTCTGCAGATCTGAATCCAACTGAGGATATCTGGGATATGTTGGAAAGGGAAGTTTGGCTTCGCAGCTTCCTCCGCCCCAATACAAAATCTAACAAATATCCTGATGGAAGAATGGCCAAATGTAGATCTAGAGTCTTTCGAACAGTGTAATCCATGCCACACTGTACACGGACTGAAATCGAGCAAAGGGTGGATAGCCCTACTACATATTGAATAAAAGATTCTAATTTGTTGGCCAGTAAGCAAAGTATTCACTAGCTAAAAAAAAATCACATTAAAATACCTGAATCGGAATTCACATTAAACCACTATTTTATGCAAGTAATCAATAAGCTTATAAGGCTTAAGGATTCCTATTGCTCAGCTGCGGAATCTGAGCAATAAGAAGAATCCCATCAGCATTGAGCCTGCCAATCCATTTAAGGCCTTATACACCTCAATCAGATCACCTCGCAGGTGCTTACTTTCGAGCGCTGAAATTTGAAGAACTTAAGCCCATCTTCGTAAGAGCACCCCTTTGTTCTCCTCGCCAATCATGTTGCTCTTGTCTGTACTCACTCTAGCAACTCTTCATCCTTCCTAAAATGAGGCCACCAGAGCTGTGTTGCGCACAGCTCTGGTGGCCTCATTTTAGGAAGGATGAAGACCACGAAGTCTGGTGGATATGAGGCAATGGGCAAGCCACAAGGTGTGGCTTGCCCATCGCCTCGTACAAAGAGATAATCGCCCTGCTAGCAAAATTCCATTGTATATCTTTGACAAGACCACATGATTTGCTTTGGCTGCCTGTGTGCACTGCTTAGAAAACTACATATTTGACTGCACAATTACCCCCAGGTCTCTTTCATTCTCCACTACCCTGAGTGTGACACCACACAATTGCTACATTTCTCTGGGATTACTACTCCCCATATGCAGTACTTTGCAAACAAAACCTAACCTTTGGGACTCCACTAATTTTATACAAGCAAAACTTCATGAAGTTTCATTATGCAGCAAGAAGAAAATACAGTGTATGATATAGGTCTCCCTCATGAACAGGGGATCCAAGTTCACGATTGTAAACCCTCTGCCCTCTACTCTCCTGGAATGTACAGTGACCCGCTATCAACAGAAAGAGATCAAAATTGTTATCAGAAATTTCTGCTGTACAGTCTCCATGGCTAGACACGATGTAGTTCTTACTCGTTTGGAGATGTCTGGAGGAAACAGGGTTTCTGTAGCAATTACTCTACATTTTTCAGCCAGCTCTACATGCACATCACCACATTTTTCAGCCATCTCTACACGCACCTATTTCTCACACCGACAGAAAGAATGTACGATGAAGACTGCACGACTCTCAGGACTACGGAAAGAATGCACCATAATCAAAATATTCATTGTACTAACCTCTAAAAAAGTTAGAGGTTAGTACAATGAATCCCCTCCCAAAAAGTTACCAATCAACCAGCTTTAGTTGCTCCTGAATATATCCAAACTCACGAAGAAGCGAATTGTTATTTACATACTACTAGGCAACTGCTCCTAATAAATTGCTCATTGGGCGTATATGAGTTACTCGAACTAAAATCTTTTCCACCCTTTGTGGGGAGGACGATGATCCTACCAACTGTGCTACCCACGAGGGCGATGATTATGACCACTGTTTTTATACCCAAAATAGCGAAACAAATTCATGTGTGATGCACCGAATTGTAACCAGGACCTGTTTAAAAAAATGAACTACATAAGAACCACTCTGAAAGGATTCACAGGAGGTGAAGTATCCCGCACATAGTCTGATTTAGCACTCTCAAGCTATAGTCTCTTTGGGTTCCCTTCCCTAAAAGGAAATTTGTCAAATTTAAGGTTTTTACAGTGCAGGTCATAAGGAGATGAAGCGGGTTCAGTGCAATCCATCTGGACCACAGACTGAAAAGGGCACCAAATCCCAACAAAGGCTAACTCCTTCTTTCCTTTCCTCCAGCATTATTGCCACTGACTTCAATGCTGCACTGTTTCGTGCTGAAACAAGTTCCTAAACACAATGATGATTACGTGGATTGCGGCTACACGGATGTAAGTATTTTTGTCTTTGTGGCAATGTGTGCCTCACTTTTGGAACATCATTCGTAACCAATGAAGTTTACACAAACAAACCCTCCTTTTCTTCAGAATCTGTCTGCTGTCTTGTCGCATGTGACAAGACTGCAGAGTCTCTGGTAACAACACAAAAGACTAAGTTAGTCTTTTGGGTTGCTGAAGATTCCGGTGGATCTGGATACATTTCGTCCAATATAATTTGTAAAGAGGTTTCCCAAAACGGAACACATGACCACCTTTAACTCCTATCATATGTACGTTGGCCACGATTTATAAACTATGCCCCTGGAATTTTCTTGTGGAAATATCACGGGGAAATAAATTTTTTTTATCCAAAACCCTCCCATGTGAAATTTTCCCCATTTCTCAAATGACCACTTCACCTCTGGCCAGATGATGAAATATAGTACTCATATCAAAAGCAATCTAACTGATTTTGATTCCAGTTAACTATGGTGTTTTCTTTCTTTCTTTTGTAGGTTCCACTCGACAACAGAGATCGCTCATTGACACGATGAGAAATACTCTCCACATGATGGCGCTGCTTACGGGTATCACGTTGATGATATTTGTAGTCGAGCCTTTTGACTACGTGTTACCTCCACCGCCTTACCAAACCTATCGAAGGGGGCGCTCACTTACCAGCATAACGGAAAAAGCGGTACAATTACTTACAGCAGTGGAAAGCAATCTGTACGACAATTTTGAGAGCAATGGAGTCATCTCTCCTGAAAAGGTCAGCAACGCAGGTAGTACGAATATGATAACAGCATCGGCTAACATTATTCGCCAAGTGAGGTAAGGGTATGTCCATCACTAACAATTTTTTGGTGCAGAAACTCTGTGCAAAAAAGCAATTAATCCCCCCTTTCATAATTTATTTTGGCATCTATATAGCGGTTTGCAATTTGACATCATTTCTTGGCGTTCCTCCAGTAGAAGTTACACTGCTTAACATTAAAATGATCTCAACTACAAGGAGGGGACGGATCTGCTTGAAAAATGTAATTGCCAGTGCAAAGCTCGTTTAGGATATTAGTTATCTTTGTGTGGTAAGCGTTAGCACTCATTACAACCTTTTCGTGATCGTTGGAAAAGGTTCCAATGCGAATCCTGGAAACAGAAGGAAGTTTTAGACCGCTATTTCACTCCACGGCCAAGTTATCTGTGCATACTCCAGACAGTCAGGATTTTTTGTCCAGCTAACAAGAATACACACAACAGCAATATACCGGGCCCTGGGCTAGACCTAATTCAGGAGGACAGCAAGGAGGAGTCCTCCTTGTCTGTATTAAGTCCCTCTCCTCCCCTTCCTTGGGATTTGGGTACTCTTTTGTCCCCTCAAACGGGTGCCCATAATTCTAGCATAAGTATGGAAGTTCTGCATTCGTCCTGGTTTTTGACAGTAAATTAATTTATTTTGACCATTAATGCCATTTCTTTTCCTATATGGATAAACAGATAAATAATTTTTATTCTCTGTAAATATGCAAAGAACGTTTGTACTCTTCATGAATTCATTATCAGGGATATCTGTTCCGGTGCCTCATCTGAGCTAAGCATTGGCCTACCCACTTCTTATGGGGTCGGCCAATTTCAAAGCAAAGTAAATTAGTTTTCATCGTTCTTCTGCTATCATATTGCTTCTATGTCAGACTCGAGTCAAATATGAATGATCTAATTGCAGGGATACCGATATTTATGTCAAATCTGGAGATTCGATAATATACATGTATATACAAAATAATGGAAACGTCTGTGATAAGAGTTACAGGTATGCACTATTATGGTATTGGACCACCCTTTTCTTCCTGTATTCTCCGCGGAATAGATTCAAATCTTGTACTGTCTTAAATGGAATATTGGACCATTCTTCATAGAGGAACATTTCAAACTCCTTAAGTGATGAGAGTGGAGGAAATCTGCTTCGCATTATCCTCTCCAAATATCCGCAGTGACTGAATAACGTTTAAGCCTGATGATAGGGCAGGCCGCAGAAGATTTTTGGTCTCAGGTTCATGCTCCTCAAACTAAGATTGGAGGCATCTGGCTTGGCATCGTTTGTGGGAAACAATATTTGCACCATGGGATGAACGTGGTCACTCAGAACATCAAGGTAATCAGTGCCAGTAATTCACCCACTCAAGGTGATGACAGGATATAAAGAATACCAAGATATTGTTCTTATAATCAGAATGGTGTTAAGATGGAAGACTAGTAACTTGCAGGCAGGCGCCAGCTTTTGAGATAAAATATGTGAATTAGTAAGAAATTTTCATGTGGCGCGAAATACAGTATTATTGAGAACTCATGTAGTCAGAAGGACAAATTTCTTAAAGGTTTTAGCACGGCCCTGAGAACAATGATCTAACAGTTCATACATAAATTTTTAAAAAATGTGAAAGATTTCTGGATGCTCTGGGGCCAGAATTTAGAATCCTAAGGTGACTTTAAGACAAGTGTTTGCATTTAGTTACATGAACAAGATGAGACTATTGGCTTTGCTTATATAGTGGAGAAAACGTTGCTGTAGTAAAGTTTTAGGAGCACCAGCGACTAAGGCCATATTGCTCCGTGTATATTGTCTGTAAATTGCGTGTGAAAGATGCCTACATGAACCAGAGTATTCGGGAGGAAAAAACCCATTTCTGAGACCGACTAACTTGGCCACGCTGTGAAAAAAGGCCCATAAAAGTTCCTCACGACATCGACGGGACTCGAACTGAGGTCTTTTCCACTCGGTGTAGAGAGGACAGCGACTCTACCAACTGTACTACCCACGATGGCCCAGGGGAAAAAATGTGTGGAACGTAATGGAGGCCAATAAGTGCACAAAAACTTTTGCACATGTTTCAAATTACCATTTTCATATTGTTTCCTCGAGTCGAAAAATAAATAATAAAAGGTTTGACAGAAAAAAAGAATTGCAGGCTGCTTTGATGACGATGATGATGTATATTTTGATGATCTTGTATATTTTTCTATAATTTTAAATTAAATTAAATTTCAAATAATGGATTAAAAGTTTATGTTGCGATTAACCCCGGGGGCTCACATCTAGTGAGTATGGGCTTGGCACACCCAGGGTCCTGAGCTGGATATCATCATTCTTCTCTTTCTTGGTGATTCCTTTCTACTTCTGATTCTCTCTCTCTCTCTCTCTCTCTCTCTCTCTCTCTCTCTCTCTCTCTCTCTCTCAGGGTAACTCGGGATTTTTTTTTTTTTTGGCTGGTGCAGCATAAGCCTCTGGCTTCCTTGCACTATATGGCTAATAATAATAATAATAATAATAATAATAATAATAATAATTCCACTATATATTTTTTTTTCAAATTTATGTTTTTTGTTATTCTAACTATTCAAATTATTTATTTATTTTTTATTTTCAGTGATATTTCTAAACTTGTGTCGAAAATATTACGAAGATATTCCCGATCCTGTTCTGAATCGCAAGTAAAATTAAAAACTTCAGTCAGAGATGAATGTGACTAAACCAATCAACAAAACACCATTCTGGAACAGAGCCGTCCCGGGGTGACCCAAGGTTTCTTGGGAAATAAACTGATTTTAATAATAATAATAATAATAAAAACATAACAGCATAGGACATTTAGAAAGATGCCTGCATGAAAATTGTGTATCATTTTATAACCACCATTAAAAAATGGCAGTCATGGGGTAGTGGTAATATTAAACCTCTTGCAATGACTAAAAACAAAAACCAAAATTCGATATATACTCTGTAAGACTGAAATTGCAGCGCCCTGAAGGAATAAAATACAGAAGAATAGTTAGAGTAAACGCTGGCCAAAGAGTTGAGAAAAGTTGACAAAAGTTGCAGACGCTAATTTAATGACACAAAATGGTGCTTACAATGGACAGATCAATATGATATAAATGCACCACGATTGCGGGTACATTGAGCTAAGCATCTCGGCCTTAAGTCGTACGGTAATCGAATAGCCTCCTGAAGTATTTCCTATCTTGTACCTGGTCCCACAGAAGATCTGTGGCGTGTGCTGCCGCATGGGCCATGATTGGACGCACATTATTGAAAAAAGATGGAGGAGAAATTTACGGATCTGACTGCGAAAACAGTACGCTCACACCACGAAGACACTCAGACGAAACTCTTGAGGTTAGGTCGCTATCCAGCTGAACAATGGCATGAGACAGCTGAGTAAGAAAGGGGGAGCGACAGGTTCCAGAATCTGGGCGACATAATGTCGATCAGTGAGACTGCTATTGACGAACACTAACGACAGCCGATTATCAAAACTGATCGCTCCCCACACTATTAATAAATAATAATAAATTTTCTGTTTATACTCCGGGACGACCAAACGGTCAGAGGAGTTCACAAGATAGACAGAATACAAGAAACAGCACCGTGTTCAGTAGTCACGGGCTTGAACCCCGGTCACTCAAGGCACGTGTACTTATGCACCCGCGAGCCTGACCACTAGGCTACGGCGGCCTATACCAGCACGGCGTGAAATCTGCGTTAAATAATATGGCACTATTACCCATGCGTTCACCACATCGCCGCGACACGTATTTCTGCAATTATCAGGCCCCAAGCAGAAGCGAGATTCATGGATTCATCACAGAAGACCACCAGACGTCATTCAACGTCCTAGGTGGCCGTGCGCTGCGCCATTCCAGATGCTGTTGACCATAGTTGTCAGGGAGAATCGACGTAACCGCTGGCATGAACGTTTCCCCTTCTGCCATTCGGTGCAATGGTTCGAACAATCATGGGACGACAGCCATTTGAGCCAACGCAGCTCGTTGGATGGCAACCAGCGCAGTTGTAAGTGTACATTGTAAACCAATGGATGCATAAGACGACCCTCCATTTCTATAATCCTCCATCGTGCTCCACAATCTCCAGTCTCACCTTCCCGCAGCCACTGTTGTCGACATCTGTGTAATGTGGTATTGTCACAGTACACACGTTCCGCTATACGACGAAGCAACCCACCGCTTGTTGTTGTTGTTGTTGTTGTTGTTGTTGTTGTTGTTGTTGTTGTGGGGGTTTCATGGCGCATAAGCTACTTTGGCTATAATGCGCCAACCACCACTTGTCGAAGGCCAATAATCCGCCATCTGTCGAAGTCGCTGAGTTGCTGATATCGGTGTCTAACGTGTCTCGGCATTCTCTGCAATCTGCCTGCAAGTCGATCCCTCCAAGAAGAAGCCTGTTAACTGCGTACACAACTCCACGATCTCTACGTTCGTTTTTATGAGCTGAATCTTCCCCCCCCCCCCCGATTATTCCCGTAGTTAAATCATTTGTATATTTCTGCCCAATCCATCCGCCTACTGATTTGCATACACTTCTGATCATTCCTCCTGGGTGTTGCAATTTCAATGTCACGTAGTGTACATACATTAAGGTAGTTAATTTATTTAGAATTTAGCAATCATTATTTTCAATTTTCATACTTTATTTATATTTATCATTTCATAATTTTTTAATTCTGCTAAGATTATTTGTTTAATTATCTGGATTTTGTGAATTTTCAGTATGGTGGCGCTCGAGATTTTTAGATTTAATAAATCGTTGAGATGCGTAATATCAAAGCTGCGTCTGATTTAAGCTCAGCTTTCTTGAACGATGTTTCTAATATTCATAGTTCAATTTGAAAATCTGATATGGTTTTGATTCTCTATCTTTAATAAATCTTAAGATCAAGATTAAAGTGAAATACTTTGTGAACTGCTGTAATGGACTAGTTCAACGGCTTATTTTTGTAAGGCATCTGTTCCTTCAAATTTTAAGGCTGTTTGCCATATTTATTTGACGTCGAGTACTAATAAAAATTGTCAAAATTTTTATTTCGACAATTTTTATTAGTACTCACATAATTGTCTCCTCGTGCAAAGCCTGGTATCCTATGTTAAAAATTTCATTCAATTTTTCAGATTATGTTCAGCAAAAAAAAAAAAATTTAATAAACTCCAAGAGTCTGTCCGAGTTACCTTCTTTGAGCTGACAACAAGACATTTTGAAATATATTTTAAAAAATTTATAAAATTTTTATTCCTAATAAGACCAGGCTTCAGTTTCTTAAAAATAAACAAAAATGTACAATATATAGGCATAATAACCAACACATTTATTTATTTACATGTTTTTACCTGAGAAACAATCACTGAGGTTGTTTTCCATTGAAAACATCCCAGATTAACGTGTCAACTGCGTGATACCACACTTGAGGTAGTGGAGAATAAAAAGGATCTGGAGATAACTGTGCAGTGAAATTGTGCTCCTGTTTTTCTGAAAGAAAACCCCGATTTTTCGAGGTGGGGGCAACGAGGTTACTGAAGAGAACAAAATGGTGTTCTTATGAGGAAAAGCTTCAGCGTTGCGAAAATTGCAGCATTTGGAGACGAGACACCTGCGAGGAGATCTTTTTGAGGTATTTAAAGCTCTCAATGGATCGAGTAAGTTCATTGCTAATGGAATCTTTCCTCATGCTCAGACTACAAACATTATATAAATTCAAAGTGAGGAAAGATGGTTGTAGAATAGAAGTGCAGAAATTTGTCTTTAGCAAGCGGATTGATTGTTGGAACAAACTTCTATCTGTTGTTATGAAAGTGAGTAGTTTGAATAAATTCAAGGAAGAACTAGACAAACTACTGGAGGCGATGGACATTGCCTATTGGAGGCGATGGATTGGAGGTGATTTGAGAAGGACATAATAAACTTAAACAATTAGTTAGATCATTAAATGATTTAAATAATCAAAAAAAAGCATTTTTTAACGAAAAAATTACGTTTGATATGTTTGTTATAACAAATGATTGTTTGTTTTTGGCACTATACGTTGAAATCACTGGTGCTGCTATTACAACTAAGCAAGAACTCTGTACGTACTAACGCTGCCGTCTTGCTGTTGAAGTATTCACACACACACAGTTCTTTTTTTTTTTTTTTTTTTGGTAGTTGTTGGCGCATAGGCTTCTGTGGCCATAATGCACCTCCCAAGGTTTTTGTAGTACTTTGATCCAAGCCCAAGGCGGGAATCGAACCCGCGACCTTTGGGTTGCCAGGCAGGCACTTTACCCACCCGGCTAGCCCGGTCGGCACACAGTTCTATGAGGTGGCCTTATTGGAATACATGGAATATCTCCTACTGATGAGCACCTTTCCCAATAAGGCTGCATGATACACTGGTGTGTAAAACCTAAGGACCAACACTATTTCTAAAGGTTACAACCACAAAATCTTTATTTAAGGTACTCTTCACTGATGAGAGTAGATTCAGTCTCAGCAGCGATTCTCGACATCAGCTAATCTGGCGAGAGGTTGGCGCACGGCATCACCCCGCAAACATCACTGAAAGGGATCGATATGGCGGTCGAGGTGTTCTCGTCTGGGGAGGCGTTATCTTTGATGGACGTATATAGCTCCAGATACTGGAAGGCGGTACTGTAACCGGTGCACGCTACTGTACTGAGGTAATTCTTCCCCAAGTGCGTCTGTTCCGAGGTGCCATTGGCCCCGAATTCGTGTTTATGAATGATAACGCCACACCCCATCGGACTGCAGCTGTTTATATGTTTTTGGTAAGTGAGATCATTGTTCGTATGGATTGGCCTGCCCGTTCCACCGCTAGGAGACGCCTAGCGGCACGTCCACACTCACCAGAAAATGTTCTCCAGCTGAAGATGGCGCTGGAGAATATTTTCATAACTCATCAACAACATTGTTCTAAGTATGAATATTTTCATACTTAGAACGAGGCGGTGCAAAGCCCGCATCGACATTAGGGGTGGCCATATCTCCTACTGAGGACCACCTCTTCCCTTTGTTCCATCTTTGTTAGTAATGTATCTGTTTCATGGCAGCCATGATATGTTGCCATGTTATGCTGCCATTTTTGAATAAAGTCCCTCTGTACCGTTTTGTTTCCGTTGTTGTGTCGATGTTGTTTCCTTCATCATTTCTGCACCTCATGAGGTTCCTTTGGTATGCTTTTCCCATATCCAGGCTACTCCTATGAGAAGCTACAGGTGAAAACCTAACTGGTCCTTAAATTTTGCACACCAGTATACAACTGACATAGGGGTTGTTAATTACATTTTACACGTTAGGGACGAAAACGGGCAACTGACTGAAGATATTTGAAACACCTGAAAGCAGGAATCAGTTTCATATAATAAATGAGAAAATATAAGGTTAAAGAGTAACAGTGTGATGAAAGTTTAATGCACAAGATGGCGGTACATTAAGAAGTAATTTCTATAAACAACTTCTTAATGTGCTTAATTCTTAATTTATGATAATAATAATTATTGTGTTCTAATAAAAACTGACATTCATAGTACATCCCTTAATGTCCCCTCGGGTAACACAGTTGGGGAATTCACCGTCCTCCCCACATGGTGTGGAAAAATACCCGAGTTCGAATCCCATTGATGACGCGAGGAATTTTTATGGTCTTTTTCACAAAGGTAAGTTAAGTGGTCTAAGGCGAGGGTGACATGATTTTCTGCAGGCAAGTCGAATTTTTCGGCCGGTTAACAAAAAATCAACCACAGAACACGTGCAACTTGTAGACATATATATTGCCCTTCCATTAATATCCAGACACTCATCCATGGATGGGAAAACAGGTCCTATGAATGCAACACATCACAGAACCTTTTATAACTATAACTATATGCACACTGGGCTTCGAACAGACAATTGCAAAAATGGTGGACATGCAAGATGACGGGTTCAACAGAATTACCTCAACAGTTCAACAGAATTGATCACCTCAACAAATGCTAGACGTCGATTAACATGGTGCAAGGAGCGCGAATCCTGGACTATAGAGCAATGGAAAACAGTCCTATGGACAGACGATTCCAGGTTCGCACCCTACCAGTCCGATAGTCGTATGGCGAATTCCAGGGGAACAGTTGCTTCCTGATTGTACCCTCCCAACAATGAAGTCTATAAATTGCGTGTGTCCTGAGGTCGATTTTCTGTTTTGTTGGACGAAAAACCCGAGTTTCCAGGAGAAAAAGCCATGCTACCCTAGCCCGAGCCAGACTAACTCAGCCACGTTGTGAAAAAGACTCCTAAAAATTCCCCCCTTCATTGACGGGATTCGAACTCGGGTTTTTTCTAGCTGGCGTTGGAAGGAGGGCGATTCTATGAACTGTTCTACCAACGATGGATTCAGTAGTCATATCATCAAAATCTTCCCCTCCTACCGACGTACCAAGGTCTACCCTATTTCCTGAATGAACCCGCTATGGTCATACATTTTCCCACACACATTTAACGTTGACGGTTTTACTTCTTTCAGCGATAAAGCTATGATTCTGGTACAGTCCACAATTGAGAAATGTTTCCATGCCTCCGTTACTTCAATAGATTCGGAATCAATTTTTTTCCAAAATCCGTTGTAACGATTTTCTGATCTAATGGCTGATTGAAAGAAGTACTAACCTAGTACAATTGTGGTGGTAGGAACAAATCTTCAACGTTTGGATGACTTAAATCTTTTGGATGGCCTGGTGTGCTATCCAATAGTAATAAAACTTTGAAATCTAGATTTTTCCAGAAGTTCAACAAGTACAAGTTCAATAAAGCTCAAAAATACCGTGTTATGGAGATTTATCGAAATTCTCTAACCGTGTTAGAGCGAAACCGTATTATATGGCGATTGCCTGTATACGACATAATATGGGTTAAGTCACTGATGCGCCTAAAAATCCAGACTACATCACTTAATGCTCCTAGTGATCAACGTTCACTGGTGTGGAACAGTCACTACAATCGCAGTCCTCCCACACTGACTAGAAAAAGCCTCAGTTCGAATATTGCCAATGAGGAAAGGAATTTTTACGGGATGAAGAATTTTGTAAAAGCTGTAGACAGGAATGGAGATAACTTTCGATATACAAAATGAAAGTTTTCACCATTAGTGATGCGAAAACTCCACAGACCTTGGAAATCCTTCAAGAGTGTGAATATTTTTTGGACAACAACAGAGCAGACAGCAATAAAATCTTGATTACGAATTTATTACTATTCTCTCTTAATCTCGGCCACAATTTTTCTCTAAAAATATTTTTTCCATACCCATTTATACTTTTTTTCTCAGACAACGTTAGTGCGTGAACATGGGAGAGAACTTGTTCATCGTGAAGATATGGAGAAACATTACCAAGGTAGATGGAAGCCCGGTACGTTGCAAACTATCGCTGGAAGTGTAACCAGTATTCCTCTCTAAATCTATGTGTTTTAGGAAACATCAGACTTCAAATTGGGATTCAGTTCTTCGAAATCCATAAGATGTACCTATATTTCGGAAGCAAAAAACCTAAAGATTTGTAAGCTTTCTGTGATTAACGGAAGTGAAAAATCAATAAAGTTGTCTTCTTATCAATTAATTACTAAGATTATAAATTTAACTTTATAGAAAACAATAAAACTACAGTTTTAGGTTCTTTAAACTTGACCGGTTTAATTTCAACTGTATAATATTTATTACTCCTCTCCCATATACTTTTTTGTCTCTTTCCGACACCAGGTTCAGGAGTCTTACATAACAGTACACGCGAAGCGTGCAAGGGATTTAGCAAAGCCTTGAAACGTAGCCAATGTCTTAAGTGCAGATTGATGTGGTAACTCTTCGATAAACATCTTAAAACACATTCACACGTGGTGTAACAGTGTCTTATATTTTCTTTGAACTTTTAATGATAATTGTCCCGCGTTATCAATTTTCTGATATACGAAAAAACTGGATTCATCATAGTAGTTTCACACCATTCATGTGTTATCACCCACTTATGAAATAATCTTCTGGGATACTTTAGGGAGTGTTCGAGTAAACATAAGTTGTATGAGTCAAATGGAAGGATACTCGAACATATCTTAAAATGACAAAAGACTTAAATTTGTATTATTATTACTGTACTTTGATTCTATAACTGTACTTCCTGGCAAAATTCAAAATATTTCTTTCTCTCTCTTGTCAAAGAGAATATTTTCAATTTTTTTCTGACTTTATTGTTAAATTGATGTATTTTTTACCCTTCATTCAATGGACCCCTGAGGTTCCAATGACTCAGCAGTTTTTGCATTCATCTGTATATATCCCAACATGCCTTATGTTATTAAGCAATCCATTATTGAGTAAGAAGGGGGTAAGAAACCACAAACACCATCACAATGATTGATAGGACCAATTCAAGTCACCAGTGTTTCAGATATTTCAATAAATTTTTTCAATATATAACAGCTGTAATTATTCAAGATGCTTGATGGAAAGATAGGTATTGCATGCATTTTAACTGTCACAATCGTTTTCATGCTGTCGGTATTGAAAAGCAGCGAGCGCCGGTGAGAAGACATCATTCATACTCATTAGGCTAAGGCTATCAGGAGTCAGTTGAAACGACAAACTCCGGTATAGGGTTAAAGAAGCATTGTAGGATCATCTAGATCATCTACTGTTGCACATGGAAGACTGCTGTACAAATTGGAGAGGTATGGCATTAAGGGTAAGTTGCTACAATGGATAAAGGGAATGGTTGACTGGGAGACGACGAAGGGTAGTAATCAATGGGCACTACTCTTCACGGAGTAATGTTATTAGTGGAGTTCCCCATGGTTCGGTGTGGGGCTCATTGTTGTGTTGTATATTTATCACTGATATCGATGAAGGTATATCAGGCTTAATGTCCAAGTTTTCAGATGATCCGAAGGCTGCAGGGTTGTTAACGACAGTAAAGACAATATGCTACTCCAGCTGGATCTAGATAAGTTGGGCAAATGGGCTGAGAAGTGGCAACTAAAGTTTTACATTGACAAATGCAAAGTATCGCATATGGGTAGCAGTAAACAAAGAGAAACGTACCAATGAAAAATACCTCGGGGGTAATTGTGCAGTCAGATATGAAGTTCGCTGAGCAGTGCAGACGGGCTTCCAGAGCAGGTCATGGAGGCTTGTAAATAATACATAGGAATTTTGCTAGCAGGGACAAGGAGGTGATTATCCTGTTGTCAGGCCACACCTTGAGTACTGTGTACAGATCTGGTGGCCTCATTTTAGGAAGGATGTAGAGTTGCTAGAACGAGTACACAGGATGGGAACAAAGGGGTGCTCTTCCCACGAAAAGTCCAAGTTCTGCAAATTGCAGCGTTTGGAGAGTAGGCACCTGCGAGGTGATATAATTTAGGTGTATTCGGCGTTGAATGGGTTGAGCAAGCTGAATGCTGATGGGATCCTTCCTCTTGCTCAGATTGCGAACCTGAGGGGGCATAGATTCAAATTGAGGAAAAGCAGTTGTAGAATAGATGGCTGGAAATTTATATTCCAGCAATCTACTTCCAGCGGGCAGTTGATTGCTCGAACAGACTTCCATCTCTTGTTGTGGAAGTTGATAGCTTTAATAAATTGAAGGCTGAGCTAAAGGGGTGAAATGGCAAGTTTTTTTTTTTTTTTTTTTCTGGGCTGATGTTGCATAAGCTTTCTTTCTTGCATCGTATGCCTCAACTAATACTAATGCTAATGCTAATATCGGAAACGGAACATCTTGTCGGCTGCTCACCGTCCACTGTGGTTAAGGTGTACAAGGAATGGTGTCGACCGGGTCAAACTACCTCCTGCAGACAGAACTGTAAAGTATTACAAAAAGTGATTGTTCGTGGCAGAGGAGGACTGGGTCAAAAATTCTTACAGGGGAAAACAAACAGAATGTATCGCAGCTCAGAATGTAACATTGATAATCACACCGGCCTCAGTCCTTCGTCTCACCGAAGTTTCCCCGGTTAGTCTTATAACTAGTCCGCCCCTGGTTTGTGATGAGTGAAGGGTGCAGTGCATTGTACTGGCTCAACGGCAGGCTGTACGGCAGTCGATATCGCAATATGTATGGGGAATGCAGAACAGTATCCCAAAATGACGATGGGCCGCACACCCAGACGTATGGGGTTGTACAGCAGACACTCCAGAGACGCACTCTCTCTTCACCGCTGATCATCGTCGACGGCCAATGCTGTGGTGTCGACAACACGCTGGTTGGAGGACTGGAAATGAGTGTGCTTGTCGGATGGGTCCAAATATCTGGTACAATACGCTGGCGGATGCCTTCGTGCGTGGTGCAAGCGACACGAGTCCATGGACCCATCGTGCATGGTGCTTGCTCACTGTCCAGCCAGGTGAAGGTGGTTGCTTAATATGGGACATGTTGAGCTGGCGAGAACTAGGACTCCTGTTACTTATGGACCAACGTTCCACTAGTGAGGTCTACGGTAGCTCTTACTTGTGTGAAATGTCTTGTATGACTGTCTTATATATGAACAATTCAGAATGAAACTTAAACGACTAGTACCAGATTTAAGTAGTGGTAATGAGGTCTACTGCCTAATGAGCAGGAAAAGATTTGATGCATTGCAGGAGTCTGCTAGATCTATTTTCCATATGCGCAGGCAGGTGTTAATAATGTCTGCTTCTTAATAATAATGTTAATAATGTCTGCTTAAAGTGTCTCCTGTGCAAATATTTTTTTTTCTCCCAGGCTGGGCTGCCTGGGAGCCAGAAGAGAGGTGGCACCCACTGGTATTGCACTACCTCCGGTGAATATAATCAAGCGCAGCTCCAGGAGACTAGGGACGGGCACTAGGTAGCAGGCCCCCTTGATGGAGCCTGCTCCCTGGTGGTGAAGGGTCTTTTTTTTTTCTTTTTTTTTTTTACACCGCAAACACACTGATGCACACACTTGACACTACAGACCCATTCGTAGAAGTTCTACTTGGATACAAAGTATACAGGTGGAGATGAACGTTTTTCGGGTGCCACCTTAGACATGAACATACCGATAGCTTTTAGGAGACCATGTGCCCCCTGCCATGTTGCATTTTTTTCCCTGTCAGAAACGGGATCTTCCAAGATGATAATGTGCTGGAAGGGCCCGCTCACTGCACAAGTTGTTCGAGAACACAGTAAAGATATCAAACAACTTGATTGGCCTCCAAATTCTCCTGCCCTCAGTCCAACTGAACACCTGTGGGATGTTTTGGAACGACAAGTGAGGGGCATGGACACGCAACCGTCATCTGTTCCGACACTGTGGAAAGTCTTGCAAGTAAGAATGGCTGCAGATCCCTACGGCCGTCTTCAAACATCTAATACTAGTCATACACTGCGTGTGTGCAAAGTTCGTTCCACGCTTGCTGTCGGACAATCATGTGGACTGCAGAAAAAACATCACAGGTGATTTGTTCGAAAGATCTAAGGAGGATCCTAAGAAAAGTGATCACTGGAAATAAGAGTTGGGTGTTGGTCTACGACTCAGGGATCAAGATGGAATAATCCAAATGGCACACAAAAATGTCCCCACGGCACAGGAAGTCTCGTGGAAGAAAATCCAACGTCATCCTCGTCGTCTTTTTCTTTTCTTTCCTTGTTTTTTTTTTTTTTTTTTTTTTGTAGATGAGGGTATAGTGCACCAAGATTTTTTGACTGGGGAAGAAGCATTACTACTGCTTTGAGAATGAAGTTGAAGTTGGAGGCGAAAACGACCTCAACAATAAAAGAATGGGTGGATCATGCACCATGAAAATGTGCCCAGTCACATGGCGATGACAGTCCAACAGTTCTTTTTTTTTTTTTTTTTTTTTCTGCTCCTCCGATCTTGCACCGTCTGACTTCTAGCAGTTCCCTAAACTGAAAATGAGGCTTTGGGGTCATCGTTTTGCTACAGCAGATGACATAAAAGAATACTGAAGAGGCCCTACCACGCGATAGAAAAACAAGATTTTAAAGAATGTTTTAAAGCTTGGGAAGACTGATGGAGAAACCCATTCTCCCCAAAGAGCGTGTGCTGGCTACAGAGGTCGAATGCGCAGTATATAATATCAGTAAATTGCTTGTGCCCTGACTTTTATATGATTGTTAAAATAGTGCCCAATAAGACATTAAGATTTATTTCCATTTAAAGAATTCTTCCTTTAAAATTTTCTCTTCCTTCACTCATTAGTGTTTTAAGTTATTTATTTCTTTTACACTCCCAAATTTTGCCAATATTGTAACATTCTCCTGTTTGCCTCCATCCACTACACTACATTCATAATTTAGGAAGTGTAAAGGTATAAAAACAAACCATGCGCGTTCCTTTTCGAGGTCATAAACACCCAATGACATCAGACGGACTTGCCAGCGAGACAATTTCTTTCACATAGTTTTATCTACTAGCTAGATAATTTCAATGCAACAAGATAATTCAGAGGCTAAATATGCGATGAATTTCCAATATTTATGAATAACACACGAATAAACAGACAAACAAATATCTGATAATAAAAATTTAAGTTTCTAATTTGGACTTCGAAAACTGCGTAATTTTAACATCCTAACAACCAAATTCCCTCTCCTAATTTATGAGAACGCTTTTGTGTTTGAGCCACGCCTTTTTGTCGCGAATTGATGAAAAGGCTTAGTGAAAAGGCACTTATCAAACAACTCTAGATACGAGGAGTGTTTAATAACTTTCTAGACTAGCATAGGTGTTGTCATCTGATGGTAAAAATAAGTTTGTTTTAGTTTCGAAAATAGGCGTAAATCAGATAGGGGCTAGATCTGGTAAGTATGACCTGATGAATTGCAAACATAGCAACAGCCAATATGGAAGCAGGTGCGTTGTCCTTGGGAAACAGTACAGCTTTAGTCAGCTTTCCTGGATTCTTTGTTATCACTGGATTTCTGGATATCTTCTGGTAATTTAGTTACTAAATTAGCATAATATTGTCTGTTTATTTTTTGTCCCATTGGAAGAGGGCCTACCATTATTTTCCCTTTTGAATCCCAGAACGCAGATGCTGTGACTTTGCTTGCTAATCGGACCGACTTAGTATTTTTTGGAGGTGGTGAATCAGAATTCTTCCATTGTTTTCATTAGTTTTTATTCTGGCTGGTAGTAATGAAGCCATGTTTCATCCATAGTTATATCTCTGGCCAGAAAGCTTCATGGTTAACGAGCAAAAGTTTGTTTTGAAATTTGCTGATTGGGTGTCAAAGAGAAGGGAACCCCATCGGTCAGAAACGCTTTTTTCATTTTATGTTGGGTGGCTCATGAGCGCTAGTTCAGCTTCGCCGTACAGAACCCTTGTCATACCTAATTCATTTGACGGAACGTTTTACTCGACTGGAGTAAAACTACCCTATTCTTCTTCGATGTCGGTTCTGCTATGTTTAAATTCAGTCGCCCAATTTTTGACAATTTCATATAATGGAGAAGATTCTCCTAGTGTATATAGAATGTCTACATCAGTATCCTTGTTAAATAGTCTCTTCTTATAAAGATGCTCATTTATTACTGCTCAATATTGAAGTTTTTCCATTTATATAGGCTATAACTTCAATGATCTAAAAAAAAGTGTTATATAAGCCCCAAAAATGCATCTTCCTACTACGAGAGGCTAAACATTTATCAAACAACTTCGAAAACAACCACTGAAATGGACTAATGTGAAAATCTCAAAATCTCACTTAGCTGAACAGAATCCTATAGTAACCTGTTCGCACTGGGAGCACATTTTTCAACCCTCGTGGGTAGCACAGTTGGCAGGATCGCTGTCCTCTCCATACCGGGTGGAAAAGACCTCAGTTCGATGACCGGTGAATTTTTATGGGTCTTTTCTACAACGTGGTTGGGTTGGTGGGTCTCAACAGCACGAGGATAGCATGGTTTTTCTCCCGGAAACTCTGATTTTTTATGGGAAAAAAATCCCATAAAAGAGAAGTAATAATAATAAGTGGCTCTCTTATAGTCTAAAGAATTTTATTTCCAAAATTCCTTTTTTATTATTTGTTATTTGCCAAAAAGTTAAAGAATACATTTCATTAAATATATGTAATTCCGATTCTTTAAATTTTATCATAAATACTCACTAACAATACATAAAAGTGAGCCATTTTGTTTTCATTCAATTTTGGTCTTCCCACTCATGCTTTTCGAAGACAAAACGATATCTTCCATGAGTGTCGCCCCGTACGGTAGCACCTGTCGCACCTGCCCAGTTTTTGCTCTCTATCTTATCATTTTAAGTAATTTGAATCGAAATGTGTTATGTGATGTTTGAAAGGTCATCACTATAATGCATCTGGTCTCTTGAAAGTTACCTGGCAAAGCGTCTTATACTGGTAAAGGATTCAATTCTCCGAAATGACGTTTGAGTAAAAAAAAATACACTTAAAGGGGCAAAGTTCGATAAAGAAGAGAATTTCTCGCGTTGTTTAGGCAAGATAACAGTTCACTATCTCGAGAATAGTGTCGCCGTGAATACAAAGGTGTGTTTGGGTAGCAAAGCAGTTGTTCTTTGTTAAGGTGTGACCATCAGTTTTTTTGTGTGTGTTTGGAATATTCAATCGTAGTAATCAGGTAAATATTTAATATTTAAGAAGTAGCTTAAAAAAATATCGATAAATTCAGTAACGCTTTGAATAACGAATGAATATTGAACTGAATGAAATCACCAGAATAGTGCAATTCCCCATCTGCTTCCTTTTAAAAAACAGAAATTACTACAGTTGAGTAATATGATTCAGTTCATACGACTTGTAAAAATGAAACAGAGGTAATTTTATATACAGGTGTGGCGATTCCTTTCAGGAATCACCAGGACTATTTATCGCATTTCTGGAACCTGTATACCTATCACCAAATGTTGGTGATTTGGCCATTCCTTCCAGGAAATAGATCTATTGCGAGGTTAAGACTTCTGTTTCGTTGGTTGCAAAATGTTGAGACCAGTAGTAGGGTTTTAGGAGCAACAGCGACTAAGGCCATATTGCTGATTGTATATTGTCTGTAAATTGCGTGTTCTGAGGTCCATGAGGACCATGCTGCCTTCCACTTAGGTCGAAGACTAACTCAGCTATGTTGTGAAAAAGGCCCATAAAAATTCCTCACGTCATCGACAGGACTCGAACTCAGGTCTTTTCTATCCCGTGTAAGGAGGACGACGTTCCTGCAAACGTGCTACCCCACGATGGCGTGCAGACCAGACATCTGTGTATTCTCAAAGTATTTAAAACTTTGAAAGGTATTTGTAAACTGTTGTTTGTTTGTTTGTTGTTTGGTTTTTAGGAGCATTAGCAACTAAGGCCATATTGCTCCGGAGATATGCGGTGGTCATTCCCTAACCTTTCCGCATCCTCTGTATTTGGTGGTCACGGGCTATTTGTAAACTAAATATCCTTGTAAATTCTAGATTATATGGTGTGATGGTGAAATAAATTTGCCCCTGTAATCCATAATATGAAATAAAGACTAATGAATGAGACAAAAAAGGTAAAATTATTTATGTAAATACCGTATTTACAGTCTACTTTTTATTACTATGTGGGTTAAACTCCAGAGCAACTAAGGTTATGAGGAGGCAGTATATCATGTCTGTAAATTGTCTGTATTTTGTTAGTTAGTTGATTTTCCTGTTTTCTTCACCATCCGGGAGAAAAAAACTATACTACCTGACCTTGCTTGACACCGACTAACTCGGCCACGTTATGAAAAACAGTCCACAGAATTTTCTCATTTATGGGATTCGATCCTAGAATTTTTCATCCTTTGTGAGAAGATGGCAATTACATGAACTATGCTACGCGCGAGGGCTTGTTTTAGTCAGAACAATTTATTACCTAATCTTATAAACCCTCCATTCGTACTATATGTATAAAACAAGTCATGTGATCGATGAAAATTGTGTGATTTTCTGGGAGAAAAAACTACGTTTCTTATGTCTTCTTTTCATTGCACCCCCAAAACAAGAAAAACTGATTGAAGAATTTATGCAATTTTATAGACAGATATACTGACCCCTCATGTCCTGAATATTGTAAATTCAAAGAATTTGAAATAATCATGCAATAATAATTTTATTAATATTTCTATACTTTAAAATAAAGAAATTATTAATAAGAATTCGTTTCAAACAAATAGATACGTGTACTTATTATAAGCAAATCAAATAAATGCATGTGGAGGAAGTGAACAAAATATATTATTTGAATGATAAAATGATAAACTTTAATGATAAAGCTGAAATCATGGCTTCTGGCCTTAAACTAAATCTGTGATTTGATGATGAGTACAGTGTACGAAACATAATTTGGTGTTTGATACGCATATGATAAATAAAAATTCAGACTTAAATTTTTGAACGTATTTTTGGATTACTAATTATCGTTCATGATCTCCGAAGGGTCATTTCTCCTCTTACCCTTTGCCTTACCTTTTTCTTTTCCCTGATATCTTAAAGGTAGCTTCTTCAGCAAGTAGTAAGTAATGGGTTGAATTATGCACAATTCAACTCATTACTTACTACAGTTTCAGAGAGAAAAATGCAAATTCGAATCCTAGGGTCTAAGAACATAGTTCTGTTTAATTATTTATTTGATCAGGTCAATCAAGTAACCCTGGCAGAGCCGTAAGATTGTACAAAGCGTAGTACACTGTACTCCGTATACATACACTCAGTAATCACTGAATTATAACCACCCCATCCATAATGGACTATGCCGCAAAGCTCGCAGTGTAAAAAGCCGAACAGCTACGTACACTAGAGCACTGATAATTTGCATCTAGTAGTGCAAGCCAAATTGATAAATTAGCAGTTAATGGAGCATAGTAAAAATATCACGGAGTTTCAAAAGGGCATGATTGTGGGAACTCGTGCGTCGGGTGTTTCCATATCGGAACCATACTTCTTGTCGGTTGCTCACGGTGTACAAAGAGTGGAGTCGTACTGGTCAAAGCACATCGCGCCGAGAGAACTGTAAAGGATTACGCAAGGTGGACGTTCGTGGCGAGCGAATGGTGTAGTGCGTTATATGTGCTCAACGGCAGGTCACTAGGCAACAACTGGCATCGCAATACAATATGGGGAATGCAAGAACAATGTCCAAAAGGACGATAAGCAGCACACTCAGTCGTATGGGGTTCAACAATAGACGACACAAGTGACACTCTCTCCTCACCGTTGATAATCGTCGACGGTGAATTCTGTGGTGTCAACAACAAGCTGGGTTGGACGCTGTAGGACTAGAAACGAGTGTGCTTGTCGGATGAGTCCAGGTACCTGGTGGAACACGCCGATCGACGCCTTCGTGTGTGGCGCAAGCAACGAGTCCCATGGACCCATCGTTCATGGTGCCCAATCATCCCGGCAAGTGGCAGTGGTTACTTAATATGGAGCATGTTTTGCTGCCAAGAACTAGAACCCCTGGTGCGTATTGACCAATTTTTCACTGGTGAGTCTTTTTGTGTGTGTAACTTGTTTGGCTCTAGACTTGAGTCAAGCTCCACCTTGAAAAATCTGTGTTGAAAACAGTAGAACTGGTAGACGGGTAGACCAACACTCGGTCGACCGCTGCCCAGCGCCTGTGCCTAAGTACGAAGAGCTCGACCTGTTACTACTATTTAGTGCTGCTTCACCTATAAATCGTCAAATGGAGAAAGTGCTATACCAAAGGACATGCACACCTCCGGCTGCCCAACCTAAGGAAAAAAAAAAAAAAAGAAGAAACAGAAAAAAATATATATCTAGTGGCAAAGAACCTGTCCCATTCTTAGGGACATATATACACTGTGCCGTCACTTTATTAGGTACACCTACCTAGTAGCGTGTTGAGCCTCCTTTAGCCTTCAAAACAACCTGAATTCGTTAAGGCATGGATCGAACAAGATGCTGAAAACGTTGTGCAGGAATGCACACACACCCATGCAGACATGAGTGTGTCACGCAGTTGCTTCAGATTCGATGGAGGTTTAGGCCTGCAGCAAACAGCCATTTCAAGCTCATCCCAAAGATGTTCAATAGGATTGAGATCCGCAGACTGAGCGGGCCACTGCATCAAAGAAAAGTCATTGTCATCTTCCTGAAATCATTCCATAGTGATTCGGGCTTTATGCATCAGCGCATTATCCTGCTGGAAGTAACCATCTGAGCGAAGATAAACTGTCAACATGAACGGATGCACTTGGTCAGCAACGATGTTTAGGTACGATGTGGCATGCAGATATGAATCTATGGCTATCAATGGACTCAACATGTGCCAAGAAAACATTCCCCACACCATAACACTGTCCCCACCATCTTACACAGTAGTCGTGAGACATGACGGGTCCATGGATTCATGTTGTTTTCGCCAAATTCTGAGTCTCCCATCAACATGATGCACCAGGAACCTCGACTCCTCAGACCAAGCAACTGTTTTCCAATCCTCGATAGTCCAGTGCTGGTGTTGCTGTGCCCAGAAGAGGCGAGGCGTGCTCTCTTGTTTTTCATTGATAACAAAGGTACGCGATGTGGCCGTCGGCTGTTGTGGCCCATTCGCGACAAAGTGCGACAAGTGGTCCGTTACGATATTTTGTTCTGCGCACCAAGGTTGTATTCTGACGTGATGTGCGACATTGTGTCCGTCTGTTTGCTTTCACAATTCTAGCCATCCGCCTCTGACCTCTCTCATCAACAAGCGATTTTCTTCCACAGGAGTGCCGTTGAGAGGATGTTTTCTGTTGGTTGCACCATTCTCGGTACATCCTTGAAACTGTGGTGTGCGAAAAGTTCAGAAGAACTGCCGTTTCAGAGATGCTTTGCCCTTCACGTCTTGCATCTACTACAATGCCACGTTCGAAGTCCGTTAGATCACTCCCCATTCTTGCTACAGTTTGTACGCTTAACTGATACTAGAAAGGTTGTTCTGCTGCATTTATATCCACAACTGTGGTCATGTGACTTGCAACGTTGTGGGCAAACAATTTGTGTGCACAGCAGGAGTGTACCTAATAAAGTGGCAGCACAGTGTATATCCCAACATCAGACCCCGATGTTAAGATGTACCTGAAAAAATCTGCCACTCAGCACGATATTATGAAACAAGACCTATCAGGCCAATTTTGCTATCAGACCAGACGTTCAAATTCATTCATGACCACGCCTTGTGGCCAGTTCATATTCACTAGGCCGCCGTAGCCTAGTAGTCAGGTGCGCGGATGCATAAGTACACGTGCCTTGAGTGACCGGGGTTCGAGCCCGTGACTGCTGAATACAGTGCTGTTTCTTGTATTCTGCCTATCTTGTTAACTCCTCTGACCGTTTAGTCGTCCCGGAGTATAAACAGAAAATTTGTTTATTATTAAACTTAACAAAATACTAGTAAAAAGCATATCTGGTTTTAAAAACCCAACCTAAGGAAAATTTGATCAAAGGCACTTTAAGTCATAAACATTAGGAAAATAATCTATATATTATATACAGTTTGTTTAATTATAACATTCCATGCTCATTAATGGGATCCACAGTTACCAAGCTTAACATATTTTTATAAGGATTTAAAAATCAAAGTCAGTATTAGAACATTTATAAAGAGTTAAAAGTCGAAATTACTTATATAAATTAAAAGATATAGTTTTAGCACATTTTGTAAAACTGGTATTAATAACTTGACATTAACATCAGATATAACTTATTCATAAATATTCAAAGAACCTATTCATGAGAGAAATAGTTATCTATATAGCTGTCTATGATCAGAACACATGATTAGTGTCCCTAGAAAATATACATTAAAACCTCAACCCTCAATAAAATATTTAAATTCCAAAATAATACCACACGAAATTACATTTTATTATTAAATTCACTCTAAAAGCCTAAATTAGTTATTAAGTTGCGCTTTCCTAGTAATTTCCATCAATACAAGGCAGAATTTATAAATTAGACTTTTATGGCCGACTTCGTGAGCGTGGCATCATGTTATATGAAATTTTGATTTTTCCAACTTTAACATTAGGCGTATTTTAAAATCTAACCACCAGGGGGTCAAACTATAATATCCTTAAAAAAAGTAATTTGTTACTAGTTACTATAAATACTGTATCATTTCTCTGTAACCAAGAGCTTCCTTGGAAACCACTTCAAAATGAGCTGAAAAGAAGCCCAATTGTATTAATTCCTCTAGAAGACTTAATACACGTTAGAATATAACAGGAATACATAGAATAAGCCCTATAATTTACACGGAGACTACACGGCTTGTGTATTTATTCTTGCTCTTCCTTCGAGACTACATTTGAAAGATCGGTTCCTGCCTTATCAGAAGCTCCACCTGGTTCAATCCCTGGATGCTGACTTATTTAAAATCATAGATGATAAAAAGTATAGACGGATCATCCTAGATCTGCACGTGGTCTCCAGAACTACCAACTGATCTCAGATCGTAATGGCGGGGCAAGAGACTCTCAGAAAACTGGACTTGAGGAAAAGCTTTTGTTATCACAATTTGTTATTTTTGTTATTTTGTATTATTTTTGCTTTCAAGTCAATGTTATCTGCTATGAGTACTTTTTTTTTTTTTTTTTTTTTATTATATAATTTGCTTATAATTAATCTTTACAATTTCTTTATTATCTCTGCCGTTTGTTAACCTCTGGCATGGTGCCGTGAAGGGTATTGTATGGTCGTGGTACCTGCGTGTACCGGTGAACTGTACAATAAAGATCTTATTTATTTTTTAAGACTACACGACTTGTGTATTTTTATCTAAATATGCTGAAATTATTACATTAATCTAATACACTAGATTTGAATCTAAAGCATCCTAGTCAAAGGTTATCAAACTCATAGAGCAAATTTAACTTAGGAATAATCCATATACACATTCTCTAATTATTTAATTATTAAATAAACACGAAATAATGTTTATAATAAAAACAAATTAGAACCTAATTGACCTTTCGTTAGAGGTATAGTTTCCAATATACTTTAATTTATTGTCCACTTAAAAACCTTATTAGAAATGGATTGGAATGCTGCAAAGTTCTTGCGTCATGGATCAAAATGTTGAGATTGTCTATCCCTATAGGTAGAGTACACAGAAACAATTCATTTCTAAGATCTTCATACGCTGGGCAGTAGAGCAGAACATGTGTACAATCTTCTGCCGCACTGCAGAAACACAAAGGATCTGGTTCAAGCCTAAATTTACATAACCTGTCCCTCAATGAGCCGTGGCCTGTGTACAAAATAAGCATGTTCTGTACCAGACAGACTATTTAATTGCGTAATTTGTACATGCTGCAAAACCTCCCTAAATTTAGACCAGTCTGTAGTGCTGATGGAGAAATGATTTATACCCTGAAGATGACAAGAAGAACCTCCACCATTAATATTTTGTATTGAATCAAAGGAAATGGCATGGTGATCGCTATTACACATGTTTGGACAGACAAGCCAGTTTTCAACATGTAATGACAAGGACGCAGAAGTGAGGGTAAGGTCTATATTACACTGTCCGTGCACATTCCAAAAGGTTATGGGCAAGTTGGAACGATTATGTACATTCCAGAATAAATTCTTTGAATTTATTCTGGAATGTACAGTACTATCGTTAACTGCACTGTATCAAAGTTGAGATTTTGCGTTGGAATCGGTGGAAACCAATATATTTACACTGGGGAAGGTTCTCAAAATTTCTTCCAAAAGATGAATTGGTACTTCTATATCACCATTCGGAGCACAATATAATGAAATTCGTAAAAGTCCAGGTAGAGAAGGGTGTACAGAAACGGGATATGATTATAACAGTAAGACCATTGAAAATAACAATGGCAGTTTCTGGTTGCTCGGTTTCAAATGCCACTACTCTGGCAACCAACGGGTAGCCAACGACATGATAATAACATTTTAGCCAAAGTAGCTTTTGCGCCATCAAACCCCCATAACAACAACATGATATAATTTATCCCATTGTCTGCACATGTAATAGGGCTGCTGAATAGCGAAATATCCACTTTATACTGTAAACAAGAAACTCTTAACTCTTCTGTGACACTATGTGAACGTTGTGCATTCGCTTGCATAATTTTTAAGAAATACTTATTAGTAGATCTATTGTAATTTAGATGGTTTATTTGCATATTATTCATTAACAGTTTTCAGCCTTGCAAGTTCAACTGCCCTTCTGTATTCTAGACCGAGTGGATCCCTAACAGAATGTGCACTGTCCCTGTTCCTCCTTTTTACCGTTTATACAACTCGGAGATTGTTCTTTGTGGGGCAATGTCATATATATGTCCTCCAGCCGCACAATGACCGCAAAGCACGGTCTTGTTAGTGCAAAACCGTGTGAGGTGGTCAAAAGCCAAGCAACGGAAACATTTTGTCGCTATTGTAAATTTCCTATATTTGTGGTTGAAAAACCCAAGAAAATTGAATCATTTTCAAAAATATGTCTAAGGAGTCTAGGTGAGAAACCTATTACCCAATTTGTCACTTTTGTCTTACTTCCAGAACTAAAGCGTAGCGTTACTTCTTCTTCTTGTATCTCTTCAAGTGAATAGCCGTAATCTTTTAAGATTTTAGCAAAAATGTCCTCTATAATTTCTTCCTTTGTTAAATCTTTTGACAACTCATAGACAAATATCGTACGAAAAATTGATTTTTGATTTATCTGACTGTAGCCCTACATCTCGAAATGTAGAAGATTGTCGAAGTAACTCTAAGTCAGGGGTCGTCAACCTTTTAATACCTACCGCCCACTTTTGTATATTTGTTGATGGTAAAATTTCCTTACCGCCCACCGGTGCCATAGTAACTTAATTTAGTGCAAGTGCGAAGAATTTTTAGAGGGGAAGGTTTATAAAAAATATGTACTTAAATTTATCTTTTCATTTATCCTTTATATATGTTTATACATAGAATTATCTATTATTAAATTTAAATTATTAAATTTAATGAATTTCTGCATCTCCATCGATATTAGTGCGGGAGCTGCTTAAATTGAAGAAAAAGAAAGTTAAATGTGAAAACAATAAAGTTTATCGAAATTACTTTTAATTAATGATTAATGAGATCCTTGAGGCTGATGCTGCGAGACTAAATATTTGATATCTGGTTCGATTTTCGTAAGGAACAAACGAAGGTCTCATCTTCCGGTTATATTAAGAAAGTTTCTCTGTTTGGTGATAATATGATTAACAGCACTAAAGCCTGATTCTACAAGATATGAGGTAGGGAAAGGTATCAATAAATTAAATATCATTTTCCACATATTTGGATATAACGCAGGCATTTTTTTTTTTTATTTTGCCAGAGTTTTTGGTATCCACCACTATCGAAATTATATTTGCTCTCTTCATCGTATTTAAGTTCTAATAGTTCTTCTTGGCAAGTTATATCAACCTCAGCAAAATTTGCAGTAAAAGGATCTATCATTCAGTCATACCTTCAAGTTAAAAATATCTATAAATCGTTTTTCCATATCCAATTTAAGTTTGTTGAGGTGGCTACTGAACCTTTCAATCTCCTCTGGAGTTACATCATCTTTTATAGATGACAATTTGGGAAACTGATGAAATTCTCTCTTCAAAAGATTATGACGGAGAAGATCAAGTTTTTCGATAAATAATGACACAATATTTTTGCAACTGATAAGAGTTATATTGGCTCCTTGAAGCTGCAAATTAATTTCATTAAATCTCTTGAAAATGTCTGCCAAATAAAAGGCATCATTCTTTACTGTTTTTAATTGTTGACAGAGACCAGCCTCATTATTACTTTCAAAAAACGGTATGACACTATCATATAATGCTACAAAACGAGACAAGCATGTACCCTTTGAGAGCCATCGAACTTCTTGTCTAAAAGTAACCTAATAAATTGCTCATTATTGTCCTGGCACAGCTATTGAAACATTTTATCATCTTTGGCGTTAGATTTGATCTTATTTACAGCGCTAATTATTATACTTAATGGTGAATGGAGACTTGTACTTAAATGTTTTCCTACAAGATGTTGTCTGTGCACCACACAATGAATACACAAAACGTTTGGCACTTCTTCCTTCAAATAAGAAACAAATCCACAGCGACTTACCATTTATGGTGCTCCATCAGTAGCGCATGCAACAATATTGTTCAAGGGTATATCATTTTTTTGCAAAGTATGATTTCTCAGCATTAAATATTGATAATCCTTTTGTATCTGTAATAAGATTTACAGTGAATAGCATTTCTTCTTGCAATGTATTGTTTTCGTCAAGGTACCGTACATATGTCATCAATAGAGCATTATTATCTGCAATGGTAGACTCGTCCAACTGTATGGAAAATGAAGAGTTTTGGAGAATACCTATAAGTTTATTTTCAACATTAACCGCCATTTCGTCAATGCGTTGCTTTACTGTGCTATCGCTGAGGGACAATGTTTTTAAAAATTTAGGTATATCCTGATGCATTACTCTTGAGATAATCTTTTTGATAGAGGGTATTATCAAAGTTTCTCCAATATTATGGCTTTTACCACTCTTTGCAATTAGTTGTGTTTTGTGATATACGATAAGCTGCAGTTAATCCATCTTCGTTTTTTGCATGTTGTTTCTTAGAATGATGCAGTTATTGTCGAACGATTTTGAAATATTTTATACATTTCTTGAAAATATTCAATGGGCTTATCTTTATCTTTATCTTTTCAATGCTTTGTAGCAAGATGTTCTCGCAATCGACTTGTCTTCATTGCTTCATTGGATAATGTCTTGTGGGACAGTAGACACATTGGAAGCTGTTTATTTGTAACAGATTCGATGAAACCCATCTTCAGATACTCTGGTAAATAGCCACAGCGTATTTCTTTTTTTGAGACATGAATTCATCACAATTTGTTGCCCAATTTATCAACTCGTTCCAAGCCGTGGACGCGTGCTTACTCTCACAAATCTAACCACGCCCCCCCCCCCCACCATGAAAGAGATACAGCTCGAAGACTGACTGATGGCCGGTGGTAAGCCCCCGCCCTCGTTATGCGCACTAAACTAGTGCCTTTGGCTACGGAGCTCATTCGTTGCTCCCTCGTCCACGAGTATACTTCGAGGTGTCCGGTGAATTATTATCTATATTCAAAGTTTAGAGATGGAATTCAAAAGAAAATTGCAAAAGCATATTTTAAAAAGTCAAATTCGCGAAGTTGTTAGCAATGTATTCGATATATGGAGGAAGAACAAAATTTGTAACAATGGACAAAAATCCCCCACCGCCCATCATGAAAGCTTGACTCGCCCACTAGTGGGCGGTAAGGACCAGATTGACGACCACTGCTCTAAGTCCTCCTTGTTAGTAGTTTCGACTAACACCCATTGTTTTTCACAACTCTGACATTTTTAATTTTTAAATTTTTTTGTTCAGAACGCAAATATTTAGTTATAATTCCTTTAAACTCCAAGTCTGAGGCCAGCTTGGAATCTTCCACCGGTCTAAAGATCGCTACATGCTGAGGGACATTAAGATGCGTTGCGACAGTCGTAGCTTTTTTTAGCATTAGCATTAGCATTAGTAGAGGCATTTGATGCAAGAAAGTAAGCTTATGAAGCATCAGCCAAAAAAAAAAAAAAAAGCTTCCATAGGAACCCCTTCCCCATTGTCAGAAATATTATAATCCTGCCTACGTTCTGCTCCGTGACTTCTGTCAAGCCCTCGTGGGTAGCACAGTTGGCAAGATCGCGGTCCTCCCCACACCAGGTGGAAAAGTCGTGAGTTCGAATCCTGTCGATGAAATGAGGAATTTGTATGGGCCTCTTTCACAACGTGACTGAGTTAGTCGGTCTCTGGAGAGGGTAGCATGGTTTTTTCCTCTCGGAAACTCCGGGAGAAAAATCGACCTCAGAACACACGCAGACAATATACATGGAGTATTATTTCCTTAGTCGCCGATGCTCCTAAAACCCAATAACAACAACTCTCAAAATACATCTGCTTCTGTTGTGACGAACGGATCTTAAATATGTCAGCATAAGATGACTGTAACAATGATGTCATTCCAACATTTACTTTCATAATTTGATCAAACATATTAGCTCTCACTTGTAATTTCTTGGTCTTGATTTTTAGTTTCTCATTTTCTGTTATCAATGACGTGGTAATCACTGATTAGTATGCCGGTAGCTCTTAGTAGACTATATGAACCCTGCCATGTTGCAATTTTTCCCGGACCAAAACGGGATCTTCCAAGAGGCTAATGCGCTGTGTCTTCGCGCCCGCACTGTGCAGAGTGGTTCGAGGAACACTTAAGAAATCATCGATGTTGATTGTCCTCCAAATTCGCCTGACCTCAATTTAATTGAACACCCGTGGGTTGTTTTAGAACAGGAAGTGAGGAGCATGGACAAACAACGGTCATTTATTACTACACCGTGGAAAGCCTTGCAGGCAGCATGGATGCGGATCCCTCCGGATGCCTTCAGACACCTAGCATAGTCAATGACTAGGCAAATAGCTGCTGTTATCCATGCGAACGGTGGCCCAACACAGTATTAGGTTGGTGGTCATAATTCATTGATCACTAAGTGTAAGGTTAAAGGAAATCCGAACGGCAACAGAAGAAGTGCATACGAAGATAGCGGAGAGTATACCATCCTGAAGCAGCCCCTGGTGAGAAAGACTATTGACTGAACTTCTTCCGTATTCAGATATGTTTGCAGGATACCTCTCAGGATATATAGTGTCGTTGATCTTATAGCGGTGTCACAAAATGTGGAAGAGAACAGGAATTGCAATTCTCTCTTAAGCTAACTTTATATGGAGGGAGACGATGTCTAATTGGTTCTCTGCTTCATAGTCTGCTGTATGCTTAAAACTATTTTAAAGAGGTTAGTAGTTGTTGATGTCTTAATTGAAAGTTAATAGGACATTATTTGAAGCAGTGACCTACAAATACTGATTGAACAAGTTTTTCAAAAATTTTCCGGAGTGAGTAACCAACTGAAATATGTCAGAGATCTTTGAATTACTAATCTTGGGAATGAGTTTGATTAGGCAGTAATTCTTGTTGAAAACTTTCAAAAGAGGTCAGTAGTAAAAGAACTATTTAGAAGGGTGTTTAATAATTTAATTAATTCTTTATAGTGAAGGAAAATGAGCACAGATTTGGTCAAGTGGATTCGGGCAGGATCAGCAACTTCAGGTTACAACTCACAAATTCTGGAAGGATTTTATTGTGCCGAATAAAAGTTGAAATGTAGATTTTGACTTCTGCGTTTGTCTGTTCAACTTAGATACTGATCACCTTTCGATGTGTTTGCCCATGGTCGGACTTCGCCTGTCTCCTGGAATTATATCCTTGAGGTGACAATTATGACAATTTCAGATACATGAATTTACTTGGAGGACTTCACATGTTTTTGGTACATCTCCATCTTTCCAATGGCCATCGCTGGCAATCACGAGAGTTGAGGGAGGGGTGGTGTGGGGTGGAGGCAAGTGGATCAGCTGCCCTACCGGACATTGTGGAATGAAATTCTCTTAGCATATGAATATATTTTAAATAAATTTTAGAATATCTTCTTTTAAATAATTACCGTATCATGAATGTATAATTTTAATAGATTTACCAAAACACCTACTTTTATGTTATAGGTTGACAGTTAAATCTGAATATGAAGTACTTAATTCCTATCTTCGCACTTGGTAAGTACCTTTAAGAAATACAACCATAAAGTGATGGAAATGATTATGTCATAATTTGTATTCCGATCTATGTTTTTTAAAAATATATTTTAATTCCTCTCTTTCAGAAAGAGTTTTGTGAGTAGGCACATTCTCATAGTGAGAGATCATTGAGTTTTTTGACGAGTTTTATTTTTAATGAAAGAAACAGAATTTATTAGTCATCTAAGAATTTCCCAATTAAGTGAAAAAACTGATTATATATATAGGTGATCTTGGATGCGCTCATAAACCAGACCATTGTTGCAGACCATTGCCACATGCGGCAGAAACCTTTTGGTAACCAGACAAATGGATATCTTGCAAAATTTAAAATAAAGTAAAGCATTTAAAGCAAAGTTTCATGGGAGGTGATCTTGGATATGCTCAAAGCTGGCATAAACCATCTGGATGTGGAAAAATGTTTATGATTCTGGGCATACCACTTAGGTGGCTTTGGGCTAACCATTGCCACCCGTGGTGGCAATGGTTAGCCCAAACCTTTTAGTAACCAGAGAAATGGATATCTTGAGGACAGTGATCTTAGATGTGCTCAGAGCTGGCATAAACCAGCTGGTTGTGGAAAAACGTTTATGATTCGGGGCATACCAATTAGATGGCTTTGGCTAACCATTGCCACTCGTGGCAAAAACCTTTTGGTAATAAGAGAAATGGATATCTTGAGGGCAATGACCTTGGATGTGCTGAGAGCTGGCATAAACTAGCTCTGAGAACATCCAAGACCATTAGATTACATGCGCTTCACTCTTACCAGTTGATACATATGTAATGTAGGCGTTACAATACTTGTCTGTATTACTGAAGCAGTTGTATATTTCCATCAAGAGGTGAATCATAAACGTTTTTCCGCAACCAGCTGGGCAGGTCAAGAATATTTGAATCGGTTCGGGATTGAGAGATAACCTCATTGCGAAATGTAATGTGCAGCGTTGACATCTCGCACCTGTACTCCTCGAGATCCTGAGCCAAGTCGTAATTTCGATAGCGTATTATTCGTGGATACTGGCAGATCTCGTTAGCACTGCATGTGTAATTTGTGACAAAGCATGACAGGGTAACATTATAGTAACATGATAGTATGATTGTAACAATACAAGTACTTGTATTGTTGCAATCATACTATTCAACAAATGGCTACAATCAAATGGATAATTAGGCTACGAAAAGGAAACGTGGGTAATTGTGCAGTAGATATTAAATTCTCTGAGCAGTGCAATCATTCTACCAGGACAGATCATGGGCTTTTGTTAATGAAAGACAGCAATTTTGCTAACAGGAATAAGAAGGTGATTACCTCATTCTCCCCATTCTATAAAGCAATGATCTTGAGTATTGCACGCAAGTCTGGAAGCCCATTTTAAGAAGGATGTGAAACTGTTCGTACGGGTGCAGAGTAGAGCAATAAGATTGGTGAGCAGAACAGATGGATGCTCTTGCCAGGAACGGCTTCAGTTTTATAAATTGCAGCATCTGTAGGTTAAACAACTACGATAAAAAGAGATGACCCTGCACAGGTTGCAGACAAATTGAACAGTTATTTTGCATCTACATTCACACATGAGAAACTCTTTAGAGAAGGAGTTGCCAGAAGTTTATTTAGTTCCTCTAACAGGAACAAAGTCATTTAGTTCCTCTAACAGAAACTAAATGACTTTGTGATAACTGAGAGGAAAGCGAAGGAGAATTTGTTGAAGATGGACATAAAAAAGGCACCTGGAGTGGATGGAATATATCCAATGATACTAACGATTTTCTTACCTCCTTTACCACAATTATGAGAGCACCATTCAGGGGAAGTCGCTCTGGCTGGAGATGTGCAAATGTATCCTAATTCATGAAGGGGATCAAAAGACTATAAATAATTACAGATCTGTTAACTTAACGTTTATTCAAGAGAAAATAATGGAATTACCTAAAAAAGTAATCCGGGACCATCTGGACAGGCATGCAATTATACGGCAATCACAGCATGGATTTCTTAAGGGGTCTTGTTTAACCAATCTGATAGGTTACTCTAATGCAGTGACAAAGAAAGTGGACGCAAAAAATTTGACATCATATACATGGATTTCAGGAAGGCTTTTAATATTGTTGCACATAACAGACTGCTATACAAAACGTAGCATTGTGGCATTAAGGGAAAGCTACTGATATGGATAAAAGGAGGGTTAAGTGGAAGAAGACAGAGAGCGGTTATCAATGGGCACTGCTTCTCATGGACTAATGTTATTAGTGAAGTTTCCCATGGTCCATTGATGGGCTCATTGCGGTTTTCAATATTTATCAATGATATTGATGAAGGTATATCAGGCTTAATGTCTAAGTTTGCAGATGATGCAAAGGTTGGCAGGGTGGTTAACGACAGTGATCAGGGTGAGATCTAGAAAAGGGTCAATCTGCTGAGAAATGGCAGCTAAAGTTTAACTTTGGCAAATACAAAGTACTCCATATGAGTAGCAATAACCCTAGAATGAGTTATCAACTGTGAAATACTACACTCAGGGTCATCATCATCAGCCATTTTCAATCCACTGCAGGATGAAGGCCTCTCCAGCAACTTTCCAGTTCCTTCTGTTTTGAGCACTGGCCATCCATTTACTACTCAAAAACTCATGAATTTCATCTATCCACCTCCGCCTTTGTCTTCCAGGTTTTCTTCTAGCTCCTCTTGGGTACCATTCTGTTATTTTCTTAGTCCATCTGTCATCATGTCTTCGAGCTATGTGTCCTGCCCAAGACCATTTTAGTTCTTTAGTTTTGATAAGAATGTCCTTTACTTGAGTTTGCTGCCTAATCCACGTGTTTCTCTTCTTATCTAACAGTCTGATTCCCAATATAATTCGTTCCATTCTTCGCTGTGTAGTTCTTAGCTTCTCTTCCATTCTTTTGGTGAGTGCCCAAGTTTCACTTCCATAAGTCATGGTGGGGAGTATACATTGGTTCATTATTTTACGTTTCAGACAAACTGGGATATTGCTCTACAGTATGTGACTATATTTCCTGAATGCTATCCATCCAAAATTTATTCTTCTCTTGACTTCCAGCCATTTATCATTATTACAGCTAATAACTTGTCCCAGATAAGTATATGACTCCACCTTTTCAATTACTGCTCCTTCAATCATTATTTCCCTTTCCGTGGCATACTTGTTCATCATTACTTTTGTTTTAGCCATATTCATCTTTAGTCCAAAATCCTTACTAACTGTGCATAACTGATTAAGATTTTCCTCTAATTCTTTGGGATCGTGGCTTATGACCACAATGTCATCTGCAAATCGTAAATGGTTTAGGTACTCTCCGTTCACATTGACTCCTTTCTGCGACCAGTCTAATCTTCTGAAAGCTTCCTCAAGGGCAGCAGTAAACAGCTTCGGAGATATTGTGTCTCCTTGTCGAACTCCTTTCTCGATTTTAAATTTGCTACTGTCTTTGTCTAGTCTAATAAAGGATGTAGCACTCTCATATATTTTCTTCAAAATCATAATATATGGAGTATCTATGCCTTGTCTTTCCAGTGCCCGAAACATTGCCTTATGCTGTATGGAGTCAAATGCCTTTTCATAATCCACAAATGCCAGGCATAATGGTGTTTGATATTTATTCGCTTTCTCCATTAGCTGTGATATTACTTGAAGGTGATCCATAGTTGAGAATCCTGTCCTAAAGCCAGCTTGCTCTTTTGGTTGATTCTCATCAAGTATTCTTTCTAATCTGTTAGTAATGACCCTTGTGAACAACTTGTAGATATGGGATAACAAGCTAATTGGTCTATAATTTCCAATTTCTGATTTATCTCCTTTCTTATGCAGCAAAACTATGATTGCATTATTCCACTGCTTAGGCATCACACCTTTTCTAATGCACTTTGTGAAGAGCCTTGCCAGTTTTTGTGTTATGTCTCTTCCTCCCAATTTTAACAACTCTACAGTAACTTCATCTTCCCCCGGGGCTTTCCGATTCTTCATTTTCTTCAATGCATGTTCTACCTCATCAGGAAGAATATCGGGTATGTCGTATGTGTTGCTACTTTGAAATCCATCTTCCCCACTGCTGGCATCATTCCCCTGCTCCTTGTATAATTCTCTATAGTAGTCTTCTGCTATTTGAATTATGCCTTCTCTGCTGTGTATAAGTACACCATCGCTATTCTTCAGTTTCAGTATCATTTGTCTTTCTGTATTACTGCTCATGGCTGCTGATTTAAATCCTTTGTTTTCCCTTAATGCTTGTTCTACTTTTCTTGTGTTAAATCTTCTTATGTCCTCTCTGAGTCTCTTTCTAATGGCTTTGCATAACTCAGTATACTCAATTTTCTCCCTGTCAGTGTTTTTCCTGCTCTTCATTTGTCGTCTTTGGTTCATCATGACAACTGTTTCTTGACTAATTTTTTCTTCTTTGGATTTCTGTTTCCCTATAGGTTTCTTGGGCTTTATCACTTTCAGAAAGTTGTAATATTCCTCGTCGATATCTTGGCCCTGAGCAGTCTGCAGAAGCTCAAACTTGTTCTTAAGTTCCAGTACATACTTTTTTTTCTCCTCTTCTGTTATTTCAAAGACCTTTGTATTATTTACTCGAGTCAGTTTTTTCCTTTCCTTTCCTACATCTATATCAAGTGTACATCTTACCATTCTGTGATCACTTCCAACATTTACCTTATTCAGGACGGTAACATCATTCACAATATATCTTCTGTTAGTGAGGATGAAGTCGATTTCATTAGTTGTTAATCCATTTGGACTCTTCCATGTCCACTTTCTGTTCGCCCTTTTCTTGAAAAAAGTGTTCATTACTGACAGTCCTTGAGATTCTGCAAATTACACAAGTCTTTCACCTCTTTTATTTCTTTCACCAATTCCAAAATTTCCTATAGTTCCTCTTTCTGCGCCGTTTTGCCTTTTTCCAACCTTAGCATTGAAGTCCCCCATAATAATAGTGTAGTGGGTTTTCTGCTCATCTAGAAGACTCTCAATTTCAGTGTATATTTCTTCAACCTCTTCATCATCATGGCTTGATGTTGGTGCATAAATCATTATAATCTTTAGCTTATACCTCTTAGAAATCTTGAATATTAGTCTTGACACCCTTGGTGATGCACTTTTGAATTCCAAAATGTTGTTTTTTATATCTTTATGGACCAGAAAGCCAACACCACTTTCACTCCTTTCACTATTTCCATTGGTGTACAGCAGATTTCCACTTGATAAACTTATAAGTGATTCATTTCTTCTTCTTGTTTCAGCCAAACCGATGATATTCCAATTCACATTTTCTAATTCCTTTTCCAGCTCTAATATCCTGTTTTCACACTCAGGGTAGTGGAGAGTGAAAAAGACCTGGGGTAATTGTGTAGTCAGACATGAAATTCTCTGCGCAGGGTAAGCATACTACCAGGACAGCTCATGGGCTTTTGTCAATAATATACAGAAACTTTGCTAGTAGGGACAAGGAGACGATTATTCCCTCTGTATAAGGCCATGGTTATTCCTCATCTTGAGTACTGCATACAGTTCTGTACGTTTCACTTTAGGGCGGATGTAGATCTGCTGGAACTGGTGCAGAGAAGGCAACTAGATTAGTGAAGGGAAGAAAAGGGTGCTCTTACCTAGAAAGGCTTCAGTTGTTCAAATTGCACCAGTGGGGAGATCGGATTGAGATGGTATTCTTCTTCTTGCTGAGACTATACTCATGAGGGGACATAAATTCAATTTGAAGAAGGGTGGTTGCAGGATAGACGTGCGGAAGTTTGCCTTCAGCCAGCAGGTGGTCGATTGTTTGAACAGACTTCCATTCGTTCTTTTGAAAGTTGATGAGTTGAAGAAATTCAAGGGATAACTAGATAAATTCTTGGAGAGTACGGATGGATGAACTGTGTACGTTTTTTTTTTTTTTTTTTTGTTTTTGGCGGTGCTATATAAGTTTTCTTTCTTCATCATATGGCATATACTACTACTACACGCACAATGGAACATAAATTCAAAATGAGGAAGGATGGTTGCAGATCGGAGGTAGGATAATTTGCCATCAGCCAAAAGGTCTTTGGGATTGTTGATTTTTGGAAAAAATTCCTTAGCATTAGCTGAGGCATATGATGCAAGAAAGCAAACTTATACAGCATCAGCCAAAAAAAAAAAAAAAAACCCTTCCCATTTCAGCCATCTGGTTACTCGAAATGTTTGTCTGTTTGTCTAGTTCAAGGAAGAACTAGATAAACTAGGTTCAAAGAAGAACGAGATAAACTTTAAGACGAGATGAACACGTGAAATGCGAACTTTTTTTTAACTAGATACATTTTTAGAGTAATATTTATTTATTTATTTTTAAATAGACAAGCTCTTAGAGAGGGTGGACAGATGAAATGGGAAGTGTTTTTTTTTTTTTTTTTTTTTTTTTTTTGGCGTGGGGAGGTGGGGGAGCTGTGCTGTATAAGCTTGGTTTTTTGTATCATTTGCTATAACACTACTATAACTACTGACGCGTTCTTGCTTTTTTTAATTTTATTATATGGTCAAATTAACTGGTCCCGGTCGAGAGTTACATGACTTCTTCTCCAGGTAGCTTTTTTTAAAACTCGAAATCAGGAATACACAGTTTATAAACATAAAATATCAATAATACATGACCACAGGTTTCAATTTGTTTGTTTTTCTGTTTATAATGCAGCACAACCACACTTGTTCAGAGCAGTTTAAAAGTATTAATTTCTACAATGAATACAAAACTTTAAACCATATTTAACAATCAGGCGAATTGAATTACGATCCACTCAAATACATGTACTGCTCTGCACACCACCCGCGTTTGACTACTGAACATGTCTGCGCTCCTTTTAAAAAACAACACTAAGCACCGTTGTGATTTTCTCGATGTAAATTCTAAATCAATTAGCGGATGTTTGGTTTTCAGGTTGTACAAAATGATGGTTTGCGCGTGTAACACAGTGGTATTGTCACCGTCCTCCCCACGCCGGGTGGAAAAGGCATGGGTTCGAATCCCGTCGATGATGCGAGGAACTTTAATGGGTTGTTTTCACTCTATGGCTGAGTTAGTTGGTTCAGGTGTTGATAGCAAGGTTTTTTCCCCAGAAAATGGAGTTTTATCGTCCAGCAAAACAGGCAAATCGACCAGAGAACACACTCAATTTACAAACAAAATAAATATATGGGTAGATGTAATCATTTACGGGTGACTCTAATATGATAATTTGCTTTTTGTTTGTACAAAATGACATCCTGCGTGTGTAGCACACTTTAATGGGCTCTTTTCTGTACAACCTGAAAACTCCATGGCTGAGTTACTCGGTCTGAGGCGTAGATAGCAAGATTTTCCCCCAGAAACTGTGGTTTTTCACACATGGGTAGATGTAATCAATTACGGGTGACCCTAATAAATAAATAAATAAATATATATATATATATATATATATATACATTTTTTTTTTTTTTTTTTTTTGTGTACAAAATGGCTAGGTCTGGTGAGTAGAGTGTATGTTCACATACAGGGATTTGTTTTTTTGGCCAGAAACGCTCTGTTCAGTGTGCTCTCTGTTCAACAGTACAGAGAGCACATTGTGTGCTGGAGCAGTGTCTTGATGAAGCGTCCAACCACCTGCCACAGTTCAGGTTTCTTCCTTTGAATTTTTTCACACAGCTTTGTCAGAGAATTTCAGTGTAGTGTGGCAGTCTGATTTGGTGGGATGTATTTAGCCATAGTAATTCCTTTGATATTGAAGAAAATAAGAATCATGATTTTCATTTTTTATTTTGACATGGGTTTTTTTTTGCTTTTCATTGCATTGTAGTTATAGCTCGGACACAGCATGGTTTTGTTAAGGGGAAGTCTTGCCTGACCAATTTGATTGGATACTATGATGCAGTCACAAAGGAACTGGATGCAGGGAATAACTTTGATATTATATACTTGGATCTTAGAAAGGCTTTTGATACTGTTGTACATGGAAGACTGCTGCACAAATTGAGCAGTGTGACATTGGAGGCAAATTGCTGCTGTGGATAAAGGGGTGGCTGAGGGGGAGAAGACAGAGAGTGGTAATCAATGGACACTGCTCGTCGTGGACTAATGTTATTAGTGGAGTCCCTCAGGGCTCAGTGTTGGGTCCATTATTGTTTTCTGTATTCATAAATGATATTGATGATGGTATATCAAGCTTAATGTCGAAGTTTGCAGACGATACAAAGGTAGGCAGGGTTGTCAAGGACACTACTGACACTATGCTGCTGCAACAGGATCTGGAAAGGTTGAGCAGATGGGCTGAGAGGTGGTAAATGAAGTTTAACATTGACAAATGTAAAGTACTACACATGGGAAACAGCAACCCCAGAGCAACGTATCAACTCTGTGGTACTACACTGACAGTGGTAGAGAATGAAAGGGACCTGGGGGTGGTTGTGCAGGCAGATATGAAGTTCTCTGAGCAGTGCAGACAGGCTGCAAGAGTAGCTCATGGTGTATTGTCAATGATATATAGGAATTTTTCTAGCAAGGATAAGGAGGTGATTATTCCCTTGTATAAGGCAATGGTCAGGCCACACCTAAAGTACTGTATACATGTCTGGAGGCCTCATTTCAAGAAGGATGTAGAGCTAGAGCTGCTGGAACGAGTACAGAGAAGGGCAACAAGATTAGTGAATGGAACAAAGGGTTGCTCTTATGAATAAAGGCTTAAGGTTTGCAAATTACAGTGTCTTGAGACTAGGCACCAGCGAGGTGATCTGATAGAGGCGTATAAAACTTTGAATGGTTTGAGCATGCTCAATGCTGATGGGATTCTTCCTCTCGCTCAGAATGATCACCTGAGAGGGTATAAATTCAAATTGAGGAAAGACTGATGTAGGATAGACGTGCGGAAATTTGCCTTTAGCCAGCGGGTGGTTGGTTGGTGGAACAGACTTCCATCCCTTGTCGTGGAAGTTGATAGCCTAAATAAGTTTAAGGCTCAGCTGGACAGGTATTTTGAACGAACAGAGGGGTGAAGTGGAAGTGGTGTTTTTTTTTTTTTTTTTTTTTTTTGGCCGATGCTGCATAAGCTTGCTTTCTTGCATCAAATGCCTCTACTAATGCTAAAATGATAAAAAAACTAAACTTATAGGGGAGAGCTATATAAGAGAAATTTTAGAAAAATAACCAAAATGGAATTATGGAAAAATAAGGAGATTTTTATTGATTTACTAACATGTGCACCCAGTAGGTGGTGCTGCATTTATAGTTTCACTGCGTGAAAATTAGCATAACCACAGCAGACGACGAGATGTTGTCTTGTTCAAGTAGAGTTATTGATAATTAGGTTAATTTGTTCGACCTGAGGTATAGTGTATTTTAATTGAAATATGTCCAGCGAGCGTTATAGCTTTTCATTGACAACCTTTAGCCCTTCTGGGAAATTGGTGCAGATTGAATATGCTCTTTCAGCTGTGGCTGCTGGCTCGAAGTCAGTTGGAATAAAAGCAATGGATGGAGTCGTGCTAGCAGTTGAGAAGAAGCAGAGCTCGAATCTGTTTGAATCACAATGTATTTCTAAGGTTCAGATGATAACACGTAACATAGGAATGACATATAGTGGCATGGGTCCTGACTTCAGATTACTGGTGAGAAGGGCACGGAAATTAGCTAATGAGTATTTTACAGTTCATAACGAACACATTCCTGTAAATCAGTTAGTGGAAAGGATTGCGTATGTTATGCAAGAATTCACTCAGACTGGAGGTGTTCGCCCGTTTGGTGTTTCCATTCTCATTGCAGGATTTGATCCGACAGGGAAGCCTAATCTTTTTCAGTGTGATCCTTCAGGCTCATACTTTGCATGGAAAGCCGCAGTCATAGGAAAGGATGAGGTGAATACCAAAACATTCCTTGAAAAAAGATACACTAGTGATATAGAAATGGAAGATGCAATTCACCTTGCCATTTTTGCACTCAGAGAAGGATATGAAGGACAGATGACGGAATATAACGTGGAAATCGCCAAATGCACTGCTAAAGGTTTTCACAGACTCACTCCTGATGAAATTAAGGATTACATTGCAATTATAGAACATTAGCTTATTTTTATTTTTTTTCCAAAACTGTTTCTTATTGGTGACTTATGAGGTATAAATGTTACTGTTTATTTCTTAAAGCTAATAAGACCTGTTATATAATTATGCAGTACTATTTTACTTATTTTTTCCTGTTTTTTTTTTTTTTTTTTTTTGTTATTGTTACTAGTTTCTGTACATTTGGCTCATGTAACTTAATAAAAACATTTTCTTAAAAGAGATCTGAAGCACACTAGATCTCAAAGTTGTCTTATTGGTACTTCTTACTGCATTTATATTACTTAGTAGTAACTTAATATATACATATATGTCATAGAGTGGTAAATTATTTCAGCTAAGGATTTCCATTTAAGCCTTGTTTAATATATTTTACTTGATAGTGTAGCACTGTTATAACTTTATTTTAATATATATATATTTTTTTGTAGCTTTAAAAGTGTAATAATTGATACATACATTTTGAAGTTTTTAAGTATGTATAGTATTTGAAACATAATTGGATTAAGCTATAACAGAAACTATTAATACAAATGCAAAATTGTATATTAAATTGGTTTGGTTTAGATCATTATTTCTGTTTATAGTAAATTCCATATATTTGTTTGACATCTTTTTTTTATAATGGCAATATACAGGTTATGAGAATACTTGTAATATTTTATATTTTGCCAGGAAATACTGCATAATGTGGATAAAAGAAAGTTTCTGTAATGCAGTATTTTTAACAAGGATTTAAAAAAAACCAATAAATTTTGTTTGTCAACTATTTATATTGATTGCTGTTGTTTATTTACAAGATGAAAGCTGAAACACACCGCTTGAAAATTGCAAATGAAATTATACTTGTTGAAATTCACTGACCTTTTCATATTTTAGTCTAACAACCAACTTTAATAAGAAAGCACATTTGCTTATAAATTTCTTTTTAACTTAAGATAAAATATGTTTAGGTCTATTATTCATTAACTATCCTCATTATGTAAATATTTATACACTAAGCCATTGATATCATTATTTAGCTAGCATATGTTTAGCTAAATAATTCTAATTAGAGTAATTAATATATTTTAGAAATTGAGAAGCAAATCAAATGATAATAAATCGAAATGTTAAGCAAGATGTAAGAATACTGTCTTATAAGCAGTATTCTTTTTAAGACAGTTTTTAAAATGCCAAAAGGTGTATTAGGTTCAAATATTAAAAATGTTAGGGTAGGGACATTCCTGATCGCTAATTATGTATTTTTGGAAATAGAATTTAATTTTTATTATTTTTGAATTTACATTTTTAATTAAAATTTATTTTTAAATATTTTTTTTAAATTTTAAATTAATTTTTTAAATTAAATAATTACGGTTGTTATAAAAATTAAATGAAATCAAATATTATTAAAAATTGATATTTTAAAAGTCACTGTGAAACTGTGTTTTGTAATATGCTAGTTTTAAACTCAGTGGATGCATAATATTTAAATGCTGCCTACATGACTGTGGGCTGTACAATGTAAAGGAGTGGGCAATATGTGTCCTGCCCACCTGAATTTGGATATAAGCTTTAAATAAGTAACAGTCCCCTTTGGAGAAGTACTATTCATTTTTGTTGCAATAATGAGACAACTTATTGTGATAGCCTCACGTTATGAGGGGGTTAAATGCTTGTCTTAATCATTTGTAGTTTAAAGGAAAAGATCTCTTTTCTTTAAAAGTTAATTCTAACAATAATAATTGTACTTCTATTTCTGTTTTTAATGATTTAAGCAAACTGAGACTCCCTAAGAACAAATAAAGTCATGCTCAATGCATTTATTTAGTGCACTTCTCTTCTCAGTTTTATTGTTCTACTCTTTATATCACATCAGACTGATTCAATGCTATTCTGATGTTTCCATCCAGTGATTATACTCTTCTTGAATCTGTATGTTTACTGATCAGGTGCATAACCTCTCCTTCCCTTCTGTCATTCCTCTTTCCTGTATACCAGGGGTTGGCAACCTTTTTTGATTTAATAAAAATAATCTAAAGAGCTGCACCTTAGCTGAACCTGGGATGGGGAAGGGAGTTTTTTTAAGAAATGGAATAGAGTAGGTAGGTGTTCTTGATTTATTTTTAAATATAGTTCATGTTCGAAAATATTTGCTCACGGAAATCGTTTGTCGTATATGTGGGCTAAAAGTTAAAGAGCCGCAGTTACACGTTCAGAGAGCTGCAGGTTGCCGACCCCTGCTGTATACACCGTATGTGGTGGTGTTTTGATTTTTAAAACTAAAAAGTTTCAGAAATCATTATAATTATAGCTAATGTTTCTAAATTTAAAACTAAACTATTAATAATTCAGCACTTATCTCTTGTTCACGTGAAGTACAAGAAAATGTGTCTAAAAAAGCATTCAATCAGGTTCCAGTTGTTCAGTAGACACAACCAAGCTGTATTGCTAGAATGACTTCTATGTATGGAATCCTGTGCACCCGCAGAAACTTGCACATATGCATTACCCATTGCTGGCTGACTAGAAGTCTACACCAAAACAGTCACATTAGACATTTCCTTTCCAATTTCACTTACCCCGAACCAGCCCTCTACAAATTCCTCAGGCCACCACTGGTATTTGCAATATTCTAATTCTGCATCTAGAATGTGTCAGAAAGGCATCTTTTTTTTTGATATGCCTACATTATATCTGCATTAGAAGATATAATATACATTATATCTGCATTAGAGCTAGAACTAGGGGACATAAATTCAAGTTACGGGGGGGAAATGTTTAGATTGGACTGCAGGAAGTTTTATTTTAGCCAGCGAGTTATAAATTACTGGAATAAGTTGCCTTTATGGGTGGTAGAGGCCGACAGTTTGGGGAAATTCAAAGGTCATCTGGATGGTACTTTCGGGTAAGGGAAGTGCATAGGATGATAGGTTTAATTTCCTCTTTTTTTTTTTCTTTATTAATTATTATTTATTTATTTTTTTATTTATTTTTTTTTTCTTTTTTTTTTTTCTTTTTATCATTGTTTTGTTCGGATTTTTTTTTTTTTTTTTTTTTGGCTGGTGCGGTATAAGCCATAGGCTTTCTTGCACCATGCGGCCATTACTAATACTAATACTAATTAGTTAATATAGCCAATGTTTTGAACAAACAGATGAGAAGCATTTCAGGTCCTTTCTATCCCAAACTTGGGCCACATTGTTGCTTGTGACAGTGCTTTTCCCAGGAATTTTTCAGTTAGATATTTGGTTAGTTTTATCACTATAACCAATAAGTCTCTGTTGCTGTTACAGCCAGTTTTGGCCCTTTGGGTAATAGTTGGGGGGGATGTCATACTTTAAATATGGTCAAAATAGAAATTTTCATTAAATGGGACCCTCATTAAAAGAGTGTGATAAACTGCAATGGTCTTCTGGTCTATTTATAACCCTGATCATAAAGTTATAAGTAGTCCCCCTCCCTCCCTCTTCTTCCTCCAGCTGAGAATACTTTTTCTACTACTTTGTAAATTATTGTATATACAAATAGGACAATTCTTTGAATCTGCAAAAACAGGTTCAAAGAATTGAATCTGCTTATGCATTTAGCTGCAGTAAAATGTTTAATTTCTATACACCTCCCCCCAATTGAGCCCATCCTATCTTTGAGTAGCAGTTTCCCAAAAAAATCACGACTGCCTCAATAGCATCAGCAAATATTCTTGCATTTCTCCTATTCAAGCATATCCCATCTCTTTAACAGTTGTCTCTTTTATCAATAAGTGCAGACTGCTGAGAAAGGTCCTGTATCATGAACCGTGCACAATCTTTCTGCTCTGGAGATGGTTGAAGCTAGGGCCACGTACTCCCTCCAGTGGCAAAATATGCTTCCAGGTCCACAATGGGGGGACAATGTCTGCTCCCTCACCAAAGTGATGGTGGTGGGGCCAGAATTTGCCTCTGGTTCTATCGTGACTTTTTCTCAACACCACTCATAACTATGAAGTAAGATCTGAGTTTGTTTATTTTTAATATTATTAATACTATATTATAAATTTTAAAAGCTTGGATATGCTTGCATAAATTATAATAGATAAAGAGAAAATATAAATGAATGAATGCTAATTTATAAAATCAAAAATGTTTGAAAACCAGAAATTGAGGAATTCATTATTTGGCTGGCTCGAGTTATTTATGAATCCAAATCTGTTATATATTTCTTGATGATGTATTTTCATGTGTTGTCTTTCTAGGGTTGTTGTTTACACCTTCGTTTCCATTATCACTTAACACATTTCGCGCATCAATTGAAAATATGTGCTATAATAAGAGTAATGGAGAAGATTTGGTAAATGGACAAGAGCTGCCAATGCCAACAAGTATTGAGTATTTCATCTCTATTGTGGAACAACTAGAACGTAACTATACAAGTCGTACATTAGAAAAAATTGTAGAAGACCTGTTAAACAAGTAAGCAAATGACAGTTTTTAACATAATTTGCATAACTATAAATTTTATATTACTTCATAATCATTCCTATGTTCTTCATAATTTTCTTCCTTATCCTGCTTGATGTCATATTAAAATATGTAAAAATAATGTTGTTAAAACTTAAATATGTATAATATTTTATATTAAGTTAGTTCAGTATTATAGTTATTTCTCTTTGGCTCCATAATTTCAATAATTTTTTCTAGCATAATTCTGCACAATATAAAAATCATTTTAATATATTAATTTCAGATTTAGTATATCTTACTTGCAATATCAGACGATAGCAAATCAGTATGTATTTAAAGAAGATGAAGAGAAAGCAAAACTTGTAGACCTTACAGAAACTATGTTGGGCTTTTCGGACAATGACAACTTGGAAGATGACATGTTTACTGATGGCCAGAAATGTTCCCTTTACTATATGCTATCATACACTATGAACTATACAGTCAGACAAGGAGATCCTTCTGTTTGGCAAAATTCACAGTTGCCGTAAGTAGTTTATAATTTTTTTATCTATATTAGTTAGCTATTTAGGCACATTTCCTTAATTTACTTATATCAAATTAACAATCAGACTAGTCATTCCAAATTCCACACATTATCAGAATTGACTCCAACCAAACATTTTTGCATTCTTTGCTTTCAGTTTTTTTATTCTCTATTTTCCATAATATATATATATTTAAATAATGGCTTAAAAGTTAAAATATAATAACATAAAATAAGAAAATAAATAAATATTAAGGCCGACCGGGCTAGCCGGGTGGGTAAAGTGCCTGCCTGGCAACCCAAAGGTCGCGGGTTCGAATCCCGCCTCGGGCTTGGATCAAAGTACTGCAAAAACCTTGGGAGGTGCATTATGGCCACAGAAGCCGATGCGCCAACAACTACCAAAAAAATAAAAAAATAAATATTAAGCTATCATTAGAGGCAGCAAAATGCACATCCTACACATGATGCCCAGATATAACCGATAATTAATATAAAAAATAAAATAAAACATAAGACAGTAGTATGGCAAAAAACAGTAGAGTGAAAATTAACATAAAAATAAATTAACAAGGAGGGGAAGTAAAGGTAACAAGACATAAACCGTAGCCGAAAGTCCCCAAATAATTCTAATTTTTCTAAATTATTTGGGGACTTTTGGCTACGGTTTATGTCTTGCTACCTTTACTTCCTCCCTTCCTGTTGATTTATTTTTTATGTTAATTTTTGCTCTACTGTTTTTTGCCATACTACTGGCTTATGTTTTATTTTATTTTTTATATGAATTATCGGTTATATATATATATCCTGTATTTTTTTAAAAACACATTTGTTCTTGGCTATCAAATTAGAATTAAGCTGTGCCCCAGCTTAATTCTAAATTTTGTGCACCAGACATCTCACCCGACCATGATATTAAATATTATTATAATAAAAATTTTGAATTTCAATAGCTCCAGGCATTGGTGCCCCTATGTCCTGTTTACTGGGCTTACCACGTTCCACCGGCCCTGTTCAGATGGGACAAACATGTACTTAGCCCTGAGTGAGCTGCATGGGGTTTGATGAGATCCCGGGCAATATTTCAGCAGTTCATGCTTCATCAACTCTGACCACACAGCTGAAACTTCTAATAGCTGTATTTGAAAATGTTTTCTTTTATTTCTCCAATGAAAATTTCAGATATCTTTTAATTATTGCACAATTAGCAAAAATTCATGAATTACTATTGACAGCCAGCTTACTATTAATACTCGTACACTGTCATGTGCAATTATTGAAGCAAACTGGCTTTATAGTTTGCTTACTGACTGCAGGAGAAGAAAAATGCATGGGAAAAATCTCGTGACAGAGAAGAAAAATGCATGAGATGCATATAAATTATCAAGCTACTCTGAAACCTATGGCAGATATAAGCTAGTCTGTAATCAGGTCACAAAGGAGGTTAGGCAGGCGAAGGCAGATCACGAGAAATCTTTGGTAAAGGATGCTAAGAAAAACAGCAAGGATTTCTTTACTTAAACTCTAAAAGGAAGGGGATGAATCTCATTGGTCCACTTGATATTGATGGTTCGACTGTTGATGATCCTGCTCAGATAGCAAACAAACTGAATGAGTATTTTGCATCTACATTCACACATGAGGAGTTATTAAGGTTTGAAAATGGCAGAAGGTTATCAAATTGTAGCAGGGTGCTTAATTATTTTGTAATAACTGAGAGCAAAGTGGAGGAGAAATTGTTGAAGTTAAACATAAGAAAGGCACCTGGGGTGGATGGGATCTATCCAGTTATATTAAAGGAGGGGGCAAAGCAACTAAGCAAACCCTTAGCCATAATTATGAGAGCATCCAGAGCATCCTTGGACTCAGGGGAGGTCCCCACGGCCTGGAGATGGGCAAATGTATCCCCAATTCACAAAGGGGGGATCGAAGGGTGACACGAGTAATTACAGACCAGTTAGTTTAACTTCTGTTCCGGGTAAAATAATGGAGTCACTGGTTAAAGATGCATTGCAGGATCATCTAGACAAGACTGCAGCAATAATTCAGACACAGCACGGGTTTGTTAAGGGAAAGTCTTGTCTGACAAATTTGATAGGATATTATGATGTGGTTACAAAGGAACTGGATGCAAAAAATAATTTTGATATCATATATTTGGATTTCAGGAAAGCTTTTGACACTGTTGTGCATGGAAGACTATTGTACAAATTGGAGCAGAATGGTATTAAGGGTAAGTTGCTACAATGGATAAAAGGATGGTTGAGTGGTAGAAAGCAGAGGGTGGTAATCAATAGGTGCTGCTCTTTGTGGGCTAATGTTATTAGTGGAGCCCCACAGGGTTCGGCGTTGGGTCCACTGTTGTTTTGTATATTTATCAATTATATTGATGAAGGTATATCAGGCTTAGTGTCGAAGTTTGCAGATGATACAAAGGTTGGCAGGGTTGTTAATGACAGTAATGGCAGTATGCTACTGCAACAGGATCTAGAAAATTTGGGCAGATGGGCTAAGAAGTGGCAACTGAAGTTTAACCTTGACAAATGCAAAGTACTGCATATGGGTAGAAGTAACCCCAGAGAAACTTACCAACTGTGTGGTACTACACTTAAGGTGGTAGAAAATGAAAAAGACCTGGGAGTAATTGTGCAGTCAGATATGAAGTTTTCTGAGCAATGCAGAACAGGCTGCCAGGGCAGGTCATGGGGTCTTGTCAATGATATATAGGAATTTTGCTAGCAGGGAAAAGGAGGTAATTGTCCCTCTGTATAAGGCAATGGTCAGGCCGTGGCTTGAGTACTGCGTACAGATCTGGAGGCCTCATTTTAGGAAGGATGTAGATTTGCTTGAGCGTGTACAGAGAAGGACAACAAGATTGGTTAGGGGAACAAAGGGATCCTCTTACCAAGAAAGGCTTAAGTTCTGTAAATTGCAGCATCTGGAGACTAGGCACCTGTGAGGTGATCTGATTGAGGTGTATAAGGCCTTGAATGGTTTGAGCAGGCTCAATGCTGATAGGATTCTTCCTCTTGCTGAAATTACAAACCTGAGGAGGCATAAATTCAAATTGAGGAAAGACAGTTGTAGAGTTGATGCACGGAAATTTGTCTATTTGCCTTTAGCCACTGGGTAGTTGATTGCTGAAGAAAATTTCCATCTGTCAATGTGGAAGTTTATAGTTGAAATAAATTTAAGGAAGAACTGGACAAACGTTTAGAGCATATGGATGTGTGAAATGGGATTTTTTTTTTTTTTTTGGCTGATTCTGTATAAGCTTTCTGTCTTGTATCATATGCCTCTGCTAATGCTCTTTCTTATTTGGGAATCCCATAAAAAATACACTTTCCTGTGTTGTGTTAAATGACTATTTTTTCATTATAGTTAAGTATGATAGTGTATCAAAGTTATAAGAACAAAAGAATAACTGGTAAATGATAAGTTGTATGTTTCAGGAATAACTGATAAATGATATGTTGTATGTTTCATGCCCATTTAATTGGCTCATGTTCTTCTTTAACACAAATAAAAGACAGCTAATACAAAAAAAAAAAAAAAAAAAATTACATCACACAGCAATGAATGAGGTTCAAATAATATGGGAACTAGTATTGATTCTCTAAGAGATGAACTGAGTGAACTAAGAGATGAACTATGATTTCTGGTTTTTTTTTTTTTTGTTGTTTATTGTTACATGACTATAAGTGATTCATTTAATTAAATTGATTACAGACTAATTTATAATTCCTGTGGGATTCAGGTCCCTTGCTAATTCATAAAAATTCCATTCATCTTTCTTGACTGTCACTAAGATCACGAGGTCTTTTGACATCCATTTTGGTCTATACCTGAATGTTATCCTTTTTTGGTATAAAATGCTCAGTAACTCCAAGAATAATTTAGTATTGGTATTAGCCATGTGGTTCCAGGAAGCCAAAGCGGTGTTCAAAGCGGTGGAACAAAGGGGTGCTCTTACGAAGAAAGGCTTAAGTTTTGCAAATTACAGTGTCTGGAGACTAGGCACCAGCGAGGTGATCTGATAGAGGTGTATAAAGCCTTGAATGGTTTAAGCATGCTCAATGCTGATGGGATTCTTCCTCTAGCTCAGAAAATTCACCTGAGAGGGCATAAATTCAAATTGAGGAAAGACAGATGTAGGATAGACGTGCGGAAATTTGCCTTTAGCCAGCGGGTGGTTGGTTGGTGGAACAGACTGCCATCCCTTGTGGTGGAGGTTGATAGCCTAAATAAGTTTAAGGCTCAGCTGGACAGGTATTTTGAACGAACAGAGGGGTGAAGTGGAAGTGGGTTTTTTTTTTTTTTTTTTTTTGGCTGATGCTGCATAAGCTTGCTTTCTTGCATCAAATGCCTCTACTAATGCTAATGCTAATGCTAAAGCCTTTCATTTAGTAACTGTTATTTATGTGTTATTCATCACTGGAAAATTCAGTTGCTTAAGTGAGCTTGAAGTGTGTGATTTACCATAACTGTTAGTTTATACTTATAACTAATATTATCCATTCTTAATTTTTCCTGTTCTCCAAATAGTAGAATAAGCAGTTCATTTTACCACAATGTAGGAAAGTACGTGTATGGTTTTGTATTTATAAATATTTCTGCTTTTGAATTTCTCTAATTTTTATTTACCACTTTTTAATAAATGATTTTGTATTTTTTGTTGTTTATGTTCAAGGTTTCAAAATATAGTTAATATTATAGGAATGGTGTTTTGAAATCAGAGCGTGTAACCACTGTGCCTCGTGAACAAGGAATAGTCAACTTGAAAGGAAGTCGCATTCATGGCATTGCTTTAAGCAGAGTTCTTCAGGGAATTTTGATAGGCTTAAGAGAAGGTGAAGGTACAAAGCAATTTTCAGACATTTTGGGTTCAAACAAGAATTTTCAGAATATTGACTTTAATAAAAGGACAATTAAGCCTTTATATGCTACTACGATATCAGGTAAGAGAAAAGATATCACAGGAAACAATATATGATATGATTTGTGTTTTTTGTAGTTATTATGATCACAATTTTAGAGTCCTCCACTTTTCCCTTACCATTGATAAGCAAAGATTTCCTTGCAACTGTTCTTTTTAACTAGAGCCTTCTCTTAATCTGCCTTAACATGCCTAACTCCTGGACTAATTTTATTAGCATTAGTAGTGGCAAATAATGCTACTACTAAATACTAATGAAAGAAAGCAAGCTTTATACAGCATCAGCCAAACAAAAACACTTCCCGTGTGTCACCTGTCCATTCCTTCTAAGGATTTCTCTAGTTCTTTGTTTAATTTATTCAAATGCCATCCACTTTGACAACATCAGATACGAGTTTATTCCAGCAATCAACAATCAACTAGCCACTGAAAGAAAGTAAACATCTCTATATCTACCATGTACCGTGTAACCATTAGCATTAAAGCTTACTCGATCCGTTCAGAGCCTTAAACACCTCAATCAGATCTCCTAGTCTCCAGGAACTACTGTAGTTACTCATGTCTCCCTTTGATTCCCTATGTGAACTGAGAGTACATTGCACATCTCAATAGGAAGTTCCCTGATTAAACTATGCACATGCAATAGTCTACATACTTTCATAATCATGGCCAAATGTTTTCTTATCTCTTTTTTTGCCTCCTTTAATATAACTGGATAGATATCATTCACTCGAGGTTGCTTTTTTCCTTTAGCTCCACAACTTCTTCTCCACTTTTCTCTCAGTTATCACAAAATCATTCAGCTCCTCACCAGAATTTGACTCACTTCTGGTATCCCCATCTCTTGTTTGTTTGTTTGTTAGTTATTTGATTTTTAGGAGCATTAGCAACTAAGGCCATATTGCTCCGGGATATGCGGTTGTCATTCCTGACCTGTCCGCATCCTCTGTATTTGGTGGTGACGGGTTCGAACCCCGGTCTAATCAAGAAGCGTGTGCTACACACTGCTGCTCCTTCCCACCTGGCTACGGAGACGCCTCCCCATCTCTAAAAAAATTCTCATGTGTGAATGCAGATGCAGAATACCCATTCAGTATAACAGTAACTTGAGCAGTATCATCAACAGTTAATCCATTCATATCCATTGGACCATTACCTTACCTCTGTGACTTGATTGCAGACTAGTTTATATCTTCTGAAGGCATCTGTATCACCTGATAATTTATATGCATTTCTTACTTCCCTTTTTTTTCATTCTTGCCTTTTTTCTTCATTGCCACAAGTCTCATCAGTTCATCTGATATTTATTTAGATCTATGCCTTGAACTGTATCTCTTAATTGGTATAAAAATTACAATAACTTCTATGATAACAGCCCTGAATGCTTCCCATTTAGAATTTACTGATGATGGTAACTTCGTCAGTTGATCCCACCCACTACATAGAATTTAAAAACTGTGTAATCAATGTCACCTTTATGAAAGCAAAAGCCTTTGACATTGACAGTAGTTACTCCTTTAAGTAAATCCCACATCAATACTTTGTGATCAGTGCCACCAAGTGGGTCTTTTATTTTCTGTTTTTGTTTGTCTAACATGCTGATTTGGAAAACATTCATCCAGTAAATCCCACGAAAATCTTGCTATTGTATGAGTGACCAACCCACAATGCTCAGTCAGTATCTGGAACATTAAAGTTCCCTATTACAAGACATTCTGATTTTCTGGCCCACTCTATTACTCTGTACAATTGTTCATTATACTTATCACAATCATTAGGTTTATAACACACTCCCACCCTCATTTTTGTTTTCCTAATATTTATATCATACTAAACATAAACATTGCCCAGCATTGGATTGGATGCACTTGATTTTATATGCTTCTTAACTAAGATAATAATACTGCTCCCCTCCTGTCCTGTCTTCTCTGTCCTTTCTATACACATTGTATTAAAATACTCAACCGTTCAGTCTGAGTGACACTGTCTCTGACATCCCCATGATGTCTGCATTTGATGATTTCATTAGTACTTCAAATTCGTCGAATTTATATACTATGCACATGCAATAGTCTACATACAAGTATACATGAACTGTTTTTACTTTTAATAATCCCAACACAGCCCATATATTTATTTACTTGCTCCATGAGTACCCTCCCCCCAGCAGGTCTTGAAATCCCCGAGATCCTGCTTTCTAGGCTGCTGCTTGTCACAATGGAGGTTAAGCAAGCTATGGAAGGTTACGGGAAGTCTCTGGACAAGGGCGCCTCCGTAGCCAGGTGGGCAGGAGCAGCAGCAGTGCGTAGCACACGCTTCTTGATTAGACCGGGGTTCGAGCCAGTGACCACTAAATACGGAGGATGCGGAAAGATCAGGGAATGACCACCGCATATCCCCGGAGCAATATGGCCTTAGTTGCTAATGCTCCTAAAAACCAAATAACAAACAAACAAACAACAACTCTGGACAAGAATGCAGAAAAAAGCTGTAAAGACTTCTTTATTATGTAACTAGCAAAAAAAGAAAGGGAAAGAATCGCACTGATCCACTAGATATGAATGCTTTATCTGTTGATGATCCTGCTCGGTTGCTGACAAACTGAATAGGTATTTGCATCTGCATAAACACAAGCAATTTTTTAGATATACTTGAATATCAGAAAAGCATTTGATACTCTTTCACAAAAAAGTCTGCTATACAAATTGGAACAATGTGGCATTATGGGAAAGTTACTGCTATAAATAAAGGGATAGTTGGATGGTAGAAGACAGAGGTTATCAATGGGCACTGCTCTTCTTGAACTACTGTTATTAGTGGAGTTACCCAGGGTTCAATGCTAGGCTCGTTGTTTTTCTGTATTTATTAATAATATTGATGAAGACATATCAAGCTTAATGTCTTAGCTTTGCAGATGATAAGTAGGTTGGCAAGGTGGTCAATCACAATAATCAGAGTATGCTATGCAACAAGTTGTAGACAAATCAGCTAGATGGGCTGAGAAGTGGCAACTGAAGTTTAATATCGACAAATGCTAAGTACCTTATATGAGCAGCATTGATCCCTGATTAACATACAAACTGTATAGTATCCCACTCAGGGTAGTAGAGAGTGAAAATAACCTCAGGGTTATTTTCACTCCTGTCTGCCAGGGCAGCTCATGGCATTTTGTCAACAATTTACAGAAACTTTGCAAGCAAGACTACAAAGCTGATTATTCTATTGAATAAGGCCATATCTTGAATACTGCATACTGGTTGGTTTAGAAGCCTCATTTTAGAAAGAGGTGCAGAGAAGAGAAACAAATTGGTAAGGTGAGCAAAAGGGTGTTCATATCAGGAAAGGCTTCATTTCTACAATTTCAGCATCTGGAGACTAGGCACCTACAAGATTTGATTGTGTTTAAGGCCTTCATGGATTCAGTAAGCTCAATGGTGATAGAATCCTTCCTCTTTGCTTGAATTACATATGAGGGGAGGTATAAATTCAAATTGAGGAAGGATGGAAGTGCGAGAATTTGCCTTCAACTAGAGGGTCATTAGTTGCTGGAACAAACTTCCATTTGGCATTGTGGGGTAATTTGAATAAATTCAAGGAAGAGCTATATAAACTGTTAGAATGGATGGACAGGTGAAACAGGGAGGTTTTTTTTTTTGCTTTTTTTCTGATGCTGTAATTGAGCTTGCTGTAATATAAGCTTTTTTTCTTGAATCATTGGCCACTACTAATAATCCACAGGGTCCAGTAAATATCTGGAAATTTAAAGTCCCAAATTATAAGACATTACTGGCCCACTCTATATATTCCTACAGTTGTTTGTTATACTCATCACAATCATTTGGCCTACAACATAGATGTGCGGAAATTTGCCTTTAGCCAGCGGGTGGTTGGTAGGTGGAACAGACTTCCATCCCTTGTCGTGGAAGTTGATAGCCTAAATAAGTTTAAGGCTCAGCTGGACAGGTATTTCGAACGAACAGAGGGGTGAAGTGGAAGTGGTTATTTTTATTTATTTATGTTACTTTTTTTTTTTTTTTTTTTTTTTTTTGGCTGATGCTGCATAAGCTTGCTTTCTTGCATCAAATGCCTCTGCTAATGCTAATGCTAATACTCCTACGTTTTTTTGTTTTCCTATTTTTTTTCCCCCAGTGCTTATGTCACACCAAACTGACTCTATATTGCAGTGGCCACTCATGTCCACTGAATGCACTGCCTTTGATTTTATGCTCCTCACCTCCTGTCTTCTCTGCCCTTTCCTTATATATTGTACTCTTCATATTCAAATTCTGAATCTCTTATATCTGGGTGACACCATGTTTGATAACCTCACAATATCTTTACTTTATGACTTGATGAATACTTCAAATTCATGAAATTTTTTACTGTGCTCATAGCATTAGTGTACATTTAAATATACCTGAACTGTTTTTACCCTTATTAATCCTAATGCAACCATTTATTTGCTTGTTCCATTAGGACCTCTAGCAGATTGTGAAATCTCTGACACCTTGCTTTTCAGGCTGCTGCATGTTCCAGTAGAACCAGTAGAAAAAATCACTTTCACCTCTGCTTGCAACTACTGTTAATCTTTTAGTCTATGTGTTTCTCCCCCCAGGCTAACACTACCTCAGTAGCATCAGCATATATTCTTGCACCCCTTCTATTTAAGTGTTTCTCATCACCATAAAACTACTCTCTTTATATTAACATGCATTCTATGTTATTAGCCTTGCTCGGTCTCTTCATCACTGAATTTATTGACAAGGCTCTTATCATGTGCGCTCTCCTGTTGTGTCCAGGCAGAATTGCTAGCACTTTGAATATCAGTCCTAACCCACAGCCTTTTTTTCAACATTTCTCTATACTTGTTAATTAAATCCTTAAATCTCTACTCTTAATTCATTAGTACTAATGTGTAGAACAATATCACTTTTGTGCCCTTAAAAGATGATAGCTGCTTTATATATCATCATTAACTTTATCTTATGGCAGACATACCCTGGTCCTATTCTGCATTTCCTTTTTGCATAATATGTTTCCCATTTATATGACAATCAAGTTACTAACTATAGCCACTTCTTGTGGGACCAAGGATCTCTGCTGCAGAGGATGTCATGTTGTCTTATGCTGGAGTATGGACTCAAGCATTTGAGGTGGGCAGCTGATTGTTTGATGGATCCCTCTCTTTTAATCCTTTGAGGACATCAACTCTATCCTTCAAGCCCTCATATAATCCAGTCAGAATGCTGAATTTGCACTTAATCTCCTCACAGACCAAGGATCTCTGCTGCAGAGGATGTCATGTTGTCTTATGCTGGAGTATGGACTCAAGCATTTGAGGTGGGCAGCTGATTGTTTGATGGATCCCTCTCTTTTAATCCTTTGAGGACATCAACTCTATCCTTCAAGCCCTCATATAATCCAGTCAGAATGCTGAATTTGCACTTAATCTCCTCACACTCTTTGCAGTGAACATGCACACAAAAACTTCCCTTATGGCTGTATCGTGTCCTGCTAAAGACAGTTTAGCAAAGAGGCCACAAGGAGCATATATGATATAATCCTAATTCAATTAGGGAGAACTACCAAAGATAGTTCTCCCCTGAACCCAAGGTATGATTTTATTCAACTTTAATTTAAAAACAACTTGTCAAACTAAGAGATCAAAAAAGAATAATGCTAGATTAATCCCACTTATATGAAGGCAATTCAAACAATGTCAAACTACACCATTTTAGATTATGTTACACAATACATCATAAAATTATGTTATAAGAACGTTTGTATTGAATAAATTTATAATTTATAGGCTGCAAAGAATTTAAAAACTGTATTACAGACTAATTTATAATTTTTAAATTTCCGTGCCCTCCATGAACATTCCATGCATCTTCCTTAACTGTCACTCTGATCATGAGGTATTTTGAATGTTCATTTTGGTCTGTATCCTTCACATTGTCCTTTCTTAGTATAAAATGCTCAGTATTAACATTAGTAGAGGCATACAATGCAAAAAAGCAAGCTTATGCAGAATCAGCCAAAAAAAAAAAAAAAAAATCCTCCCATTCCACCCCTTCATTCATTCCAAATGCCTGTCCAGCTCAGCCTTAAATTTATTTAGACTATCAACTTCCACAACAAAAGATGGAAATCTGTTCCACCAATCAACTACCCACTGGCTAAAGACAAATTTCCGCACATCTATTCTACAACTGTCTTTCCTCAAAGATTATATCTAAGATCTCTAAGTATCTCTAAGATTATTTTAGTAATAGTATTAGCCATGTGTTCAAGGAAGCCAAAGACTTTTGCTGCACCAGCCATAAAAAAAAAAAAAATAAATAAATAAAATAATAAGAAAAATTCAAAACAATCAAAAAATAAAAAAGTAAAATAAAATAAAAATTCATTATTCATTAGCAAAGGCACATGATGCAAGAAAGCAAGCTTATATATCATCAGTCAAAAAAAAAAACCCTTATTTCACCCATCCACTCTCTCCAAATGTTTGTCAAGTTCTGCCTTGATGCCTTGAATCTATTTAAGCTATCAACTTCTAATTTCCATCAACAAACTTCCATCTGTCTACAAAGACAGATGGAAGTTTCTTCCACCAATCAACCACCCGCTGGCTAAAGGCAAACTTCTGCACATCTATCCTACAACCGTCTTTCCTCAATTTGAATTTATGCCCTCTCAGTTGATTATTCTGAGACAAGAGGAAGAATCCCATCGGCATTGAGCATGCTCAAACCATTCCAGGCTTTATACACTTCTATCAGATCACCTCGCCGGTTCCTAGTCTCCAGACACTGTAATTTGCAAAACTTAAGCCTTTCTTCGTAAGAGCAACCCTTTGTTCCATTCACTAATCTTGTTGCCCTTCTCTTTACTCGTTCCAACACCTCTAATCCTTCTTAAAATGAGGCCTCCAGACCTGTATACAGTACTCAAGGTGTGGCCTGACCATTGCCTTATACAAGGGGATAATCACCTCCTTATCCCTGCTAGAAAAATTCCTGTATATCATTGACAAGACACCATGAGCTACTCTTGCAGACCGTCTGCACTGCTCAGAAAACTTCATATCTGCCTGCACAATTACCCCCAGGTCCTTTTCATCCTCTGTTATGTTTGTGTTATTTGGTTTTTAGGAGCATTAGCAACTAAGGCCATATTGCTCCGGGATATGCGGAGGCCATTCCCTGACCTTTCTGCATCCTCCATATTTGGTGGTGACGGGCTCAAACCCCTGTCTAATCAAGAAGCGTGTGCTGCGCACTGCTGTTCCTTCCCACCTGGCTACGGCGGCGCTTTCATTCTCTACAACTGTCATTGTGGTACCACAGAGTTGATACGTTACTCTGGGATTATAGGCGCCTCCGTAGTCAGGTGGGAAGGAGCGGCAGTGCGTAGCACACGCTTCTTGATTAGACCGGGGTTCTAGCCCGTCACCACCAAATACGGAGGATGCGGAAAGGTCAGGGAATGGCCACCGCATATCCCGGAGCAATATGGCCTTAGTTGCTAATGCTCCAAATAACAAACAAACTCTGGGATTACTGCTTCCCATGTGTAGTACTTTACATTTGTCAATGTTAAACGTCATTTGCCACCTCTCAGCCCATCTGCTGAACTTTTCTAGATCCTGTTGCAGCAGTGTACTGTCATTAGTGTCATTAACAACCCTGCCGACCTTCGTATCGTCTGCAAACTTGGACATTAAGCTTGATATACCATCATCAGTATCATTTATAAATACAGAAAACAACAATGGACCCAACACTGAACCCTGAGGGACTCCACTAATAACATTAGTCCATGAAGAGCAGTGTCCATTGATTACCACTCTCTGTCTTCTCCCACTCAACTATCCCTTAATCCATAGCAGCAATTTGCCTCCAATGCCACACTGCTCCAATTTGTGAGCAGTCTTCCGTGTGCAACAGTATCAAAGGCTTTTCTAAGATCCAAATATATGATATCAAAGTTATTCTTTGCATCCAGTTCCTTTGTGACTATGTCATAGTATTCAATCAAATTGGTCAGACAAGACTTCCCCTTAACAAACCCATGCTGTGTCCGAGCTATAACTGAAGTCTTGTCTAGATGATCCTGCAATGCTACTTTAACCAGTGCCTCCATTAATTTCCCTGGAAGAGAAATTAAACTAACAGGTCTGTAATTACCTGTGATCCTCATTTGTGGATTGGGATCACATTTGCACACCTCCAGTCCATGGGTACCTCCCCTGAGTCCAGGGAAACTCTTATAATTATGGCTATGGGTTTGCTTACTTCTTTTGCCACCTCCTTTAATATAACTGGATAGATTTCATCCACCCCAGGTGCCTTTCTTGTGTTTATCTTCAACAATTTCTCCTTCTCTTTACTCTCAGTTATTACAAGATTATCTAGCTTACTGCCAGAGTTGAATACACCTCTGGCATTCCCCTCCCTGAATAACTCTTCATGTGTGAATGTCGATGCAAAATATTCATTCAGTTTGTTAGCCACCTGAGCAGGATCATCAACAGTTGAACTGTCGATATCAAGTGGACCAATCTGATTCATCCCCTTCCTTCTAGAGTTTACATAACGAAAAAATTCTTTGCTGTTTTTCTTTGCATCCTTTGCCAAAGATTTCTCATAATCTGCCTTTGCCTGTCTAACCTCCTTTGTAACTTTGTTACAGACCAGCTTATATCTATCATAGACTTCTGTGTCACATGTTAATTTATATGTATCCCATGCATTTTTCTTCTCTGTCACATGTCTAATTAGTTCATTTGACATCCATTTAGGCCTAAATTTTGAGCAATATTTCTAAATAAAACTATCTAGGTGTTTTCTTCCTTATGCAGGTACCTCTCCAGCTGTCCTTTCAGTTTCAGCAATTCTGGGGAAAGTAACAAAACAATGAAAAATACTGAAGCCTATATTAGTTGACCTGTAGTAGTACCACAGAAAAGGATAGGTTGGCCAAGGCTGAGTATTAGATCACATTCGCTAAAAGCAAAGAATTGGGACAAGGAGTTTGTCACATATGTGATTACAATGAAGAAGAAAATGAATCAAATTGGACCCGTGTGTACTGGGTATAGGAATATCTTAGATTTCCCAGGTTATGTTGCTGATGAATTGAATAAATGCTTTGCATCAATCTTTATTAAAGAACTTTCCATTCTCAGAGGTTTGTTAATTGATCAAACTTTAAATTCTCAGAGGATTTTTTAATTGAGATATTACTTCACTGTACAGTAGCAGTTTAAGGCCCCAAAAATTGAATGCCACATTTTTGGGACCATAAAGAAGAATATCTTTGGAGCCAATATGGTATAAGGATACATGATTATATATACCCATTTGTATAAAATTTGAGGAAAGTTTTTTAATTAATTAACTTTTAAGTTCACTGCAATTGAATTTCTCAATGTCAAGAGTGTGCTGTTGATATCATGCTTTAGATGTAGTAATCCTGGAGCTGTACTAAAATCTGAGGCCACAAGTGGCTACTTATTCTTAGACTTACCACTGTACACTGAGTGGACAGAAATCATGGAATACCTACCTAGTAAGTGTAGGCCCACCTTTCACCCAGATACGGACAGTGATATGGTGAGGCATTGAGTTCACTAGTTCACAAAAGCATTCCACATATTTCCATCCATGCTTGCTGTCCATAATTCCGTTGCATTCCTTGGTGGAGGATCCAAAGCTCAAAATCCCAAATATGCTCCACAGGGTTCATGTCCAATGAACAGGGAGGCCATTCCATGATGGTAAAATCTGCAGAATGCTCTTCACTCTTCGAACCGTGTTCTGGTTACCATGGCTCTGTAGGGAGGCACATTGTCCTGCTACAATAGTCCATTGCCCTGTGGGTGCATGATGACCATGAAGGGATGTAGATGGTCTGCAAGGATGGACATGTAACCTAGACTATTCAGAGGTGTGTCTAGACATACCAGAGGTCCCAATGTGTGCCAGTTGAACACACCCCAGACCGTTAACAACCATCCAACTCCCTGAACAGTTCCTTATTGACATGACAGGTGCATAGCTTCATGCGGTTTCCGCCAGATACACACCCTCCCGTCTGCTCAAAATAACTGTAAACGGGACTCATCAAACCAGGAAACTTGTCTCCAATCATCCATCATCCAGTGCCAATGTTCTTTCAGCCAGTTGAAGCGTAGAGTCCTGTGTAGTGGTAAATAAATGGCCAGATTTATCCACCACTTTTCTCTGCCCACAGTGCTGTCCATGATGAGATGTTATTCTGGAAATGGCATATTCCTGATACACCCTTGATATTGTTGAATGGGGATAGTGCAACTGTACCATCTCCATAATAGAGTGATCCATGTGTTGGGCACCTGCTATCATCCCTCTTTCAAAGTCAGTTAATTCACGATGTTTATCCAAACTGACATTGAAATACCGTCTATGTGACTGCAGTGATGCTGTGTACCTATACCTGCCAAGCATTGGGTTTGTCCACTAGTAAGAGGGGTGGTAGCGTCGCATTGCCCAGGAACCAGGTATCCTATGAATTCTCTCCTTTCAGTGTAGTACACAGTGAAAAAATCTATGAATAAATAGGAGATATTGTAGCACACTTTCTCCTAATGTATATTTTATTCGTAAAATCTAAACAGAATATGTAAGATCAGAAGTTGTTATGATTATAATTTTAGTGGAAGTACAGTAGTCTTCTTTTTCTTGATTCTGATTTGTCAGATTCCAATTTTTGAGGGACGTCTGACTTATTCCTCTATTAGTCGGAAGGGATCATAAAACTTAAAAATGGACTCATAGAAACACAACAAGAGTTGAATTTCTACAAACTCCTAAATCAGACAATAAAATATAAGAGCGGGAAACATCAAAAAATTGTACATAGATAATAAAATTTATTAACCCTCATGCACACAGATTCATGAGTCAAAGGGAATTTTCGAGGACTTTGCACACAGACAGTTGTGCATGGCCACTCTGCTGGCAGTTTTGATTCTGCATTTGTTGTGAGCTCTCAAATGTTTTATGGAACATTATGTTGCAGAATGTGTGGAAATAAATTCAAGGAAGAAATAGATTAACTGTTAGAGAGAGAGAGAGAATAGACAGGTGAAATGGGAAGTGCTTTCTTTTTTTTTTTTTTTGTCTGTTGCGTATAAGCTTCTTGCATCATTTGCCACTAATACTACTAATACATTACAAATGACTGATATGGTATCCGACAGCCAGTTCTCTTTTAAACTGCTTAGCTTCCCCCCCACCACTGCAACACATATTGGCTGCTACTGACATCTGACTACTGACACCTTAGCACTTTATTATCTGCTCCTTTTTTTCATACAACCATTCAGACACTGTTTTCCTAGTGTCAGAGGAGTATCAAAAATCTTTCAAGCATATAGTACATACATTTAGAGGTATAAAATATAAGGATAGCGTATGCTTTTAGAGGGATGATGTAATTTTTTTTTTTAATGATTATGTTTAAATAGATTACACACTTGAAAATTGAATATATACAACGGATACAGAAAACTTTCAAACATTCCATTTCAATAGTAATTGACCTTTTATAATATTGAGATCAAGGCGTATACAGTAAGTTGCTAACATACATAAGAGATACATTCCATGACTTCTTTCATAAGTCAAGTTTTACGTAACTTGGGAATGACTAATAAAATTGCTACAATATCCCTGATATGCCAAAATTACAAAAACCACATATCCTCAAAAGAATGAAGAAAAATAGTTATTTATTTTTCAATTAATTAGTTATATATTTTTTATATATTTTTTTATATATTAGTTATATATTTTTAATTAGATCAATTAAAACTGTCCCCAGATAAAAACTTCATCTGGGAACAGTGAAGTAGCCAAAGTGGCACATAAGAAAAGAAAACATAAAAAGCAGAAAAAACACATATTATTGTACTGTAAAAACTGATATGTATTTTGTATCCTTGGTTATTATAGTTGACTTCATTGGTGCCAATCCCTGCACTGCTTCTCTTATTCTATCTTTGTCCTATTAATTGTGTTCACCATTGACAAATCTAAATTCCGCATGATACTTGTTAATGTGTGACCATGTTCATACATCCTTATTATTTTAATTTTCTGATCCAAATCAGTCGCTTTCCTTTTCTTGGTAGATTTATTAGTACCGCTGTCACTTATTCTCTAATGGTCAAAATGATATTTTGAATATCATTTTGAATAAAGAACACTATTATCACCTCACATGAGCTCCATGCTCATATTTTACTAAAGGGCATTTTGGAGGTCACTACCATAAAACAATAAAAACAATTTGCAGTTTCCGGTTTATTGGGCTTTTCTGTTAGTGAAATCTATTATAAACGGGTAGTAAATTTGATCTTCTTGCATTTGCAATAATATCAATAGCTGGAATTTTGTGGGTTTTTACATTATTATGGTGAAAGGTGATTTGTACCCTTCACTGAAATCTTCAGTCACATAAAAAACAAATTTTCAGAATCTTCTCTTCATTCCTATTTTTTAAGCTTCCTAAACTTGTTACTCCGTATCTCACACTCGTGCAACTTGTGCATGCTGCGTCATTATTGATTGCTTATTTTTTTTACTGTTTAAATTTACGTAAGTCCGAATTAGTAACCTGGGCTTATGTAAGCCAGAGATTTACTGTATTTGAAAGGACATAAAAATAAATAAGTGAAATAATGTGATTAATACAATGAATATTTATTTTTATCAAAATTATTATCAAAATTTATTTTTTTTTCACTTTAGTTTTTCTTTAGTTCAAAATGGGCATAATTTCATCCTTTAATTACCAAATGTTTCGTGATATTGCTAATTTTTATGAGTTAAGTTATCAGTTATGATCATTTCAGGATTGCACTTTGGAGATGCTGATATTAACTAGATATTATTTTTAATGTAACTGGATAATTTATTAATTTAACTGTATAATCATTTTTGTTTGCAGATATTATAGCTGTGTCAGCAATGTCCAAAGGACAATTTGAATCCTACTTGGGTAATGGATATTGGAATTCCTCATTATGCCCAACATTTTACAGGTTGGATAATACCCAAACTGCACGTGTTCATGGTACTTACTCTCTTTTACGAGGAGGTCTTGATGGTAAGTTATTAAACTTCTTTTAAAGAAAAGTTTAATTTGATTAACCTTAGAATTCACACTTGCTGTTATGTTCAGATTCTTTAGTAAATTCTCTACTGCACTACAAAATGTGTCAGATGTTTCTGCTATCAGTCTACTAAATGATGATGTAGCATTTTTGACTGCTGCCCTCTTGCTGCATTTGCCTTCTACAGTGTTCTCCTCAGAAAATTTCCCAGCTGGGTAGCATTATGAAATAGCCAGATGGGGAAGCATAATACTTCGCAATATTATAAATTTTTCTGTTATTTATAAATTTGATTTAAGCAATCCAGAGCAAAAATTAATTGCGTAATTTAATATTAATGTTAAATTAATGGCTTAATGTCCAAGTTTGCAGATGATACGAAGGTTGGCAGGGTTGTTAATGACACTAATGACAGTATGCTGCTGCAAAAGGATCTAAAAAAGTTGAGCAGATGAGCTGAGAGGTGGCAAATGAAGTTTAACATTGACAAATGTAAAGTACTACTTATGGGAAGCAGTAACCCCAGAGTAATGTATCAACTGTGTGGTACTACACTGACAGTGGTAGAGAATGAAAAGGACCTAGGGGTAATTGTGCAGGCAGATATGAAGTTTTCTGAGCAGTGCAGACGGTCTGCAAGAGTAGCTCATGGTGTCTTGTCAATGATATACAGGAATTTTTCTAGCAGGGATAAGGAGGTGATTATCCCCTTGTATAAGGCAATGGTCAGGCCACCTCGAGTACTATATACAGGTCTCGAGGCCTCATCTTAAGAAGGATGTAGAGCTGTTGGAACAAGTACAGAGTGGGCAACAAGATTAGTGAATGGAACGAAGAGTTGCTCTTACGAAGGAAGGCTTACGTTTTGCAGATTACAGCGTCTGGAGACTAGGTACCTGCGAGGTGATCTCATTGAGGTGTATAAAGCCTTGAATGGTTTGAGCATGTGCAATGCTGATGGGATTCTTCCTCTTGCTCAGAATAATCACCTGAGAGGGCATAAATTCTAGGTGGTAGATGACTCTCATCAACCAGTGCAATACCACCACTTTGCTTATTGGAGGCTTGAAGTGGTGGAATCCATGTTTAGTCACCAGACTAAGTTCCGGTCAATCCTTCCCCATCTCTTCCATCATGCAGTATGATTGATGACTTTTGAGGTTATGATGAACATTGTGGCGAGATCCAATCTTCCTTACATTTCGAGGGTACAGCTCTAAAATGGTGTTCGCAAGCTGCCCACTAGTTAGTACCCGGACCAAACCTATTGGTAACTCCCTAGGAGACTTCCGGATCAACTAGTGTATAATCTTGCTACCTCTACTCTGCTAGATAGTGACTGGATGGAGTCCAAGTAGTGTGTATGCGGGGGGCATTGTCAAGGCCATGTTATGTCAAGGATCTGGGTATATTCTTACCACATGTATGCCCTATCCAAAAATTTCATTACTTCATACAGCATGTCCCACCCACTTTTTTACTATTGAATACACCATGAATTGTCAAACTAATGGAGTAAGTTTATCTGTGAAAAGATCTAAACCTCCCAAGCACTTCCTAATTCATTTCACAAATATACGTGGTCTGAATTCCAATCTCAACGATGTCCATTTCCACTTGCAGTCTACCAAACCCCATGTACTTTTTCTGACAGAATCAGTTGATTCAACTACTGCTTATCTCAGTTGCCCAAATTATTCGCTGTACGATTCCTTTCGCCTCAAAGGTAGTACTTGTGCATATATCTGTTCCAATATTCCCTGTCAGAGACTTGGTAATTTGGAATCTCCTCTTTTAGATCTTCTCTGGCTTAAAATCTCTCTACCTCATTGTGTCAAATTCATCTGTTGTCTCTACCGTTCTCCCAACTCCACTAATCACTTGGAGCTCATTGGCTTCCTCTCTTTGCAACTTGACTTTCTCCATTCCAACTTTCCTAACAGTGAGGTAATTTTCCTTGGTGATTTTAATGTTCACAACTCCAGCTGGCTTCCGTTTTCTAGTCACACTGACCCAGCTGGTCGAGATTTTCACAGATTTTCATTTACCTACAAGAATACCGGACAATCCTAACCATGCAGCCAACACGCTTGATTTTTTCCTCACAAACAATCCTTCTAAGTACACGGTTGAAGTGAGTGGTCCTTTAGGCACCTCAGATCACAACTTGGTGATTGTCTCTTCTCCAATGGAACCTTTATCTCATGTCTATTCCCAACATCGTATTGTTTGGCATTACAAGAATGCAAATGGGATGACCTGCGAGATTTCTTTTCTTCTTATCTTTGGTCAGATTCCTGTTTCAAAACTTCTGATGTCAGTGTTTGCTCAGATCATGTCAGTGAAATCATTCTTGCAGGAATGGAAGCCTTTATCCCACACTCCACTTTAAAATCTCGTCCTTTATCTAAACCTTGATTTTCCAATAAATGTGCTAAGGCTGTTCAAGAGAAGAACAGTGCATATCGTAATTGGCTTGTTTCTAATTCTTCAGTTTCATTTTCTGCCTACACAAAAGCTCGCAACAATTGTAAAGCAGTTATTAATCAGTCCAAACTAGAGTTTGAACAGGCTAAGAGTAGAAAACTTGCTTCTTGCCCTAATGGTAGCTGAGCATTCTGGTCTCTTGCCAAAACTACTGGCCGCAACTTTTGCCCATCTCTGCTCCCACCTTTGTCCAAACCAGATGGTTCTGTTGTCACTTCAGCCATAGGATTAAGCTGACTTGCTAGCATCCCAGATCTTGGTAAAACACCTCCCACCATTCCCAACACGTTCCATTCAATGCCTCCTGTGGTCTTCCGTCAAAAGGATGTCAGAAGGATTTTGACCAATCTTGATACTAAGAAAGCTCCAGGTCCTGATGGTATTTCTCCACTTATTCTCAAAACCTGTGCTCCTGAACTTACTCCTATTCTTTGCCGCCTTTTTTCACTTTCTTATTCCAAAGGTGTTTTTCCTTCTGCTTGGAAATTTGCTCATATCCAGCCAGTTCCTAAAAAGGGTTACAAATCCCTCCCATCCAATTATCGTCCCATTGCAATTACTTCTACACTTTCTAAAGTAATGGAGAAATCAATTAACCGCCAACTCTTAAACTACCTAGAAACCTTCCGTCTGATCAACGATCGCAAGTATGGATTCCGTAAGTGTCGATCCACTGGTGATATTCTGGCTTATGTTACCCATTTATGGACTAACTCAATGGAAAGGTTCGGGGAAACACAAGTAGTTGCTCTTGACATCTCAAAGGCTTTTGATCATGTTTGGCATAAAGGTCTTCTAAACAAGCTTCCATCTTATGGTTTGCCAACTGTTTTTAGTAATTGGTTATCCAGTTTTCTCTCTGATCGCTCACTGAGGGTGATGGTAGATGGCTCTCTGTCTTCTAACTTCTCCACTAATGGTGGTGTCCCCCCAAGGTTCAGTTCTTTCCCCCACTCTTTTCCTCTTGTATATTAATGACCTTCTTCCATTGACTGGAAATCCTATCCATAGTTTTGCTGATGATAGCACATTACCTTCCACTTTCCATTTTGAGAAACCTTGCCCAGCTCAATCAGCTTCAACTTCTCGAAAATCTGCTACCAGTTCCTTAAATGCTGATCTCCAAGTAATTCTCCAGTGGGCAAAGACAACTTAGTTGATTTCAATCCTTTTAAAACTCAGTCTTGTTTAATATCTCGCAAAAAGGATTCTTCTGCTCCTATGCTTATCGTTGGTGACATTCTGATTTCTAGGCAAAATGATATATCTCCTTTGGGGATTACTCTGACTTCTAATCTCTCTTGGCACAAGCACATTACAAATATTGCTTCCTCTGCATCTAAAAATCTTGGTTTTCTCTTTCGCTCTTGGCATTACTTTTCTTCCAAACAGCTGTTCACTCTGTACAAATCACAAATCCGCCCTACCATGGAATATTGTTCCCACATCTGGGGTGGTACCCCCAAAACCTCTCTCAGGCTTCTCGATTCCGTTCAGAAGAGGGTAGTTAGGTTAATTAATGATTCATCTCTAACAAAGTCTCTCCACTCACTGTCTCATCGACATTCTGTTTCTGCTGCATGCCTCTTCTACAGATATTTCCATTGGCACTGTTCTTCTGAATTGGCTTCTATAATTCCCGTTCTCTCTTTCAAAACAGTCTGAACACGTGCCACCACCAGCCATCATCCATTTACTGTCCAACTTCAAACTCACAGAACCAACTTTTCATCTTCCTCGTTTATTCATTCAACTGCTGTTGTCCGGAACAACCTTCCTTCATATGTATTTCCTGAAAATTACAGTCTACAGAAGTCCAATGTCAACAAATATCTTCTTTCTTGTTCTCGGCCTCCAATCCAAGCACGGTACTAAGTACTATAGGTTCTAATGTCTCTCGTGTTTGGGGTTTACATAAAAAAAAAAAAAAAGAAAAAAGGGGGAAAAAAATTCAAATTGAGGAAAGACAGTTGTAGGATAGATGTGCAAAAGTTTGCCTTTAGCCAGTAGGTAGTTGATTGGTTGAACAGACTTCCATCTTTTGTTGTGGAAGTTGATAGCCTAAATAAATTTAAAGCTGAGCTGGACAGGTATTTGGAATAAACGGAGGAAGAAAAGGGAGCGGGTTTTTTTTTTTTTGCTGATGCTGCATATGCTTGCTTTCTTGCATCGTATGCCTCTACTAATGCTAATGCTAATTATATGCTCCTGTCGCATTAACTTCAATCGCATAATATGTTTGAATCGATATTGATTGAGATTGGTGAGCAGTACCATATGGTACTGCTCACCAATCAATTTTTTTTTTACTTTTTACCATATGGTACCACAAGAATTGCTTAAATTTTAGCCAGGCGGTCAATTAAATTCACTGGGCAGTGTACCAATTCGATAGGTCCTGGGGAGAACACTGCTTCTAGTACATAATTACTTTTACCCATTCAGACTTTCTCCTCATTATATTTTTAGTGCTCTATTCCAGATTTGTCTGCTATGCTTTTTGCATTATGGAATCACTAATAATAGATTTATGGATATCCATAAATCCCATTATATATGGCTTATTTCCTCATCTTGTCTTCTCACTTGAATACTCTGATCTATAAATGCACCTATCATTTATAGATTTGTATGAATAAAATAAAATTTCATTAATTTTTTCTTATATTATTCATACTTTTCTTATAATGTGTAGATTCATGGTTCCTTAACAGTCCTGAATCTAAATATTGGTATCCCCAAACAGTAATTAATTGTGCTTTAAATTTTAATCATATTGATTAAAAATTTAATCGTATAATATTTTAACAATACTGTTTTCTAATGTTATAGTACTTAAGCTTTTATGATTGTTTTTCATCTTTTTATTTAATTGTTATTTCACGAAACCCTTTGCTTGTTACCATGAAGGGTGCTGCATATGGCAAGGCATACAATAAAAAGTTCTTCTTCTTATAAATTGCTTCTGTTTTACAGGTGTCATCTTAGGAAAAGAAATTCAAAATATTATAAGAAATCGAAAGAATCCTAAGTTAAGTCAAATACTTCGCATGTATTACTTAAATCAAGGAGGCATTCCAGAAGTTAATGATGGTTCTGTCTGTAGCCGGAAAAGTAACTTTGGTAGCATCACAGATACACTGAGGGAAGAAGTCAAGAATTATGCTACTTTGTACTGGTATCTGCTTTCTCAGCAAACAGAACTACCACCATCTGTGGAAAGCAATGTGGATGCAGCTTTCAGAGCTGTTCAGCAGCGTCAGAGTGATCTGTTTGATATTATTTATGGCAAGTATTATTTTTGCTTTTACTTGGATCATTAGAATGTAAAATAATTTTTTTTTTTTAATAATAGAATAAATCAGCACATGAAAAATTTACCCTATGAAAATAAATTTGTTATTTGTGGTTATTATAAGAAATCGAAAGAATAAAATAATAATTTGTTTCAGAGTTTATACAAGAGTTTATACTGTTTCAGATACAGTAGGTATACAAGGTAGCTCCATATTACCTGTAAACTAAAAAGAAATAATAATGAAAAATAAAAATAAAATAAAAAGACCATGATCCGATCAGTACTGTTACCTACTTTTGGCCCACCCTGTATATCTATATATGCGTATGCATGCATAATCCATTAATTTAAAAATTAGTATGAAGTTACAGAAGTAAATCTGCATGAAACACCAAAGAAAATATACTTTTTTTAATCAAATCATAATTTTATTGACATAAAGCATATTTTATAATACATAATAAAATAAGCTTTATGTCAAGAACTTTAGTTCCAGATGAAGTTAATAACTAACTAACTTATTCTTCAAACAGGCCTCTGGGGTTGGGTAAATTCATATTGTGATTTTAAATGTTTCTCACCAACCACATATTAAAATAAGACACGGAAACTGGAATTTTAAAAAACTGTGTGTTTACTACTATATTTTCAATTAAAAGAACTTTACAACTAAAAAGAAATAACATACATAAAATATTTAAAAAATATATATATACATAAAATAAAATACATTAAAATACCGGGTTAAGAGCGATAAAACCGACCGTAGCTTTCGAAGGCTCCTGCCTTCTTCTTCAGCGGTCAGAAGGCAGGAGCCTTCGAAAACTATGGTCGGTTTTATCGCTCTTAACCCGGTATTTTAAGGTATTTTATTTGATGTATATATATATATATATTTTTTAAACATTTTATGTATGTTATTTCTTTTTAGTTGTAAAGTTATTTTAATTGTAAATATAGTAGTAAACACACAGTTTTTTAAAATTCCAGTTTCCGTGTCTTATTTTAATACGTGGTTGGTGAGAAACATTTAAAATACAATACTAACTAACTTAATATTGTACCAGAACCTCTTGTTTGAACTTATTTGGTAAATCTGTGTAGTTTGAGTACATAAAAAGAAATTAAAATCATGAAAGCTGTTAAATTAAACTAAAAGCTAACATTCTGAAATACTAAAAGCAAATCATGCTCTATTTTTTTTTTTTTTTGGTTTATCATTGCTAGATGCCTAAAACACTTCCAGAAATGTTAGCATTGGTTTAAATACATTATCACCTTCAGGTATTAAACAGAAAAGGTGTAAATAGATGTGATATCTTTAAAAAGTGGGATATGGAAAATCACATGACCTCATATGTGATGGAATATGATTATGATGGAATGATTGTCTTCTCTCTTGCTTATTGTGAAAACGTTGATAATGCTTGATTGATGTGGTGATTTAGATCAATGAGTGCTTAAAAGGAAAAGCCATAAACTGATTATTCCTGATTTGCTACCACTTCTTCGACATCTTGTTGCTATAAGTACAGATACAAGATACTGAAGAAATGGTAGCGGATAAACAAACTAAGACAGAACAAAATTTGTTTAATTTTAGATTTGTAAGTGAATGCAAAAGTAGCAATGCTACATTAGTGATAGATGATTATACCACAAAATATATATATTTCTTAGGAAATAAAATATACATTTGTTCTAATGCAGGAAGAAGTACTCAGTTTTTTAAATTTAAGACTATAGATATTATACCTCAACAACATGCCACTCAGAGATCATATTAAATCTTTGAGTGGCATAAATATTTGCATTTTGTGGTATAATCAATCATCTACCTCTTCTGTAGTGTTTTGTTGCTACCTTTTGCATTTACTTACAATTTGGGGGGGGGGGGGCTGATGCTACATAAGCTTGCTTTCTTGCATCACATGCCTTGATTACTACTACAAATCTAAAATTGAACAAATTTTGTCCTATTTTAGTTAGTTTGTCCTCTACCATTTCTTCAGTGTCTTGTATCTGCTCCTACAGAAACAAGATGCTGAAGAAGTGGTAGGAAAATTGGGAATAATCAGTTAATGACTTTCCTTTTAAGATCTAGTTGATCTAAATCACCATATTAAACTTGAACCTATGATCTTATATGAAAGGGGAGTGTGAGGAGGGAGGGGGATCTGATTGAAGTGCATAAGACTCCAAAGGGAATCATGCAGTGGTACTCTCACTATTATGAAAGTCAAAATCCAAGGAACACAAATATAAAATCTTAGGAAGAAATAGGAGGCTGACCTTTGAACAACAGAATGGCAATTTATTTATTCAAATAAATTGCCATTCCATGGTAATTTATTTGAATAAGTCGAATAATTCAAATAAGTTGAAGAGTTTGGTGATATTTAATATAATTTGGATAGTCATTAATCACTTTTTTGGTGATAGGAAAAGTATGGGTTACTCGAGAATTTATTTATTTATTTTTTGGCATATACAACAAAATTCTGCTTCCTCTCTTTATTTAGCCATTCTAATATTAATGCTGAAATGATGATTGCTTGCACCTGTAAGTAAAATCATGGATTTGATACCCTTTTTCACTTACTGAATACCTGAATGAAGCTGCTATAATTCAAATTATGAAAAAAGTATTATCTTCAATTTTTACACCAATGTTATTGCTTATGATGTTAAATATATATTTTAATAACTAGAAATATATTTTAAAAACTGAAATGATGAAATATTAATTATATTCAGAAATATAGATATAATAATAATTTTTAAATAGTCATAATTTTTAATTGAAGTTTTTTATATTTCTTTTATGTCGAAGAAGAAAATGAATGCACAGAATATATACCAGAGTTTAGGGGTAAGTTATATTTTCATTCAAAAATGAGTTTATTTTTTAAAACTTTTAAATTTTATTTATTTACAACAAAATAGCACACAGTTATTCCAAAGAAAGAAACATTGAAATAGCTTTGCATTTGGAACATCAACCTAGTACTGGCTACATCACCTTCAGAGTATAGCACATCCTGGATATGTCATGGCATAGACTCCATGTGGCACTAGGGGAAGGGGAGTACACAGGTATGGATATTTATGCCCACTACACTGCATTCCACACTTGCCAGGGGTTAAATGGTACCAGATCTTTGCACTGAATGACTTTCTGGTGTTTTGGAGGTAGATAGTTTGAATAAATTCAAGAAAGAACTAGATAAACTGTTAAAGGAGATAGACAGGTGAAATGTGGTATTGGTGTTTTTTTTTTGGCCGATGCTGAATAAACTTTCTTTCTTGTGTTATTTGTCACTAGTATTCAATAATTTCCTCAATAAAGATATCATGCTTTTTCATCTGCCATTCATGCAAATTTCCAAAATTGAAGGAGTAAATGGATATTTGCAATTTTTTTCATATGGAACAAAGTTTATAGACCAGATTTATCCTGCATATATGCATACTGTCCTGTGAACCAAAAAAAAAAAAAAAAAAAAATGTGAATGTTTCATATGTTGTGGATACATATGTTTAATATGCATAATCTGTGGTTAGCACTTGTGGATGCATTTCATTCAGTAAAGAGGATTTTATCCAGTTGAGGAAGGCCCATCCTATTGATGACATTGTATATTGGCTTATAGAGATAAAGTTGTCATAATCCTACTGCATAAGGCAATTGTAAATCTGCAATTGGAATACTGTGTTTAAGTATGGAGACTGCACCTAAAGAAAGACATTGAAAGGCTTCTTCAAAGGGTCTAAAGATGCACCTGGTGAAATTGATAAAGGGGCATCCATATGAGGAAAGATCTTGAATATGTGGGCTACAGAGTTTAGTAACTAGGCACCTTACAGGAGACCTGACTGAGGTGTACAAGGCACTGAGGGGAGAAAGTAAAATGAATGAGGGTGATTTTTTTCACTGTTATAAATGCTTTCAGAACTAGAGGCCATAATTTCAAATTACAAGGGAAGAGATTTAAATGAGATTGCATGAAGTTTTCAACCAACAAGTTGCTAATTAGTGGAATCAGTTACCTTCAATGGTTGGTTGAGGGTGGATAGCTTGGGGAGATTCAAAGGTCCATTGGATAAATACCTATGTGAGGAGGGAGTCAAATCAGTGGTTTGTTTTATTTTATAATTTATTTATTTTATTTTATTATTATTTTTTGGGTGGTGCAGCAAGAACCTTGAGCTTCCTTGCACCATATGGCTAATAATAATATTAAAAAAGCTGATACTAACAGTGTATATACTCATTATATGCAGCAGAGTGTAATGAGTACAGGCACTCCCCAACCTACACAATACTCGACTTACGTAAATTCAACTTTATGTAAGTTTTTGCCAGCCGATGCAAATTGAAAAAAAATATGGAAACATATTTTGAATCTTGTAGGAATAAATGGAGGTATTGTGAAAATATTGTAATGTGATCCCAATAACACATTTTTTTTTTCTTTTTTTTTTTTGGTAATTTGTTCCAAGATCTCAGAAGTTGAAATTTTTGCTATGTAACTAAGTTATTTATCTCTCAAAAAGATCATTTTTATAATGGAAATTGTATTAGTTTTACATAAATTTATGTCAAACACAAAAATCACTTTTAACACACGGCCAACATGTTTACAAACACTATTATTGGCTAAGAGGAAAGGCTACATGGTCTCACCAGAGAATGCACTCCACTTTCATCATTATCATATGTTCAGTTATAAGAATCAATTTTGAATGCCTTTGTGATATTTTTCTAAAGCACATTTCTGGAGGTCACGGCCATAAAACAATTTGCACTTTCCAGTTTATTGGGGTTTTCTGTTAGTGCAATCTATTATAAATGGGTAGTAAACTCAATCTTATTGCATAATACCAATAACTGGAATTGTGTGGGTTTTTACGTTATTATGGTGAAATGTGTTTCCCCTTCACAGAAATCTTCAATCATATAAAAAACACAAATTTTCAGAATCCTCTCTTCATTCCTATTTACTTATTACAATTATGAAGGGAAAGCGACCAACGGAAAGTGCAAGCGATGGCAGTGCTAGGAAATTAAACAAAATTGATTTAGAAATGAAGATGAAAATGATTAAAAAGTAAGAAGCAGGACAAAATTTGTCATCTATTGCATGGGAATTAGGTCTCACTACTTCAACAGTGAATACGAGGCTACTAGAGACGGTCGTGTTCAAAGCCGCTAAGTGGATTTTTCTTATTTATTGATTTGAAATTATTGTTTTTCTAAAACTTTTGATTTAAATTTAGTAGTATAACATTATTTTGTGATTTTCTGATTAATTTGGTGTATTTATTCTTTACTCGGCCTTGTAATTGCATAAAAGTATCGGTAAGGGTTTCCACGTGTTTCAACTCCGCTACCGTTCGTAATTTTCCCGCCTTTGTGATATGATAGTTATATACCATACTAGATAGCGTTAGTTGAACTTCGTTAGCAGTTAAATTGTACGTTTAAATAAATACAGGCATACCTCGATTAACGAATAGGATGCGTTCCACGAAATTACTTCGTTAAGCGAAACTTCGTTTTCAGAGGTAAAAATACTATGGCCAGAATAGGGATACGTTCCTACGTAAAGAAAATGAAAAGCTTTTTTTCGAACAAAGAAAAGTTTTATTAAATAAACAGTCAACTTACATACAAAGTGAAATCACATTTTAAAATATGAGGTTAAAGTTGATTGTTTATGCTTTTTTTCTCTTTCATTTAACAATTGCCTATACGGAGTTATTGCATTTAACACTGATCGCTTAACTATAACACTTCTTCCTAAATCGGGATCATTTTCACTAAAAAAATTTAAAACGTTTTCAATGTCATTTAAGCACCTTTTTAAATCTTTGGTTGTTAACACTTTTTCGGCAGGAACTTCTTTAACTTCGCCTTCATTATCTTTGTCTTCGTTGCTAACAAGGTTTTCTAAATCTTCCACTGAAAAACCATCATCTTCTGCATTCAATAAATTTCTAACATCCTCTTCATCGACATTTTCGAAACCTATTGGAGCCATCTGGATAACTTCATTTCTAATTTCTTGGATGTTATTTTCTTCTTCTAGTACAACTTCTGGCCATATTTTGCGCCAAACTCCATTTAAGCATTTCTTAGTGACTTCTTTCCAAGAACTATCAATGTTTTCAATTGCGTTTTTAATGGTGTAGTTTTTCCAAAAAGTTTTAACTGTCATTTCCACTTTATCCTCTAGTTCAGTTAAATTGCTTAAAGTTCGACGCAGATAATAAGCTTTAAATGATGCTATTACTCCCTGATCCAATGGTTGAATCAGGGAAGTTGTGTTTGCTGGAAGAAACACAACTTTGACAGGAATGCATGTGTCCAACGTGTTAAGATCAGTAGGATGTCCCGGAGCATTGTCTAACAACAAGAGCTTTTTCTTCAAAGTTGTTTTTTTGACAATACCGTTTTACTCCAGGACAAAAGTGGTTAACAAACCAATCAGTAAATAACTCCTTGGTAACCCACGCTTTTCTATTTGCTTTCCATATTACAGGTAAATTCATTTTTATGTTACCTTTTAACGCCCTCGGATTTTCTGAATGGTAAACTAATAGCAATTTTAATTTATAATCACCAGAGGCATTTGATCCCAAGAGTAACGTTAAACGGTCTTTGGCTGCTTTATATCCAGCAGCTGATTTTTCTTCAATAGAAATGAAGCTTTTTGTTGGTAGCCGTTTCCAGAACAAACCGCTTTCGTCAACATTGAACACCAAATTTGGTGGAAAATTTTCACGTTCAATTATTTCCTTTAGTTTTTCTGGAAACTTATTTGCAGCTTCAACATCTGCACTTGCAGCTTCTCCTGTTAATTTTACACTATGAATCCTGGCCCGTTTTTTAAATTTCTCAAACCAACCACGAGAAGCCCCAAAGGTTTCCGTAATTTCTTCAGTTTGTTTAGATTTCAGGTGATTAAACAAAAATAATGCTTTTTCTTGAATCACCATTTGACTTAAAGGCATATGACGTTGTGACATATCATCTATCCACAAACTTAACATTTTCTCCATTTTTTCTAAAATTGGATTCCTTAAGCGAGTTAATTTTGCCGCTGTAACATCTGTACAATTCTGAGCAGACTGTTTTATTTTTTCTGATTGACTTAGTATGGTTGTTAAAGTTGATTGCGCTAATCCTAAAGAATGTGCCACATCGGATTTTCTTTCGCCGCTTTTAACACGTCGTACGATATTTAGTTTAGTTTCCAAAGAAATTGCTTTTCTTTTCTTTGATTCTGACATTTTAATTAACTAAAACAAAAATATTTCTATTAAAATTTACAAAATCTATGTTATGTAATGCTATAAAGAACCTACGTCGATTATTGCAATGCGCCACACTGAAACAACGTCAATCATGTAAACAACAACTAAATTACGCGATTGACACGCAAAACTGTTATAACAGACATGCCCGCAGCTCGGGAGCACTCGGGAATACGTAACGAGTCGCCGTCAGTCACCAAGCGGATGATTGTCGGGCGTTGGCCTTAAATTGGAATATTTTTTTATGTTAAATGGGGCTTGAAATTGCGGACTTCGTTATATCGAGGCTTCGTTATCAGAGGTAACGTTAACCGAGGTATGCCTGTACATATAACGACTTAGATTACAAACGTAATATAATTAATTATATTTAACATAATTAATAACATAACATAATTAATTAATAAATTAATAGAATCATGACTCAGAGCAGCAAAGCAAAAGGCTCAAGCTAATGGAAGTGCTGTGGCTCAGAGCAGAACTGAGGGGGGGCAGTTGTCCTCTGACTCACAGCCATATAAAATGCACTGTTTGCTTGATGTTTGCAGAGCAATCGGGTACGGGACATGATACTGCCAAGGGGGATGTCTTTGTGTGTGCGCGATGCAAGGAGTGTATCGATATCAGGCAACAACTCGGCGTTCTTGTGGGCCTATATGAGAGCTTGAAGGACAGGGTGGATGCCCTCGAAGAAACTAAATTGAGGGCCCATCAAGCTCTCAGCTGCCCACATCAACGCCAGAGCTTGCACTTGGGCATCGCGTGACAGAGAGGCAACCCCCAAGGCAGAATGCGCTGGTCCCGAAGGAACTAGTAGTTGTTGGTGACTCTATTGTCAGGGAAACAGGGAACATGCTTTGTAAAAAAGATAGGTGGAACAGGACCAGGGTATGTCTGCCAGGGGCAAAGGTTGATGACGTTGTAGAGCGAATATCATCTTTTAAGGACACAAAAGGTGATATAGTTGTACACGTTGGCACTAATAATATTAAGAGTAGGAGACCGGCAGAATTACTTAACAAGTACAGGTCACTGTTGAACGAAAGCCGAGAATTAGGGTTGAATTTGAAAGTGTCTGCAATTCTGCCCAGACACGATAGGAGGGAGTATATGATGAGAGCCTTGTCGATCAGTTCGGCCCTGGAAAGATTGTGCAAGGCTCAAGGGGTAGAATTTTTTTCAGCCTGGACTGTACTTGTTAACAGGAGAGATTGCTTCTACAGGGATGGGATACACTTAAATAGAAAGGGTGCAAGAATATTTGCTGATGCTATCGAGGCAGTGTTAGGTGGGTCGGAAAACTGCTAGCTTGGGGGGAGACAAAGACCAATAGATTGACAGTAGCCACTGGCAGAGGTGAAAGAGATTCTTGCACTGCTTCTATTAGAATGAGCAGAAGCCTGAAAAACAAGATGCATGGTATTTCAGAGACTGCTGGGAGCCATTGCGGTACAAGTAAACACATGGGTTGTGTTAGGGTAGCTAAGAATAGAAATAGGTGCAGGTATACTTGCGTGTACACCAATGCTAGGAGTTTAGTAAATAAATTTGATGAATTTGAGGTATTGCTCAAAACATCAAAGGCAGATATTGTTGGGATATCAGAGACGTGGTGTCACACAGATATAAGGGATGCAGAACTGCAATTTGGGGAGTACAACGTCTACAGAAAGGATAGACAGGATAGGAAGGGGGGAGGGGTTACGCTATTAGTTAAGAAACACATAAAAACCAAGGAAGTGAAGCCAGTCGACATCGCTGGACAGTGCAGTGTTGAGTCAGTTTGGTGTGACATAAGCATTGGGAGATCAAAATTTAGAGTAGGAGTGTGCTATAGGCCTAATGACTCTGATGAGTATAATAAGGAACTGTACAGGGAAATAGAATGGGCCAGTAAATCAGAGAGTCTTATAATGGGAGATTTTAATTTCCCAGATATTGACTGGAATTTGGGGGCTGGTTACTCATACACTAGCAGGGCTTTTGTGGATTTATTGGATGATTGTTTTCTACATCAGCATGTTCGGGAGGCAACTAGAGGGAGTAATACTCTTGATTTGATTATCAGCAGTGATTCTTCATGCATTAAGAATCTGCAGATAAATGAACCACTAGGTGGCAGTGATCACAGTGTGCTGAAGTGGGATTTACTCAAAGAGGTAACTACCATTAGGGGTAAAGGGAAGGGTTATTGCTTCCGTAAAGGCGACTACGATGGACTGAGACAGTATTTAAATTCTATACAGTGGGACCAACTGATGATGTTACCAACAGCAAATTCAAAATGGGAAGCATTTAAAGAACTTATCTTGGAAGCTACTAGGCTTTACAAACCAACTAAGAAATATTGTTCAAGGTTTAGGCCAAAATGGATGTCAGATGAACTAATGAGGCATATGGCAGAGAAGAAAAATGCATGGGATACTTACAAATTAACACATGACACAGAAGCCTATGATAGATACAAGTTGATATGCAACCAAGTTACAAAGGAGGTTAGGCAGGCGAAGGCAGATTACGAGATATCCTTGGCAAGGGATGCAAAGAAAAACAGCAAAGAGTTCTTTACTTATGTAAACTCTAGAAGGAAGGGGATGAATCAGATTGGTCCACTTGATATTGATGGGTCAACTGTTGATGATCCTGCTCAGATAGCTAACAAACTAAATGAATATTTTGCATCGACATTCACACATGAGGAGTTATTCAGCAAGGGGAATGCCAGAGGTGTATTCAACTCTAGCAGTAAGCTACAGAATCTTGAAATAACTGGGAGTAAAGTGGAAGAGAAACTGTTGAAGATAAACACAAGAAAGGCACCCGGGGTGGATGGGATCTATCCAGTTATATTAAAGGAGGCAGCAAAGGAAGTAAGCATACCCTTAGCCATAATTATGAGAGCTTCCTTGGACTCAGGGGAGGTACCCATAGACTGGAAATGTGCAAATGTGACCCCAATTCACAAAGGAGGATCAAAGGCTGACACAAGTAATTATAGTCCTGTGAGCTTAACCTCTGTTCCAGGAAAATTAATGGAGGCACTGGTTAAAGAAGCACTGCAGGATCATTTAGACAAGACTTCAGTTATAGCTCAGACACAGCATGGTTTTGTTAAGGGGAAGTCTTGCCTGACCAACTTGATTGGATACTATGATGCAGTCACAAAAGAACTGGATGCAGGGAATAACTTTGATATTATATACTTGGATCTTAAAAAGGCTTTTGATACTGTTGCACATGGAAGACTGCTACACAAATTGGAGCATTGTGACATTGGAGGCAAATTGCTGCTATGGATAAAGGGTTGGTTGAGGGGGAGAAGACAGAGAGTGGTAATCAATGGACACTGCTCATCGTGGACTAATGTTTTTAGTGGAGTCCCTCAGGGCTCAGTGTTGGGTCCATTATTGTTTTCTGTATTTATAAATGATATTGATGATGGTATATCAAGCTTAATGTCCAAGTTTGCAGACGATACAAAGGTTGGCAGGGTTGTTAAGGACACTACTGACGCTGTGCTGCTGCAACAGGATCTGGAAAGGTTGAGCAGATGGGCTGAGAGGTGGCAAATGAAGTTTAACATTGACAAATGTAAAGTACTACACATGGGAACAGCAACCCCAGAGCAACGTATCAACTCTGTGGTACTACACTGACAGTGGTAGAGAATGAAAGGGACTTGGGGGTGGTTGTGCAGGCAGATATGAAGTTCTCTGAGCAGTGCAGACGGGCTGCAAGAGTAGCTCAAGAGTATTGTCAATGATATACAGGAATTTTTCCAGCAGGGATAAGGAGGTGATTATTCCATTGTATAAGGCAATGGTCAGGCCACACCTAGAGTACTGTATACAGGTCTGGAGGCCTCATTTCAAGAAGGATGTAGAGCTGCTGGAACGAGTACAGAGAAGGGCAACAAGATTAGTGAATGGAACAAAAGGGTGCTCTTACAAAGAAAGGCTTGAGTTTTGCAAATTACAGTGTCTGGAGACTAGGCACCAGTGAGGTGATCTGATAGAGGTGTATAAAGCCTTGAATGGTTTAAGCATGCTCAATGCTGATGGGATTCTTCCTCTAGCTCAGAAAAATCACCTGAGAGGGCATAAATTCAAATTGAGGAAAGACAGATGTAGGATAGACGTGCGGAAATTTGCCTTTAGCCAGCGCGTGGTTGGTTGGTGGAACAGACTTCCATCCCTTGTGGTGGAGGTTGATAGCCTAAATAAGTTTAAGGCTCAGCTGGAGAGGTATTTTGAACGAACAGAGGGGTGAAGTGGGTTTTTTTTTTTTTTTTGGCTGATGCTGCATAAGCTTGCTTTCTTGCATCAAATGCCTCTACTAATGCTAATGCTAATGCTAATACTATTTTAAAGGACAGTATGTGTATAAAAGAACATGTTAAAGGATCAACCCATTTAAGATCAACAGTGATCACAAAACAGTGTTTAGGTTCTATATTGAAGATGGAAAAGCTATTAATAATATGGATGGAAAATCAGATTCAGGAGCGAGTGCCCCTGAGTCTAATGGCTATTCAAGCAAAAGCAAGAAGTATTTATGAAGATATTAAGGATAAGTATGGCAAATCCCAAGCTAAGTTCATGGCAAGGAACAGGTTGTTTAATAGGTAATTGTTCAAGCATTGTGCTGGTTTCCACAACATTAGAGTAAAATGTTTGTAATTCCACACTTTTGTAATTTTCCTGGGCAATGAGATAAAAAAATTGAATAAATAATCCTATTTACATGTTTGTTGAACATTTCTTTTTTGCTTCAATCAAATTCAGCATGCATAGCTGCATGTGCTGCATAAGCATTTATGGAAATTCCGACTTACGTAAAATTTGACTTACATAGAGTTCTGCAGAACACAACCCTTACATAAGTCGGGGTGTGGCTGAATGTATATAGGATATAAAATCCCTGAGACCTTTATGATCTCTTCCTCCCTTTCTCTTTTTTTTTTTTTTTTTTTTGTTAATTAAAATAAGATTTTATTGTAACCACTGGAGTCTTGTATCTGACTCAATAGTCAGAAAGTTTCATCAAGTAGGCCACTATGCATGAAAGTCCCTCATGTCCTCCCCCCCCCCACTATCCACTCTTTACCAGAAAAAAAATGTTTACTTTGGGACCAGAATCATTGAAAGTTGGTATCGTTTACTGAAATATTCTAATTTACTATTCAGCATAGTGGAACTATATCATGATTGAGAGAGACAAAGAATAGCTAGCCATTCTGTGATATGAGTGGTTTTATGGGAAATTTTATATGGAGTGACGTCCTCAAACCTTCTGCCACAATCTTACACATGAAATGCAAAGAAAAACCAAAGTATTAATTGCCATACTTGAAGCTAGATCAAAAGTGCAGATTTATCCATAGATCTGAATTGCATATGCACTTTTGGAAAACTGAAAGTCCATGTGTAATAATTTTTTTAAACCATAACAGTTTTTTGCGATTTTGATGATGAACTTACTATGAGTGGTATTAATGACAATAAAAGGTGAATAAAAGTAAGTAGATTTTAGTTTAGTGAAGGTGCCTATCACTTTGAAGATTTGCATAAAAGGTGTAGAATTGTCTCGATCTTGTTCAATTAAGTTTTATTGGATTATGTTTGATTCAAAGTTTATCTTCAGACATTTTTTTTATACAAGAGTCAAACCTTGTTAGAATTTTAAGGTAAATATGTGTAGGCTTTGAAATTGGAGGACAGTACTGAACTTATTTTATTTTGTTTTCTATCCATTGTGAGATTTATGGATCAACAGATTTGTCTCTGGCCACTCATTCTCGAATGATATCTTGGGTTTAGCGTATTAGATGCTGATGTCTCTCTAGAAAGCTCAAACTCCTGGTGATTTATTATAGCACAGTGAAAGCCATATAGGAGTTCTGGACAGTAAGCTAAGCTTATTATCTGGCATGTAAGTTCTTGGGATTTCATAAAATGGCAAATTCTTGGTTGATGCTTGCATATTATGTGTATTCAGTGCCTAGTTGCTGTTTTCAAAAATAAGAAGAACACCAGTGCCCTTAAACCCCTTTGACATTTTGGGATATGATCTAGATTTTTGGTTTTCTCAATTGACAGAAAGGTATACAGGCTAAGTATACAAAGGTATACAGCCAGCTAAGCTGTATTTTGTTGTAATTATTTGTATGTGATTAATTGTTTTCGGTTTGTATGTTTTTCATGTTAATTCTTTGTTATATTGTGTAATATGTACTAAGAGCATTGAGGCACGCTGACATTTTCATCTGTAAACCTCTGTGTGGAATTGTACTGGAGTAGCCTTCTTTTGTATTTTGTATTTTATTTGGCAAATACGATTATATATTACTATTATTAGTAGTAGTAGTGGCATATAATGCAAGAAAGCAAGCTTATAAAGCATCAGCCAAAAAAACTCCTTCCCACATTACCTGTCCATCCCCTCCAATAAGTTGCCTAGTTCTTCCTTGAATCTATTCAAACAGCCCACTTCCAACAACTGATGGAAGTTTGTTCCAACAGTTAACTATCTGCTGGCTGAAGACACACAAGCCTCTGCACATCTATGCACATCTATCCTGCAGCCATCCTTCCTCAATTTGAATTTGAATTTATGCCCCCTCATGTATAGTCTGAGTAAGAGGAAGAATACCATCAGCATCGAGCTTGCTCAGTCCATTCCAATTCTTAAACATCTCATCAGATCAGCTTGCAGGTGCCTATTCTCCAGATGCTGTAATTTGCAGGACTGAAGCCTTTTTGGGAAGACCACACATTTGTTTCCTCCCTTCACCAATCTTGTTGTCCTTCTCTACACCTATTCCAGTAACTCTACATCCTTCCTAAAATGAGGCCTCCAGACCTGTATGCAGTATTCAAGATATAGCCTAACCATTGCCTTGTACACTGGGATAATCATGTCCTTATCTCTGCTAGCAAAGTTCCTGTATATCATTAACAAAATTCCATGAGCTTTCCTGGCAGCCTGTCTGCATCAGAGAACCTCATATCTGACTGCACAATAACCCCTAGATCATTTTCATTTTCCATTGCTCTGAATGTACTACCACACAGTTGGTACATTAATCTGGAGTTACTGCTACCCATATGCAGAATCTTGCACTTGTCAATATTGAATCTCAACTGCCATTTCTCAGCCCATGTGCCAAATGTTTTTAGATCTTGTTGCACTAGTGTACCCTAACTACTGGAATTAACTACCCTACCAACCTTTATATCATCTGCAAACTTAGACATTAAGCCTTCATCAATGGCATCATTAATACACAGCCATTTCTGAATAAACAGAATATTTGTAAGGTGGCATTGTTTTAAGTTATGTCTCATATTGTGAATACTTTCACAATGAGTTGCCATGATATTGCACTACTTCAAATAAGTAACGCTTCACCTAAGGAGAAGACTAATGTTTCTTATTCTCAGATAGGTACCACCACCCATGGGTGGTGGTACTTATCTGAGATATAACTTGAAACGATGATATAAAAAAAAAAAAAAAAAAGTAAAGTGCAGCCATTATCAACCCACTGCAGGGTGGAAGCCTCCTCAACAATTCATGCTGAGAGAAATGGACCATAATCTGCCACGCTGGTCCAGTGCGGGTTGGCATATCGACCGTATTCAGCAGGCAGGGGCTTGAACCCCGGTCTACTCAAAGAGCGTGTGCTACTGCACTCCCGCTCCTGCCCACTCGGCTACGGAGGCCGTTCATATGAACTTGTTAACATATGATAACAGGAGATATAACTTAAAACGATGATATAACTTAAAAAGATGCCGCCTTACAAATATTCTGTTTATTCAGGCTGTGTATTAATGATGCTATTGCACTTAATTATTACATAGTCTAAATTTGCTCGCAGCTTGAGGCTTTAGCCCTAAATGCATCTTAGCCTTCATCAATGTTATTAATAAATATTAAAAAAATGGGTCAAGCATTGAATTCCACTAATAACAGTAGTCCAAGACAAGCAGTACCCATTGATAACCACTCTATCTTATCCCACCCAACCATCTCTTTATTCATAGCAGTAGCTTGCCCCTAATGCCACACTGCTTCAATTTGTACTGTAGCCTTTTATGTGCAACATTGTCAAAAGCTTTTCTGAAATCTAAGTATATGATGTCAAAATTATTTTTTACATCCAGTTAATTTGTTATTGCATCATAATATCGAATCAGGTTGGTCAGACAAGAACATCCTTTCACAAATATATGCTGTGACTGCAGTATGACTGCACTCCTGTCTGGTGGTCCATTGTATATTGATATGCACAATGTATGTTTAAATTAATAAAATTCTTCAGTTGTTTTTATTTATTATAAAAATGAAAAACTTATTGACATTTAGTTATCAGAAAAATTAAAAATTTATTGTTGTTTATTTATCAGAAAATTTAGTGCTCAATTTTATAATTTTACTAGAACAAATCATCATTGTAACATGTGTCTATTGTTCCATATCTGTAACTTTGTTATCCATCACACTTTTAAGGAAACAATAACAGATATCAAGGCCCACTGATTCATACACAGAAGCACTGATGAAAGAATTCAAAGAAGAGCAGAAAGGAGGTGTAAAAGTAGGAAGGGGGAAGATAAAGACAATAAGATTTGCAGATGACTAGATATTGATTGCTAATAATGAAGAATTACAGAGCACCTTGGACATCTTGAACAGCACAATAAAAGAGTAAATTATGAACGTTAACAGCAATAAAACCAAGGTAATATTAATTTCAAAGTGGCGAAGAAGAAGAATCAATACAACATTGGAATAATATTAGAACAGGTCGACAGATACAGATACTTGGGAAGCATAATGACAGAAATTGGGAAAAGCTTTGAAGAAATAAAAACAAGAATTATAATGGGAAAGAAGCATTTAGTAATAGAAAAGAACTATTGAGAAGAAATTTCAAGGAGGAATTAAGAAAGCAAATGATGAAAACATTAATATGGACTGTTTTACTATATGGCTCTGAGTAGGGCTTACAATACCGAGATCCTGGTCATTTTTTTTCTGGTATTCAAATACCGGTATTGATGCAAAAATACCAGTTTTTCTGTACTAATATAAAAAATAATTGTTTCTGATTTAATCACATAAAGGTTATAAAATCATCTTTATGTGATTTTATGATTTTATAACCACCAACAAAAATGATAGATATATAAGTATACTGCAGCAGGATTTGGCAAATAATTTGTCATGCAATTAGATTCCATTCATTGGAACAGTTTATTGTCCATGCTTGAAAGTTTTTTTTAGTTGAGATATTGTATGCAGAAAGCTATAATTTATTTAGATTCAAGTATTTATTTCTGTAAGGAGAATTTAATTTATTATCTACAGCTATATCTACATTAATACCTAGAAAGTTAGCAGTAAATGCACTATGCCGCAAAGAAGCAAATCTTTTTAACTGCAGATGCTGCCATAAAATTTTGATGAAAACTCTTGGCAATCAAAATTCTGAAACAGCTAGAGAATTGCATACAGCATTGAAACTCCCATACTTCACAGAAGCATACAAATTTATTAGAGGTTCTTCAGTATTTGCAAAGCGGGACACAATACAACAGCAAATTATTTAGTATTAGTAATGGCCATATGGTGCAAGGAAGCCTAAGGCTTATGTTGCACCAGGAAATAAAAAGAGTAAAATTATAATAAAATGAAATAAAAAATAAAAGAAAATCAAATAGACAACCTATGCATAGCCCTCCTTCCATTCAGCTGACCTTTGAATTTTCCCAACCACTTATGTAGGTAACTTATTCCAGTAATTTCTAACTCACTGGCTAAAATAAAACTTCCTGTAATCCAGTCTAAACTTATCCCCCCTCATATATAAGTTTATCGGTAACCAAGTTACAAAGGAGGTTAGGCAGGCTAAGACAGATTATTAAGAGAAATCTTTGGCAAGGGATGCAAAGAGTTCTTTACTTAGGTTAACTCTAGAAGGAAGGGGATGAATCAGATTGGTCCACTTGATATCGATGGTTCAACTGTTAATGATCCTGCTCAGTTAGCTAACAAACTGAATGAATATTTTGCATCACCATTCACGCATGAGGAGTTATTCAGTGAGGGGAATGCCAGAGGTGTATTCAACTCTGGCAGTAAGCTAGATAATCTTGTAATGACTGAGAGTAAAGTGGAGGAGAAATTGTTGAAGATAAACACAAGAAAGGCACCTGGGGTGGATGGGATCTATCCAGTTATATTAAAGGAGGCAGCAAAGGAAGTAAGCAAACCCTTAGCCATAATTATGAGAGGTTCCTTGGACTCAGGGGAGGTACCCATAGACTGGAGATGTGCAAATGTGACCCCAATTCACAAAGGAGGATCAAAGGCTGACACAAGTAATTATAGACCTGTGAGTTTAAGTTCTGTTCCAGGAAAATTAATGGAGGCACTGGTTAAAGAAGCACTGCAGGATCATCTAGACAAGACTTCAGTTATAGCTTGGACACGGCATGGTTTTGTTAAGGGGAAGTCTTGCCTGACCAATTTGATTGGATACTATGATGCAGTCACAAAAGAACTGGATGCAGGGAATAACTTTGATATTATATACTTGGATCTTAGAAAGGCTTTTGATATTGTTGCACATGGAAGACTGCTGAACAAATTGGAGCAGTGTGGCATTGGAGGCAAACTGCTGCTATGGATAAAGGGGTGGTTGAGGGGGAGAAGACAGAGAGTGGTAATCAATGGACACTGCTCATCATGGACTAATGTTATTAGTGGAGTCCCTCAGGATTCAGTGTTGTGTCCATTATTGTTTTCTGTATTTATAAATAATATTGATGATGGTATATCAAGCTTAATGTCCAAGTTTGCAGATGATACAAAGGCTGGCAGGGTTGTTAAGGACACTACTGACACTATGCTGCTGAAACAGAATCTGGAAAGGTTGAGCAGATGGGCTGAAAGGTGGCGAATGAAGTTTAACATTGACAAATGTAAAGTACTACATATGGGAAACAGCAACCGCAGAGCAACCTATCAACTCTGTGGTACTACACTGACAGTGGTGGAGAATGAAAAAGACCTGAGAGTAATTGTGCAGGCAGACATGAAGTTCTCTGAGCAGTGCAGATGGACTGCAAGAGTAGCTCATGGTGTTTAATGATATACATCATTGAACTACATCAATACATCATTGATATACATCAATGATGTACAGGAATTTTTCTAGCAGGGATAAGGAGGTGATTATTCCCTTGTATAAGGCAATGGTCAGGCCACACCTCGAGTACTGTATACAGGTCTGGTGGATGTAGAGCTGCTGGAACGAGTACAGAGAAGGACAACAAGATTAGTGAATGGAACAAAGGGTTGCTCTTATGACTAAAGGCTTAAGGTTTGCAAATTACAGTGTCTGTAGACTAGGCACCAGCGAGGTGATCTGTTAGAGGTGTATAAAGCCTTGAATAGTTTGAGCATGCTCAATGCTGATGGGATTCAGCCTCTTGCTCAGAATAATCACCTGAGAGGGCATAAATTCAAATTGAGGAAAGACAGATGTAGGATAGATGTGCAGAAATTTGCCTTTAGCCAGCGGGTAGTTGATTGGTGGAACAGACTTCCATCCCTTGTTGTGGAAGTTGATAGCCTAAATAAATTTAAGGCTCAGCTGGACAGGTATTTGGAATGAACAGAGTTGTGAAATTGGCGGTTTTTTTTTTTTTTTTTTTTTTTTTTTTGGCTGATGCTGCATAAGCTTGCTTTCTTGCATCATATGCCTCTGCTAATGCTAACTTCAATTTATGGCCCCTAGTTCGAGAATCATTTATAACCATGAAAATGTTGTCAACCTCATTCAACCTGTTCACAATTCTCGGAGAACTTCATGTCTGACCATATCATAACTCCCAAGTCCCTTTTCTCCAGTGCTGACTTTAGTTCAACTTCATTAAGTGTAAAAGTTATTTTGGGGTTGCTATTCCTGAGGTATAAGACCTTGCATTTTTCTGAATTAAAGCATAGCTGCCACTTTTCTGACCATCTGGAAGTCTATCTAGGTCACTCTGAAGAAGCTCTGCTTGGCAGTGATCATTAACTACTCTACCGATCTTTACATCACCTGCAAGTTTAGACATCATGCTCTCCATCCGTTCATGGATATCATTTAAGATAATCAAAAACAACAGTGGTCCCAATAATGATCCTTGGGGAACCCCACTTCTTACATTAACCCAATCTGAGGAATAACCATTTATCACAATCCTCTGCTTGGTGCCCTCATGCCATCCTGCTATCCATCTAAGGATTTTCCCTGTGATTCGAACCTGTCCCAGCTTATAAAGTAGCTGCTCATCTGGGACTGAGTCAAATGCTTTGCTGAAATCTAAATAAACAATGTCTAAATTATTCCCAAAATCTTGTTCATGAGTGACCCTGTCAAAATAGCTAAGAAGATTAGTTAAACACGATTGTCCCTTTACAAAACCATGCTTCGTATCCTCAGAATTCCATTTCTATCTAAATGATCCTGAATTCCACCCTTGATCATTGCCTCCATGATTTTCCCTACTACTGAAGTTAGACTGACCAGTCAGTAATTTCCCACTACAATCTTAGAACCACCCTTATGTATTGGCAATACATTGGCACTTTTCCAGTCCAATGGAATCTCTCCTGAGTCCAATGATGCTCTCATAATTAGCCTTAGTGGTGTAATACACTCACTTTTCATCTCTCTTAAAATTATAGGGTATATGCCATCAACCCAGGAGCCTCACTCGCTTGTAGGTGTGAAAGCTTTTTTTTTGATAAATAATCATGTGAAATTTCAATATCATTAATTACATATTTTTCTACTTCACTCCCATATGTTCCCATTGACATAAAGGGTTTTTATTTGTAAATATTGATGCAAAGTAACTGTTGAGTTCATCTGCAACATCAGTTGGGGGGTATCTAATACTATCCCATGCAATTGAATATGGGTCTGATCTGATTTGTCCTTCTCTTCTTTGCATTTATATAATTGGACAGACAACTTGAGTAGTCGAGACCCGCTAATAAATTAGCGGGTTTTGACTACTCAAGTTGTCTGTCCAACTGTCTAATAAAGTTTTGAGACTTTGGACCTCCACATATGTTTTTTTACTCAATGCATTTATATATGTGGAGAATTCCTTAACTGCACTCTTTGCACCCTTCTTTATTCCTTATCCTGACTCTTTGCTCTCTTCTTTATTCCTTATCCCAACTCTTTGCTCTCTGCCAGACTCATAAAGATACTGTAGTGAAAATTATATTTCACTTAATAAAACATCTTTCTCCTTCAGAAAATGATGAACAGAATTCAAACTTGGAAGACCAACATGGGACAGAACATCAGTGTTCTGCAAATTCCTTCCAAAATAAGAAATTGCCTGAGTCTAATGAGATTTTAAAAGTACAACTTGAGTGGGAAATTAATGAAATACTTTTTAAATATTACTTCTAAAAAAGTTCAAAGCCTAGAATATACAAACTGAGATTGTCTATGACTATCTCAGTACAATAGTGCCATCCAGCATAGAATCCGAAAGGACGTTTTATGCCACTAATCAAATATGTACCAAAATTAGATCCAGTTTAAATGATAACGCTATATGCTTATGTTTCTTAAGAGCTCACTTTATTCGGACAGGTAGTATGGATGCATAAACATAACTAAACTTTGCAGTATCGATATATATTTTTTGTTATTACAATGACTGTATTTTTAATAATTTTTTTTAGAATATTTATTATTGCAATAAAAGTTTATTTAAAACATGAATTCAAGTAATTACAGTACTTGTTTTTTCCTTACTTTATTGCACCTAATTGCCATCAAAATTTATTGATAAAAATGTTTGTTTTTGGAATACCGGTATCCCGGTTTCATAAATTAAAAAATATTGAAATACCGGTATTAAGATTTTGACCGATATTGTAAACCCTAGCTCCGAGACATGGACACTGGGAAAGAGGAGATTAAATGCCTAGAAACTTTCGAAATGTGGGTGTGGAAGGGAATGGAAAGGGTGAAATGGATGGACAGAGCGTTTTGCGGAAAGTAGAAGAGAGAATGTTTGTAAAGAATTGAGAAGGAGACAAAATAATTTTATATGACATGTATTGAGAAGAGAAAGCATGCTGAGGAAAGGGATTGAGGTGTGGGAAGAGAACCGTTGGGAGAAGGAGAATTGCAATGATGGATTGGATGGTAAGAGGAAATTATGCAGGAATTAAAAGTATAGCACAAGGTAAAGAAGTATGCATCAAGGCAGGCCCTGAACCTGCCTGAGGGCAGAGAATTTGAAGAAAAAGAAGATTTTATAACTGCAAAATATAAATATGAAACACAGATTGGGATAAGCAAATTAATGTGCCTGCAATTTCATGTGCTTTATTTATTTCAAATGAATTATTTGCCTGTCGTGTTGAATACGTCCATCGAGTAAACGATGGAAGTCACACTGATTGTATAAAACCAATCAGATGACCAGTTGAATAGGTTTTAAGAGTAACTCTAAGTTGCAGAATGATAATCCCTTTGGCACTTAATTCGTGCTTAGCAGCAGCACTAATTGCCTCAATAGTCTCAATTAACTCAACAGGTGCAAACAATGCATTCCCAGTAAAGTCTCTCGTAATTCATTCGTTATATGGAAATTTTCTTCATTCTACTGAAACTATTATAAATGTAATTACCCACAGGAATTAAAAAAATCGCAAATATCAAATTTCTCTATAAAGAAGTTCGTTAAACAGAGGTCCGACTTGTATATGTCAAATTTTTTTGGTGCCCTCCTGAACTGCCACACGTAAGTGACACTTGCAGCGGCCCTGGGTACATGTAAACAAGAACCTGGTAAAGGGTTTGTAACATGATGCTCATTTATTAAAATTATTTATTGTGGTGTTTAAAGTGTTTGAATAGTTTATTTCTTGAAGTAAAGTTGCAATATTTCATATGCCCTCCATGACCTCTCATTCCTGTCTTTTGGGATGGATCTGAATCAGGGCTGGCTCCAAAATTTGTGCGTTTCCTGTTCAAGAATTACTTGCGGGAGCCCTGGGGGTCCTGTGCAAAACTTATATGGGGTGTTTTTGTAGTAGTGACTTTTTTAATTTTTTATTTTTTAAATTTTACAGTAACTTAGAAATAATTAAATAATTTTGTATTATACTGAACAAAAATTTTAAATACGAATAATATTTAATACATTAATAAACAATATTGTTTAACAATTGCAGTCATCTCATAAAAATGAGGAACATCAATAAATAAATAATAATAGGAACCGATAATCACACACGTCGCACAAACAATACAGATATTATTGAAAGTAAGTATAACTTAAAAATTACATTTTTAAATAATGTCCTATGTTCAGTATAAAATGGAATATACATATTGAGAATGAAGTATACACTCTACTGCTAGCAATTTTCAAGTCGACTTGCACAAGCACTCTTGGAGTGATGATAAGGTGGTAAGACCGCAGTAGGTTCACTGATAGAAATGTGGAAAAGATGTGGATGATATAATTATTTAGACCATTTGAGCACAGGGCCTTGTTTGACAGAACCTGTTTAAACATGCTTGTGGGCCAGCCCTAATCTGAATCACACCAATTGAGAAACACTGCTTTAAATAAATTTTTTAAAAATTGCAAAATGTTATCAGATATAAATTGTTTTGATTGAAATTAATAAATTTCTTTTAGCTCCTAAATGTGAAACTCCTACTGATCTTTTTGTTGTTTTGGATGTGCGCAGCAGTCGTGATAATAATAATGAAGATATTTTTGGCAACCAGAAGTATACAGTAGGGTATGTAACATATTTCTTGAGAAAAATGTCTTTTAAAAGTAACAAAAATTGTTTTAAGAAAGTATATATAATTTTAATTTCTTTGGTAAGTATAATAAATTTATTGATTAACTGTTGCTAATGATGTCACCTTAAAATTTTATTATTTAGTTAATTTACATTTTGTATTATACAATCATCTATGTAAATCCTACCTTATTTATTTTCCTATGTCAATGTTCATTTTATTATGAAGATTTTCCCAGTGACGATAGTTAAATCTGGTACTGAAAAGTTCAAAATGATGATGCAGCTGATAGAACATTGGTTATCTGGAATAATTTGAAAAGCTTATTTTTAATAAATTTTTTTTATTAATGGTAGTATTTTAGACAAGTGTTTATTATGTTTGAAAGTATTTCTGTCTGTTTTTTTTTTATTTCGTATATCTGGTGAAATGTTGGATTAGGAAACCATGAATGATAGAATTTAGTCATTTGCTTCCATGGCGGTTTTCCATGGCATATTTTTTTATCCTCATTTCGTATTATGTTTAGTTTAGCTCCAGATTCTGTAAGAATAATATCAGCCTGAACTGTGCGATTTATTATTTTTCTCATTTTTTTTACAACAAAATGTCAATGAAAATAAACAGCACTGAAATGGGCTGGAAGAATGTGATATAATCAAATTGATATTGTTAAGGAACTTCAGAGATTTAGTAGCAAAAAAACAAAAACAGGTCACAAAAAATGATCAAACATTATTTTAAAAAATTATTTTAGATTTTTTTCCAGATAAAATTTTTGTAATATACCTATCCGAATAAAAATACATATGTAAATATGCTAATTTTTATGTATAAGTTATTATTATTATTTTTTAATTAAACAAATTCATTTTTTACACAATATTTAAAGTCTTTTTCTTTTATCTTAATACAATCTAACAGAATTTATTTAATCTTACCTTACGTTCGATTATCCAGAAATTTTGGCTATCCGGAAGAGGTCTGACATTAATTATTCCAGATAACTGAAGCTCTACTCTGTTAGCTATATGGTATGTGGAGGCTCAGGGCTTTTACTGCACCAGAAAAAAAAAATCAAATAATAATAATTAATAAATAAAATTAACTGTCTGTTTGATTCCCTCCTCATGCAGGTACCTATCCAGCTGATCAGGACTCTCTCCAACTGCCAGCCTCAACCCATCTGTGGAGGGCAACTTATTCCAGTAATCAACAACTCATTGGCTAAAAGAAAACTTCCTGCAATCAACTCAAAACCTTGTCTCCCATAATTCAAATTTATTTTATATTCAAGTCATTCTAGTTAGTTGAGTATGGAAAATTTTTGCATTGGCTTGTTATTATGCAACAGCATAATCCTCTGCTTGCACCTTCATGTTTATAGAACCATTATTAACAGACATTAGTATTTTTGCACCCTTTGTGCTAGGTTAAAAAATACAATGGTGGCTCATATATTGTTGTGAAGAAACATAAGGGATTGCACTGTGGCATCTGCACCCCACAGAGGAATGCTCAAGCCTCTGCAATGCTAGGCAATACTAGGTGGTAGGTGACTCTGATCATGGGTGCAATACCTCTGACCTCTAGAGTAAAGCAAGGTCTAGTCAATTTCGCACCCTCTCTCTTTCTCCCATCTGTCATAGGCGCCTCCGTAGCCAGGTGGGCAGGAGCAGCAGTGCGTAGCACACGCTTCTTGATTACACCGGAGTTCGAGCCCATGTCCACCAAATACGGAGGATGCGGAAAGGTCAGGGAATGACCACCGCATATCCCTGGAGCAATATGGCCTTAGTTGCTAATGCTCCTAAAAAACAAATAACAATAACAACATCTGTCATACAGTGTGTCATCTCTTTTGAGGTTACCAGAGGTCATTATAGCGAGATCCAACATTCTTTACATTTCAAAGGTTTACAGTTTTAAAATGGTTTTCACAGGCCAGCTGAACTAAACCTCTTGTAATGCTCTAGGAGGCATTACAAAAACTACACAAAAGTTTACAAAAACCACACAGTATAAATGTTACTTTAATATAATTGCATAATTTAAAAGCTATAAAACTATATAAAAATGACAAAAGGTAAAAGTAATGACAGATTCGAGAGATTTTTAAAGTGGGATCCATACACCATCCTCTATTGCATCCTATATTCATATCCTGCTCTGTTGTTGTAATATGCTGCATAAGCTTGCTTTCTTGCATCATATGCCTCTACTAATGCTAATGCTAATGATGAGGTGGTGGAGCCACCGATTGATTATATTTCTCTTTCTTCCAGTAATCTTTCTAGTAAGATGGATATTAGAATAGATGGCAGCAGTATCAGCATATTTTTCAATACACAATCAAACTTGAGGCAAGAATTAGATAGAACTGCATACAATGTTACCTCTGGAGGTTGCCCTGAGTGCTTGGTTTCTTGGAATAACCCAGGTGAGTATCTGTTAAATTTTTTATTAATAATTTGAAAAATTAAAAAAAAAAATAACTTTCCAGTTATTTGAAAAATTTCATATAAGACCACACTTTTAGTACATTGAAGAGAAATGAAATGCAGTCAAACATGGTTATAATGAGCATCAAGGGACTGACAAAATTTCCTTGTTATTATTATTACTCACTATATGTGATGAGTTAAATCTACCTCCTATTTTTTTTAATTCTCAGTAACTTGATAAAAGATAGATTCAAAAAACAAAAGAAATATTAGAGAAAAAAAAATAATATAAGTATATACCCACATATTATTTGTATTAATATGCTTGTATAAACTACAATGCACTTAATACCAAACACAATTTATTTCTCCGTAATTAAAAACAATACTAATTAATAATAAACACGATTTCAGGTAGTCTTTTTATTTATGAATCTTAAAATTGATGTTTGTTTTAAAGATTTCACTTTGATATTTCTCAAGTTTCTCCTTAAAACACTCAACGTGTTAAAAGTCTCATTATTTGCCTCAGTTCTTTCAAAACAATTGACTAATGTGTCCATTGCACCTTGAGCTTGGGATTATCAGCACTGATTTTGATTCACTTGTCATCATATTGTCATGCATTCTCTAAATTCATCATATAATCATAATATCTAAATTCATCATGACTCTAAATTCATCATAACATCTTGCACTTTCTAAAATTTTTTTTTCGGCTATGTTCTTTTCCAATGCCGATAGGTAAACATGCTTATTCTTCCACAATGTCAATACTGTTTAAGAGGACAAAGAAAACTTTTCACACACTTCAACATTTTTTGCGCCACTTTCCAACTCATAAATAATTTTGACTTTTTTTGCAAATCAAAAGGCACTTTCTTTTGTTAGTAGACATGTTTCCAAAGGAAGGGTTCATTTCTAACCGAATTTAGTTTAAAATAACAGTAAAGTGATCTACACACAAACAATTATTGTTTCCAAAATTCTTAGAATACCCGAAATAAAATTATGGTTTAGCCAATACAACACAAATCTGTAAATAGGGTAATGCGACCATAGAAATTACAAGCAGAATGCCATGCACTATTCTATAGCCCTCAGCCCCAAAAGGACAAGGTTAGATCATAAACTGGCCCCTAATGGAGGAGCCAGTTTAATGGAGGCACTGGTTACAGAAGCACTGCAGGATCATCTAGACAAGACTTCAGTTATAGCTTGGACACAGCATGGTTTTGTTAAGGGGAAGTCTTGCCTGACCAATTTGATTGGATACTATGATGCAGTCACAAAAGAACTGGATGCAGGGAATAACTTTGATATTATATACTTGGATCTTAGAAAGGCTTTTGATACTGTTGCACATGGAAGACTGCTGCACAAATTGGAGCAGTGTGGCATTGGAGGCAATTGGGGAGAAGACAGAGAGTGGTAATCAATGGACACTGCTCATCGTGGACTAATGTTATTAGTGGAGTCCCTCAGGGTTCAGTATTGGGTCCTTTATTGTTTTCTGTATTTATAAATGATATTGATGATGGTATATCAAGCTTAATGTCCAAGTTTGCAGACGATACGAAGGTTGGCAGGGTTGTCAAGGACACTACTGACACTATGCTGCTGCAACAGGATCTGGAAAGGTTGAGCAGATGGGCTGAGAGGTGGCAAATAAAGTTTAACATTGACAAATGTAAAGTACTACATATGGGAAACAGCAACCCCAGAGCAACGTATCAACTCTGTGGTACTACACTGACAGTGGTAGAGAATGAAAGGGACCTGGGGGTAATTGTGCAGGCAGACATGAAGTTTTCTGAGCAGTGCAGACGGGCTGCAAGAGTAGCTCATGGTGTATTGTCAATGATATATAGGAATTTTTCTAGCAGGGATAAGGAGGTGATTATTCCCTTGTATAAGGCAATGGTCAGGCCACACCTAGAGTACTGTATACAGGCCTGGAGGCCTCATTTCAAGAAGGATGTAGAGCTGCTGGAACGAGTACAGAGAAGGGCAACAAGATTAGTGAATGGAACAAAGGGGTGCTCTTACGAAGAAAGGCTTAAGTTTTGTGAATTACAGTGTCTGGAGACTAGGCACCAGCGAGGTGATCTGATAGAGGTGTACAAAGCCTTGAATGGTTTGAGCATGCTCAATGCCGATGGGATTCTTCCTCTTGCTCAGAATAATCACCTGAGAGGGCACAAATTCAAATTGAGGAAAGACAGATGTAGGATAGATGTGCGGAAATTTGCCTTTAGCCAGCGGGTAGTTGGTTGGCGGAACAGACTTCCATCCCTTGTGGAAGTTGATAGCCTAAATAAATTTAAGGCTCAGCTGGACAGGTATTTTGAACGAATGGAGGGGTGAAATGGGAGTGTTTTTTTTTTTTTGGCTGATGCTGCATAAGCTTGCTTTTTTGCATCATATGCCTCTACTAATGCTAAATTAAAATCATTATGGCTTTTTGCTCATTACAGCTGTGATCTAATTATTTCTGTGCTTGTTATAACCAAGTTTGATTATAGTTAAAAATAATATTTTTATTTTTATTTATTTATATTTATTTACTTGTATTTTTTAACTTTATTTCGAATTATTTTCATAATATCTTTATTATCTTTATATATTATAGTCTATAATGTGTTTATTATTTTAATTTAATTTAAATTATTTAAAAGAATACTTTTAAACCACTAAATTAGTACAGCATACTAATGCAGCAGTTAAGTTTATACTTATCAAGGTGTGATTTTACTGCCTGAGTACCCAGATTAATATTCAAAATAAAATAAAAGCATAAAATTAAACAACAAAAAGTGAAACTCATCTCTGTTAGTGCAAATTCATGACTTCCTGCCCAAGAAGACACACCCTCATATCTATAATAGTACCACATCCACGATAAATAAGATAAAGACAGGGAACCTGCAAGAAAAATTTCACTACAGGACTACTTCTTCAGAAAACAGCAGCTCTTGTGAATTCCAAAAATATTGTATTTATGTTATTCACTGCTATCTAGAAAAGCAGCAATAGATGTCCCTATATATGTTCTGTGTCTGAACAGAAGTAACAAACTAATGTTACTTCTGGTCAGATACAAATATATGCATAATATATATTTCACATCCACTGCTTCTTTATTATTATTATTATTATTATTCTTACTAGTAGTGGCCTATGATGCAAGAAAGCAAACTCCCTGTGGATCTGAGATGTGAGAATGTATTTGATTCCCCAATTCATAATGGGGGATCAAAAGGTGATGTAATTACAGACCTGTCAGCTTAACATCTATTCCAGGGAAAATAATAGTCTCTGGTTAAAGAAGTATTTTTTACTTCTTTAACCAGATAAAATTTATTTATTTATTTATAATAATAATTAGAATTCACTAGTTTATAAGCATTGTGTGCACCTTGAGGACTAAGTTTTTTCCAAAATTTTTCAAAATTTTTTAAATTCTTAAAACAAAAGCTTTTAAATATTAATTTGTTTTTATTTTGGCATGGTTTTTACCCAATATTAGAGTGAAATTATTTCAAAAATGAAATCAGAATTTTTTTAAAAAATCACAAAAAAACCCCACAAAATAATCTTAAAAATGAAAAAATCATTAAAGAAAACTCATAATTTTTTCTTTTTTTATAATATTACTTCTAAATTTATTTATATATAATTCAATTAATTCAATATCATCAACTTTAGGAACTGAATTTCAGAGAATTTCAGCTTTCGTGAGCCAAAATAATCTGTTAATAATGACTGACAGACATGATCTCATCCTCCTGTGATATTATTAAAATATATTTTCATGCTAACATCCATAAGCTGTGTCTACAATTACTTAGAAATACAATTTACTTAGAAATGTTCTTGTTTATACTCCAGCACGACCACCAGGTCAGTGATTGTTTGTTTGTTTGTTATTTGGTTTTTAGGAGCATTAGCAACTAAGGCCATATTGCTCCGGGGATATGCGGTGGTCATTCCCTGACCTTTCCGCATCCTCCGTATTTGGTGGTCACGGGCTCGAACCCGGGTCTAATCAAGAAGCGTGTGCTATGCACTGCTGCTCCTGCCCACCTGGCTACGGAGGCGCCCCAGGTCAGTGAAGTTTACAATAAATCATCAGTACAAACATTAAACAGGCTTGAACCCCCCGTCCACTCAAAGAGCATGTGTTATTGCACTCTCACTCCTGACCACTCGGCTACATCAGGCAATTGCAGCACTTTCTGGAAGCTCTTTAACATTCTTTGTAACATTATTTAACATTTTATTTGAAACAGTCATGAAAAATGTGTGTATTCACACATTTTTCATGACTGTTTCAGATCCCACACACTTAAAATGTATATATACTATATATATACTTGTGAAAAGGTTAACGAAGCAGTTTTTGTTTTACATCCCAGGCTGTCTCTTCAGTGGTTAAGAAAAATTTACTACTTCATTGTTTTTGTATCAGTTACAGAAAAGTACTTTTACACTATTAATTTTTCATGGTGGCATATGGATTCAGATATGCAAATTGTATATCTCGAGACATATGCTACGTAAAGACCATAACCAGCCTAGCAGTGATTATATGGGTATGGTGATTACACAGAATACTCATTCTGTTATAAATACCTTAATGTTCATTTCACTCAGTGTCTAGATTCTGTTCATAATCATCTATCTGTTTTTTTTTTTTAAATAAAAATTACAAACACAATCATTATTTCTTCTGCAAAACATTTCATCAGTTTTCATAAATTCTTGTAAATAAAGTATCTAAAATTTAGTAAAAACATAATAAAATCTGCTTATAATTTTTAAAAATTATATTGATTACCATAAACAACTAAAGAGAGGATATGCTCTTCTGTACTAGACTATAAATAAAATAACTCCAAAAAGATAATTTTTGCAATCTTCCACAACAGTGTAATGGTTTTGCCCTTTATAACTCATTTTGAAAAATCTGAGTTCGGGTTCGGATCCTATATAAAACTGGATGCCTCTTTAAATAGGCTGTAGTCAGGTGTGCAGAAGTAGGAATTTTCTGGCTATGGGCTATTCCGAGTTTTTCAGCTTACAGAGTATTGAAATATGTCTGTGAACACACAGTGCTAACACAATATTGCCCAAGTTGCTGATGCTATATAAAACCGACAAGAGTAACAGTAATTTTTATTTAGCTGAAAATGCAATGCTAATTTTTTTTTATATATATTATTTCTAGATAAAATAACATCAGTTGAAGATGCCACTATTTTTACAAATCTGAATAGTACTCTGATGAATTATGAAAAGGAAAAAGCTTCACTTCCTGGGACTCCAGCAAAGGTATTTTGCATATAAAATTTATGAAGAATAATTTAAATTATATGAATCATAGTATAACCACACTTCTATAAATAAGTTATTAAGTTACAACAGACATTGTAAAACATAGAACATATTCAATAAGATAATAGCCATTAGTTAATAGATTAGACATTATTAAATGCTGAAAATAAATGTGGTGTAATGAGTTAATGATTTTTATGATATTAAAAACACTGTTATAGATCTGTTGAAGAGAGAGTTATACCTGTAACCAGTAATGAAGAAAAGATGCTAACTGCTACCTACATACATACAAGTAAAAATTAAAATAATAATTAGAAAAATTTCATCACTAAATAAATAATCCAAAGCCTGGATTATTTATCAGTTAGTTATTAAGCAAATTTTCAACAGATATTAGCCCTGTGGAAATTCTAAATATTCGCATTTCTATCATGGTTGGCTAATTCCGTTATCCTTCATCTTTACAGTTTATTTTTAAGTATGTCTACTTTTCTCCACCTTTCCTGTCTCTTTTGTAAGTTTCCCTCCCAATTTCAGCCACTATTGCAACTAATATCATGGCGAACAGGGAGTGGCCCACCCCACAGCCCTAATATGCTATCCTGCCATTAATATCCCAATGCAAGAAAACAAGCTTATTAGCATTAGTAGAGGCATATGATACAAGAAAGGAAGCTTATGCAGCATCGGCAAAAAAAACCCCTCCCATTTCCCCCCTCCATTCATTCCAAATGCCTGTCTAGCTCAGCCTTAAATTTATTTAGGCTATCAACTTCCACAACAAAAGATGGAAGTCTGTTCCACCAATCAACTACCTGCTGGCTAAAGGCAAATTTCCACACATCTATTCTACAACTGTCTTTCCTCGATTTGAAACTGTGCCCCCTCAGGTTCTTAATCTTAGCAAGAGGAAGAATCCCATCAGCATTCAGCTTTCTTACCCCATTCAAGGCCTTATACATCTCAATCAGATCAGATCACTTTGCAGGTGCCTACCCCCCAAGCACTGCAATTTGCAGAACTTAAGCTTTTCTTGGGGGAGGCCTATACCTGTATCAGCAAGACAGTTTTTTTTTTTTTTTTGGTAGTTGTTGGCGCATCAGCTTCTGTGGCCATATTGCACCTCAAGGTTTTTTAGCATTTTGTACTCTGATTCAAGCCTGAGGCGGGATACAAACCTGTGACCTTTGGGTTGCCAGGCAAACACTTTACCCACCCGGCTAGCCCGATCGGCAGCAAGACAGTTGTTGTTGTTGTTATTTGGTTTTTAAGAGCATTAGCAACTAAGGCTATATTGCTCCGGGGATATGCGGTGGTCATTCCCTGACCTTTCCGCATCCTCCGTATTTGGTGGGCACAGGCTCGAACCCCGGTCTAATCAAGAAGCGTGTGCTACGCACTGCTGCTCCTGCCCACCTGGCTATGGAGGCGGCCAGCAAGACAATGCTTTGTGTGACATTGCATTGTGATGGACTGGTTTGAGGACATGAGCATCAAAAAGTTGACTGACCAGCCCAGAGCCCTGAACTCAATTCTGTAGAGAACTTCTAGGATGAATTGAATTGTTCATTAAGTGCATGTGAGGAGAGATTGCCCAAAAAATAGAGCTGAACTAGTTGCCAATTTGAAGGCTGAATGGCAGAAAATATCACAAATTTACAAAAAACTAGTGGTGGGTGTTTCATAGAGGATAGAAGCCTCTGTGAAACACTCACCATTAGTTTTATGTAAAGGCTAAAGGTATTAGCATTGGAGATTATTAATTTTCCTGTAAATAAAAATTATTTGTAGATATGCAGGTGTCCAGATATTAGTGGTAGGGCAGCATATAGTCTCTGACTAGCCTGAAATCCTTCATTTTACCACAGTTCTGTTTACTCTTGCTTTCAGGATACATGTTCATTTACAAGCATTATATTCCCACAAATGAAATTTTAAATAAATATAAGGCGCCTCCGTAGCCAGGTGGGAAGGAGCAGCAGTGTGTAGCACACGCTTCTTGATTAGACCAGGGTTCGAGCCCGTCACCACCAAATACGGAGGATGCGGAAAGGTCAGGGAATGACCACCGCATATCCCGGAGCAATATGGCCTTAGTTGCTAATGCTCCTAAAACCCAAATAACAAACAAACAAACAAATAAATATAATGTCATTATTTTATTTATTGGAAATGAAATTAATTTCAGTTTTAGCAAAGGCACATGATGCAAGAAAGCAAGCTTATATAGCATCAGCCAAAAAAAAAAAAAAAAAAAAACCTTCTAATTTCATCCATCCACTCGCTCCAAATGTTTGTCTAGTTCTGTCATGAATCTATTTAAGCTATCAACTTCCACAACAACAGATGGAAGTTTATTCCAGCAATCAACCACACGCTGGCTAAAGGCAAATTTCTGCACATCTATCCTACAACTGTCTTTCTTCAATTTGAATTTATGCCCTCTCAGGTGATTATTCTGAGCAAGAGGAAGAATCCCATCTGCATTGAGCATGCTCAAACCATTCAAGTGTGTGACACCATAGTGTGTGAGTGACCAACTCACAGATTCCAGTCAATATCTAGGAAATTAAAATCCCCCATTATAAGACACTCTAATTTACTGGCCCACTCTATTTCTCTGCACAATTGCTCATTATACTCATCAGATTCATTAGGCCTATAACATACACCTACTCTCATTTTTCCTTTCCCAGTGCTTATGTCACACCAAACAGACTCAACATTGCATTGTCTACCCACATCAATTGGATGCACTTCCTTAGATTTTATGTGTTTCTTAACTAACAGCATAACCCCTCCTCCCTTCCTGTCCCGTCTATCCTTTTTGTACACATTGTACTCCCCAAATTCCAGTTCTGCACTGCTTATGTCTGTGTGTGACACCATGTCTCTGATATCCCAACAATATCTGCCTTTGATGTCTTGACTAGCACTTCAAGCTCATTGAATTTATTAACTATACTCCTAGCATTGGTGTACATGCAAGTATACATGCACCTGTTTCTACTCTTAGTTACCCTAACACAGCCCATGTATTTACTTGTTCCACTATGACTCCCAGCAGTCCTGCAAATTCCCATTGCCTTGCTTTCCAGGCTGCTGCTCAATTGCATTTAAATAGAAGTAGTGCAAGAATCACTTTTACCTCTGCCAGCAGCTACTGTTAATCTATTAGTTCGTGTATCTCCCCAAGCTAGCAGTTTTCCGACCCACCTAACTCTGCCTCGATAGCATCAGCAAATATTCTTGCGCCCTTTCTCTTTAAGTGTATCCCATCCCTGTAGAATCAGTCTCTCCTGTTAACAAGCACAGACCAGGCTGAAAAAAATTGTACCCCTTGAGCCTTGCACAATCTCTCCAAAGCAGAATTGATCGACAAGGCTCTCATCATATACTCCCTCCTATTGTGTCTGGGCAGAATTGCAGACACTTTCAAATTCAACAATTTCAAATTCATTAGAAGTTAACAACAATTTCATTTCAAATTCATTAGAAGTTAACAACAATTTCATTTCAAATTCATTAGAAGTTAACAACAATTTCATTTCAAATTCATTAGAAGTTAATGCTTCCACATCTAATTAGACATTTTCTCTTAAATCTGCCGATGGTTTTAAAACTAAATATTTACCAGTTTACTGCTAGTAGACACGATTTTATCACCCACTTGAGTTGTAAACCTTAGTAATTTGAATTAATAATTTTGTGTTCTAGGTTGTAGTTTATTTCAATTATGGCAACCCTAGAGATGAAAAAAAATTAAGAGATGCTGTATGGATGGTTCAAAGTAACCACAGAGGTATGTAATAATCTATTTGATTTTATTAATTATTAAAAATAATATAAATATGATACACATAAGTATATATAAACATGAAAGTTTATTTTTATTTCATATAATAAATTTTGATTGAATTATATTAACTGAATTATTGAATTAATAGGAAGGATAATTTTTCAAATGCCAATTGCCAGAGGGCACATTTTTAAAGGCAATTCTCTACACCAATATCTCCCAATTTAATTTGGCCATGAAACTCTTTCATAAATTACATATCATGTCTTTAAAAATCATGGAACCCAAACAGTAGTATTCTTACATAATATGCAGAGCTAGAAATTAAGCCAAAATAAGTATGGATAAAAAGTAATAATAATAATACTCTTAATAAAATTATAATTATAGGTCAACTTTATTACTAATTTTTTTAAAAAAATCACATTTGATATAAACACAATAAAAATTTTAACATTTTCTGGTAGAACTGCACTTTCACTTCACAGAACCCCAGAGTTCCATGGAACACCATTTGGGAAACGCTGCTCTACACTATTGCAAGCTGACTTATTTTGAATTTTATGATACAACCAAGTCTAGTCATTTATTTTATAGCATATAAATTTATTCATATAAATTAATATGGAAGCAAAAAGAGGAGCAAGTGTAATAGTTATTCTTTTTTCGTCAAAGGAAAAAAGAACACCTAAATTTTTTTAATTAATTGATTTTATATTACTTGTACTAGTAATACTTGTGCATTATTTTATGTTAGCCATCCTTACCAGTATTACTTATAGTCGTATATTTATGAGATTATAATATGACACTGCAATCCATAAAATAATTTTAATGTTGTTTGCTATTAGTTCCTTGGTAATTTACTTCCATAGGTGATAAACTTCCAAGTTTTATTTTAAAGGGATCATGCTATGGACACTTTATAAAGCCAAACTTGTAACATGCTCATTTTTTTATAGAAACCCAATAAGAAGTATTCTTTGCCTCATTTCCAAGAAGATAAAGTCAAACTGTAGTTTGTATTTGCTGAAAGAAAAGTTTTAATTATTGGATGATTCCATGTGGAATAGAGTTTTCTGGCTTCTTCAGGCCACTTTGGTATTACACTGTGTAGATTTATACTGTAATACCAAGTCATCCCAGTATATCACTTCATTATGAGCCACCTCATTACTCACTACATTCATGTCAATATAGTGACTTGGCACCTATTTGAAAAGTTCTAGATTTAAGTCCCATATTACACCAGAGAAATTTTTGACTGCTGTTTTGTTTAGATTGGAGTTGATCTAAAGTGCAGAATTATTTTCTTCCCTGCAAACAGGCAAACTGGTCCTGAACACTCATGGATACAGGCCTTGACCCACACACACAGGTGTGTAAGGCAATGTAGAACCATCATATATCGCTTGTATAAATCTCAGGGGTTAAGAACCTCCATTCAGGTAGAATACTCAGGGAGAATGAGAACATTAAGGATTTCATTATTAGTAGCATTTAGGGATGATTATTAGTATCATAGAGGGATGATTACATCTAACTTTAGGTGAGCTTTTGGGAGAGGTTGCCACTGAAATTCTGATATTGATGATCATTCAGCCAGAGAATAAAGATAAGACAGTTTGCTTGCCAGTAATTTCAGCACTCTTCTTGATTTCTTTCTTTGACTGGTTTATGCATTTTGGTTCCTGTCGGCAGTTATTCAACTTACTGATATGATATGCTGTTCTGATATAAAACTTCTTTGCATATAATATGTGAATAAGTTTATATCTACAGTAATATCGGAAGTTTTGTCAATAAAATGAGTGGCACAAGTGTCAGGTGACATTAATGACCATGGTGCCTTTTCATAGTGATTATCTAATACGTCCTATCTAAGACAAGGTAGAAGGGATTATACGCTGAAAGTCTTGTGGATTAACTTGGGATGAAGGAATCTGCAAGGCTCCAGGGAGGGAGGATTTTATCAGCATAGCCCACGTTTGTAGGTAGAAGGATTTTGTAGAGAGAGTATTCATTTGAACAAAGGTGGTGCAAATATTTTTGTCAGTATCAATGAGGATACCCTAAGGGTTCAGGGAAAATGCTAGTTAGGGGAGAGAAGGACAATTTAGATCCACATTTATCTAATAACATGGGTCAAAGTAATGCTTGCACTCACCTCATGAATTCTTGTTTGTTGCCACAACAGCCGATGTTGATGTTGTTTGGTTTTTAGGAGCATTAGCAACTAAGGCCATATTGCTCCGGGAATATGTGGTGGTCATTCCATTGACCTTTCCACATCCTCCGTATTTGGTGGTGACGGGCTCAAACCCCGGTCTAATCAAGAAGCGTGTGCTACGCACTGCTGCTCCTTCCCACCTGGCTACGGAGGCGCTCTCCCAATGTTGATAAGATGTTTGGAGGATAGCAATGTTTCAAATGAGAGGGAAGATGAAGCTTGGGATACAAACCTAAATAACTTCAAGGGGTGTGTCAGGGTAGTATACTATAGAAAATTACTTAGTCACAACTGTGTCTAGAGTAATGTCAGAAGTGTTGACAATAAAATGGCTAAATTTGAACTGCTGGTTAGGACAACTAATGCTGATATAATAGGGCTAGCAGAAATGTGGTGCCACCCATAAATTAGTGATGACAAATTCCACTATGGTATGTATAATGTATTTAGTAATAGTAATACTATTCACCATATAGTACAAGGAAGCCACAAGCTTTACTGTAGTGAAAAAAAAAACAAAAAAAAAAACAACCAAGTAGATAAGAAAACACAAATTATATGTCTCCCTCTTCACACAGGTAAGTATCCAGTAAACCTTTGAATTTGTTCAAACTGTCAGCCTCAACTTCTCATGAGGGCAACTTGTTCCAGCTATCAATGACTCGCTAGCCAAAAGAAAACTTCCTACAATCTAATCTAAACCTGAAGCCCTCTAATTCGATTTTATGACTTCTACTTCTGGAATTCTTTAGACCAGTGAGCAATCCACCTTCATTCATTTTATTAATCCCTCTCATTGTCTTATAAATCTCAATCGGGTCACCTCTAAGGTGCCTGGTTGCCAAGCTCTGTAGCCCACATAATTGGAGTCTTTCCTCATATGGTTGTCCTTCTGCCAATCTTACCTTTCGAGTTAGCATTTGCATTAGCATTAGTAGAGGCATTTTATGCAAGAAAGCAAGCTTATGCAGCATCAGCCAAAAAAAAATAAATAAATAAAAAAAATAAATAAATAAAATAACCACTTCCAATTCATCCCTCTGTTCATTCGAAATACCTGTCCAGCTGAGCCTTAAACTTATTTAGGCTATCAACTTCCACGACAAGGGATGGAAGTCTGTTCCACCAACCAACCACCCGCTGGCTAAAGGCAAATTTCCGCACGTCTATCCTACATCTGTCTTTCCTCAATTTGAATTTATGCCCTCTCAGGTGATTATTCTGAGCAAGAGGGAGAATCCCATCAGCATTGAACATGCTCAAACCATTCAAGGCTTTATACACCTCTATCAGATCACCTCGCTGGTGCCTAGTCTCTAGACACTGTAATTTGCAAAATTTAAGCCTTTATTCATAAGAGCAACCCTTTGTTCCATTCACTAATCTTGTTGCCCTTCTCTGTACTCGTTCCAGCAGCTCTACATCCTTCTTGTAATGAGGCCTCCAGACCTGTACACAGTACTCAAGGTGTGGCCTGACCATTGCCTTATACAAGGGAATAATCACCTCCTTATCGATGCTAGAAAAATTCCTGTATATCATTGACAAGACACCATGAACTACTCTTGCAGCCCGTCTGCACTGCTCAGAAAACTTCATGTCTGCCTGCACAATTACCCCCAGGTCCTTTTCATTCTCTACCACTGTCAGTGTAGTACCACAGAGTTGATACGTTGCTCTGGGGTTACTGTTTCCCCTATGTAGTACTTTACATTGGTCAATGTTAAACTTCATTTTCCACCTCTCAGCCCCATCTGCTCAACCTTTCCAGATCCTCTTGTAGCAGCATACTGTCAGTAGAGTCCTTAACAACCCTGCCAACCATTGTATCATCTGCAAACTTGGACATTAAGCTTGATATACCATCATCAGTATCATTTATAAATACAGAAAACAACAATGGACCCAACACTGAACCCTGAGGGACTCCACTAATAACTTTAGTCCACGATGAGCAGTGTCCATTGATTACCACTCTCTGTCCTCTCCCCCTCAACCATCCCTTTATCCGTAGCAGCAGTTTGCCTCCAATGCCACACTGCTCCAATTTGTGCAGCAGTCTTCCATGTGCAACAGTATCAAAAGCCTTTCTAAGATCCAAGTATACAATATCAAAGTTATTCCCTGCATCCAGTTCTTTTGTGACTGCATCATAGTATCCAATCAAATTGGTCAGGCAAGACTTCCCCCTTAATAAAACTATGCTGTGTCCGAGCTATAACTGAAGTCTTGTCTAGATGATCCTGCAGTGCTTCTTTAACCAGTGCCTCCATTGTTTTTTTCTGGAACAGAAGTTAAACTCACAGGTCTATAATTACTTGTGTCAGCCTTTGATCCACCATTGTGGATTGGGATCACATTTGCACATCTCCAGTCCATGGGTACCTTCTCTGAGTCCAAAGAAGCTCTCATAATTATGACTAATCATTTGCTTACTTCCTTTGCTGTCTCCTTTAATATAACTGGATAGATCCCATCCACCCTAGGTGCCTTTTTTATGTTTATCCTCAACAATTTCTCCTCCACTTTACCCTCAGTTATTACAAAATCATCTAGCTCACTGCCAGAGTTTACTTCACCTCACTGCCAGAGTTTACTTCACTCCCTGAATAACTCTATCAGATCACCTCGCTTGAGACTAGGCACCAGTGAGGTGATCTGATAGAGGTGTATAAAGCCTTGAATGGTTTGAGCATGCTCAATGCTGATGGGATTCTTCCTCTCGCTCAGAATAATCACCTGAGAGGGCATAAATTCAAATTGAGGAAAGACAGATGTAGGATAGACGTGCGGAAATTTGCCTTTAGCCAGCGGGTGGTTGGTTGGTGGAACAGACTTCCATCCCTTGTTGTGGAAGTTGATAGCCTAAATAAGTTTAAGGCTCAGCTGGACAGGTATTTTGAATGAACAGAGGGGTGAAGTGGAAGTGTTTTTTTTTTTTTTTTTTTTTTTGGCTGATGCTGCATAAGCTTGCTTTCTTGCATCAAATGCCTCTACTAATGCTAAAATTTCTAAACTCCTCATATGTGAATGTAGATGCAAAATATTCATTCAACCTGTTAGTCACCTGAACAGGATCATCAACAGTTGAACCATCAATATCAAGTGGACCAATCTGATTCATCCGTTTCCTTCTAGGGTTTACATAGGTAAAGAGCTCTTTTCTGTTTTTCTTTGCATCCTTTGCCAAGGAATTCTCATAGTCTGCCTTTGCCTGCCTATCTCCTTTGTGACTGTGTTATAGACCAGCTTATATCTATCATAGGCTTCCATGTCACCCATTAATTTATATGTATCCCATGCATTTTTCTTCTCTGCCATATGTCTCATTAGTTCATCTGACATCCATTTAGGCCCAAACCTTGAACAATATTTCTTAGTTGGTATGTAAAGCCTAGTAGCTTCCAAGATAAGTTCTTTGAATGTTTCCCATTTTGAATTTGCAGTTGGTAACATCATCAGTTGGTCCCACTGTATAGAATTAAATACAGTCTCGGACCATCGTAGTCGCCTTTACGAAAGCAATAACCCTTCCCTTTACCCCTGATGGTAGTTACCTCTTTGAGTAAATCCCACTTCAGCACACTGTGATCACTGCCACCTAGTGGTTCCTCTATTTGCAGATTCTTAATGCATGAAGAATCACTACTGATAATCAGATGAAGAGTATTACTTCCTCTATTTGCCTCCCAAACATGCTGATGTAGAAAATGGTGAGATGAGAAAAAGGGTAACCATGTGAGGAAAGACTCCGATTATGTGGACTGAAACTAGGCACCTTAGAGGGGACCTGATTGAGGTTTACAAGGCTGAGAGGGATTGGTAAAATGAATGAAGGTGGAATTCTCACTGTTCTAAATAATTCCAGAACCAGGGGCCATGAATTCAAATTACAGGCTTCAGGTTTATTAGATTAGATTGTAGGACATTTTCCTTTAGTCATAGATTGCTGGAACGTTTCCCGCACAGTTAGTTGAGGCTGACAGTTGGAATAAATTCTAAGGTCAACTGGATAGATTACCTGGGTGAGGAGGGAAGTATATAATTTGTGTTTTCTCATCTACTTGTTTTTTTTTTTGCCAATGCAGCAAAAGCCTGTGGCTTCCTTGCACTATATGACTATTACTATATCACAGTTTTTACTTTACTATGCATATATTTTTAATTGAAACTGATAAATGTATTATTAATTTGTGTATCATTTCACTATGCTCTTTAAATTTATATGTCATTGTATATTTCCTTACATGTTTTAAACATATATTTCACATATTAAATTTCAGATGTACCTGTTTTTGCTGTTGGAACAAACAAAGATGCTTTGGGTGTTTTAGTGCGTGACAGGAATGCTGATGTATTTGAAAATGAAGAACCAGCAGAGTTGGCTAAAAAGATTTTGCGCAGGATATGCGAGAGTAATATTTTTTCTCATTAAAAATTACTTATTATTTTATATATGTAAAAAAATTCTACTTAACTATAAAATAAATATAATGGACAATTTTACATCATTTTATTAATTTAATTTTTAAAGTGTATATTATGAAAAATCTGATAAACAACAATGATAGTTTTTTTTTTTTGTTTCTTCCATTCCAACTGGTGATGAACTATGACCTGATTTTATGACTCTTACCTCGAAACAAAGGCCCACTCCACTTAATGGAGTATTCCATCTTTTACAAGACTCAAATTTATGTGTTGTTCATTGGGCATTGTTCGTTCAAATTAACAATGTGCAATGACCCACGTGGTCTTACAATGAACCAGGAATACTGCAAAACAGTTGTAAGGTCATTATGAGATGCTATTCAGAGAAAACTGCCACAAAAGTGGCTTTCAAGGAATTGATATTTGCATCACGACAATAGCTCTTGCATGTTTGGCTCTTTCCATTTTAGAATTCTTTTAAACACTCCAACTCATATCCACCATACTTGCTGAATTTAGCTAACTGTGATTTTTTTTTTTTTTTTTTTTTGTTTACCAAGCTTAAAGCTTCCTTGAAATGTCACATATTTGCAGTGACTGATAAATTTATTCAATATGCAACACAGGTTAATCTTGATTCCAATAGAAGTATATTAAAATTGCTTCCAGAATTTGCAGAATTATTGGAATCTGTGTATAGTGTCAAAGAGACTGCTTTGAAGGAAATTGGTCTGAATAACCAGTAAGGTTCATCATTTCCCAAATATTACTTCATTCCCCAACCTTTTTGATCACAACTTATAAAATCATATTCATAGCATAAGTAGTTTAGAAAAAAAAAAATTAAAATACTCATAGTACAGCCATTTATAAGAACTTCTCAACATATACCAGTCAATAATACTATACACACTCTAAATCTAACAGATAACATTCACTTTTAATACCTTTATCAATATTATCCATACTTTTCTAGCCCAAGTGATTTTTACACCTCAAAGTTTAATTAGCTTTTAAAGATACAAATATTAATTATATAATTTTCTAACATGCCACATACCTTTCTAACTTGAGAAATTTTTTTATCATAAAGTTTAATAAGTCATCCATAACATCGGATCACCTGCAAGGAGATCTGATCAAAGTGTTTAAAGGCTTTAAATAGATTGAATAAGCTAAATGCTGATCGCATTTAGAGAGTGAAAGGGAGTAAGAGAGAATGAAAAAGACCTGGGGAGTAATTGTGCAGTCAGATATGAAGTTTTCTGAGTGCAGACAGTCTGCAAGAATAGCTCAGGATGTCTAGTCAATGATATACAGGAATGTTTCTAGCAGGGATAAGTAGGTGATTATCTCTTTGTATAAGGCAGTGGTCAATTGATGAAGGTATTTAGGCTTAATGTCTAAATTTGCAGACAATACGAAGGTTGGCAGAATGTTAATAAGCATTAGCATTACTAGAGGCATATGATGCAAGAAAGTAAGCTTATGCAGCAAAACCAAAAAAAAAAAAAAAAACTTCCACTTCACTCCTCCGTTTGTTCGAAATACCTCTGTCTTTCCTCAATTTGAATTTATGCCCTCTCAGGTGATTATTCTGAGCAAGAGGCTGAATCCCATCAGCATTGAGCATGCTCAAACCATTCAAGGCTTTATACACCTCTATCAGATCACCTCACCGGTGCCTAGTTTCCAGACACAGTAATTTGCAAAACTTAAGCCTTTCTTCGTAAGAGAAACCCTTTGTTCCATTCACTAATCTTGTTGCCCTTCTCTGTACTCGTTCCAGCAGCTCTACATCCTTCTTGAAATGAGGCATCCAGATCTGTATACAGTACTCAAGGTGTGGCCTGACCATTGCCTTATACAAGGGAATAATCACCTCCTTATCCCTGCTGGAAAAATTCCTGTATATCATTGACAATACTCCATGAGCTACTCTTGCAGCCCGTCTGCACTGCTAAGAGAACTTCATATCTACCTGGACAATTACCACCAGGTCCTTTTCATTCTCTACCACTGTCAGTGTAGTACCACAGAGTTGATACATTGCTCTGGGGTTGCTGTTTTCCATATGTAGTACTTTACATTTGTCAATGTTAAACTTCATTTGCCACCTCTCAGCCCATCTGCTCAACCTTTCTGTTGCAGCAGCATAGTGTCAGTAGAGTCCTTAACAACCCTGCCAACCTTTGTATCATCTGCAGACTTGGACATTAAGCTTGATATACCATCATCAATATTATTTATAAATACAGAAAACAATAATGGACCTAACACTGAACCCTGAGGGACTCCACTAATAACATTAGTCCACGATGAGCAGTGTCCACTAATTACCACTCTCTGTCTTCTCCCCCTCAACCACCCCTTTATCCATAGCAGCAGTTTGCCTCCAATGCCACGCTGCTCCAATTTTTTGCAGCAGTCTTCCATGTGCAACAGTATCAAAAGCCTTTCTAAGATGCAAGTATATAATATCAAAGTTATTCCCTGCATCCAGTTCTTTTGTGACTGCATCATAGTATCCAATCAAATTGGTCAGGCAAGACTTCCCCCTTAACAAAACTATGCTGTGTCCGAGCTATAACTGAAGTCTTGTCTAGATGATCCTGCAGTGCTTCTTTAACCAGTGCCTCCATTAATTTTCCTGGAACAAAAGTTAAACTCACAGGTCTATAATTACTTGTGTCAGCCTTTGATCCTCCTTTGTGAATTGGGGTCACATTTGCACATCTCCAGTCTATGGGTACCTCCGCTGAGTCCAAGGAACTCTCATAATTATGGCTAAGGGTTTACTTACTTCCTCTGATGCCTCCTTTAATAAAACTGGATAGATCCCATCCACCCCAGGTGCCTTTCTTATGTTTATCTTCAACAATTTCTCCTCCACTTTACTCTAAGTTATTAAAAGATTATCTAGCTTACTTCCAGAGATGAATACACCTCTGGCATTCCCCTCGCTGAATAACTCCTCATGTGTGGATGTAGATGCAAAATATTCATTCAACCTGTTAGTCACCTGAGCAGGATCATCAATAGTTGAACCATCGATATCAAGTGGACCAATGTGATTCATCCCCTTCCTTCTAGAGTTTACATAAATAAAGAACTCTTTGCTGTTGTTCTTTGCATCCTTTGCCAAAGATTTCTCATAATCTGTCTTTGCCTGCCTAACCTCCTTTGTGACTTGGTTACAGACCAGCATATATCTATCATAGGCTTCTGTGTCACATGTTAATTTATATGTATCCCATGCATTTTTCTTCTCTGCCATATGTCTCATTAGTTCATCTGACATCCATTTAGGCCTAAACCTTGAACAATATTTCTTAGTTAGTATGTAAAGCCTAGTAGCTTCCAAGATTAATTCTTTGAATGCTTCCCATTTTGAATTTGCTGTTGGTAACATCACCAGTTGGTCCCACTGTATAGAATTTACATACTGTCTCAGACCACCATAGTCACCTTTACGAAAGCAAAAACTCTTCCCTTTATCCCTGATAGTAGTTACCTCTTTGAGTAAATCCCATTTCAGCACACTCTGATCACTGCCACCTAGTGGTTCCTTTATCTGCAGATTCTTTATGCATGAAAAATCATGACTGATAATCAGATCAAGAGTATTACTCCCCCTAGTTGCCTCCTCAACATGCTGCTGTAGAAAACAATCATCCAATAAATCCACAAAAGCTTTGCTAGTGCGGGAGTGACCAACCCACAAATTGCAGTCAATCTCTGGGAAATTAAAATTCTCCCATTATAAGACATTCAGAATTACTGGCCCACTCTATTTCTCTGCACAATTGCTCATTATACTCATCAGATTCATTAGGCCTACAACACACACCTACTCTCATTTTTCCTTTCCCTGTGCTTATGTCACACCAAACAGACTGAACATTGCATTGTCCACCAACATCAATTGGATGCACTTCCTTAGAGGTTATAGAAGAAAAGAAGAGATTATAGGAGAATAGGGAGAAATCATGTATAGAGAACAGATAACCAAAGAATCATAAAACATAATTCATTATAAACCAACAAGGAAAAGATCTGTTGGGAAACCCCAGCAGATATAGCATGAGAGTGTAACAGCCCCCAATGCTCAGTACTTTGTTGAAAATATGCTGAATGCTTTGCATAATTTTCTTTCCTCACAATAAAATAAAATGGTGATGTCACTGGTGGACCTAGCTTTTAACTGTGTTTATTATGTTTATTGCCAATACAAATATTGAAATATTCTTGAAAGGCAAACAGTCTCAATGGGCTCATAAGAAAGATCTTTTGAGTTAATTCTTCAAAAAAATACTGAAGTAAATATCTACCCTACCTGGCAGCTGGAAGATTAATTTTTCAGAAACTTATTTTAACTCACTTTTGATTTACTGATAAACACTTTTTCACCATATAATAATATATATATAATCTAATATAAGCTGACTGCTTTTCATTATCAAATATTAATGATGGAAATTATCCTTGTATTAGCCCCGGCCACATTGCAGTATGAAGAATGTGCCAGCAGGGATATCAACATAGAAGCAAATTATATATATACTGGTTTCGTAACTCCTAATTATGTTCAATACTGGGCTATGTATCCGGAATATTTTCTGAAAAGTTTTGGTTATGAATTTACCGTAAGTATCCAAGAATTAATTTTTTTCATACTGTTTAACCTAGGATCTCATACCATTTATAAATTTCATTTGCAATATATAAATCTAGTGTATTTAGTTTTATCCACACAGATTAATTATATCAACACGTTGCTTTTATCAACATTACATAGATTATATCAACACATAGCTTTTATCAATATTTTATTTTATTAATTAAGCTTAAGGAATTTTGGTAACACTGTTTTAAAATTTTATGTTACATTTATGTGTCATAACATTACAATTGGGTACCTTTTATGTGGATTTTGTATTAATTTTTTAAAAGCTTCTTCCTATGAAGTACAAATAAACTGAAAATATATACTGGAACTCCCTGACTTACATAAGGGTTGCATTCTGTGGAACGCTACGTAAGTCGGAATTTATCCCATGCTTGTGCAGCACTCGCAACTGTGCCTGCTGAATTGATTTGAATCAAAAAAAGAAATGTTCGACGAACATGTAAATAAAATTATTTATTGTATTTATTCAATTTTTTATCTCATGTGCAGAAAAAATTACAAAAGCGTGCAATTTAAAAAAATTTCAAAATAATAAAATTACAAAAAAGAGAGGAGACAAGCATAACATCAGTAAACTTTACCTCTTGAGCATCATTGCCAGAATCGACATCTTCAGCTGATAAGTACGCCGCAGCAGAGGTTGAAGGCTGTGGAGATTTAGAAGGAGTTAGCCACTCAACCTTACGAAAGAACATATTAACGGATGACTGGACGGTGGCTTTTTTATTTTCATTGTAGATTTCTTCATAGCAAGCAAGCATATCATTTACCCCTCTGTTAACTTTTAAGAATCATTTGCTGTCAGGATCCATCTTCTCAAACCTCGCCATTGCCGATGCAATTTCACGAAATGCCATTGCCATCTCTCTGGTGATGAAGCATCTCGGCTCCTCATTTGGTTCATCTTGAGATTTGTCAGCATTTTCTTCTTTCACTATCGCTGCCTGCAAGTCAATAAGTTCTTCGTTAGATAATTCCTTCTCTTCTTCCTCTATTAACTCGTCCACATCTTTGGCATCAACCTCCAACTGAATTAGCTCTGCAACATTTACAATCTTATCTGTAACCTCTTCACATGATTTATCTTTTTCAAATCCTTCGAAGCATTTTACACGCCATGGACATATTTTCTTTCATGCACTATTTAAACAACTTTTAGTAATTTCCACCCAGGCCTTATTAATGTTTAAGATGACATGGTAAATATTGTAAGATTTCCAAAAGTCTCGTAACGTAAAATTTTTCTCGTTGTCTACTGCAAATGAGCATATGACTCTCATGTTCGAGTTGAAATTATCTAGATGTGTAAGATGTCCAGGAGCATTATCTAATAGAAGCAAAATCTTGAAAGGAACAACATTGTCTTTACCATATTTTTCAACCTTGGGAATGAAGCAGCATTTAAACCAATCCTCAAAGAGAGATTTTTTATCCATGCTCTCTGGTTCAGTCAGAAATGCATGGGTAGGGTGGCTTTATTGATACCCTTAAATGCACGAGGATTTCCAAAATGGTACACAATCTGTAGTTTTAATCTGTAATCTCCTGCTGTATTAGCCCAAAGCAAGAGCATGGCCCTATCTTTTGACACCTTGAAACCTGGCATTGTATTTTTCTCTTTTGCAATGTATGTTTGATCCGGCATTTTTTTCCAATATAGAGCAGTCTCATCAACATTAAAAATTTGCTGCATTGAATAGCCACCTTCATCAATACTTTTTTCTGACTTTCGATACAGCACCTGAACACTGTTTTGTGATCAGTGTTGATCTTAAGTGCATCGATCCTTTGACATGTTCTTTTATGTGCGCACTATCCTTTAAAATGGTATTCACTGTTGAAGCAGCGACACCTAATTCCCTTGCAATAGATGACAAACTTTGGCCTGCTTCATACTTCTTAATCATTTTCGTCATTTCTAAATCAATTTTGTTTTGTTTCCTGGCACTACCACCACTTGCACTTTTCGTTGGTCTCTTTCCTTTCATCATTGTAATACATAAATAGGAATGAAGAGAAGTTTCTAAAATTTTTTTTTTTTTTTTATGATTGAAGATTTCAGTGAAGGGGAACACATTTCACCATAATAGCATAAGAACCCACACAATTGCAGTTATTGGTATTATCGCAAATGCAATAAGATCAAGTTTACTACCCATTTATAATTAGATGCCCAATAAACCGGAAAGTGTAAATTGTTTTTATTGTTTTATGGTCGTGACCTCCAGAAACGTGCTTTAGAAAAATATCACAAAGGCATTAAACATTGATTCCTATAATGGAACATATGATAATGATCAAAGGGTAGTGCAATTTCCATTATAAAAATGACCTTTTAGAGAGATAAATAGCTCAGTAACATAGCGAAATTTTCAACTTCCAAGGACTTGGAACGAATTACAAAAAAAAAAAAAAAAAAAAAAACAATGTGTTATTAGCATTAGCATTAGTAGAGGCATTTGATGCAAGAAAGCAAGCTTATGCAGCATCAGCCAAAAAAAAAAAAAAAAAACCACTTCCACTTCACCCCTCTGTTCGTTCAAAATACCTCTCCAGCTGAGCCTTAAACTTATTTAGGCTATCAACCTCCACTACAAGGGATGGAAGTCTGTTCCACCAACCAACCAACCACCCGCTGGCTGAAGGCAAATTTCCGCACGTCTATCCTACATCTGTCTTTCCTCAATTTGAATTTATGCCCTCTCAGGTGATTATTCTGAGCTAGAGGAAGAATCCCATCAGAATTGAGCATGCTCAAACCATTCAAGGCTTTATACACCTCTATCAGATCATCTCGCTGGTGCCTAGTCTCCAGACACTGTAATTTGCAAAACTTAAGCCTTTCTTCGTAAGAGCACCCCTTTGTTCCATTCACTAATCTTGTTGCCCTTCTCTGTACGCGTTCCAGCAGCTCTACATCCTTCTTGAAATGAGGCCTCCAGGCCTGTATACAGTACTCTAGGTGTGGCCTGACCATTGCCTTATACAAGGGAATAATCACCTCCTTATCCCTGCTGGAAAAATTCCTGTATATCATTGACAATACTCCATGAGCTACTCTTGCAGCCCGTTTGCACTGCTCAGAGAACTTCATATCTGCCTGCACAACCACCCCCCAAGTCCCTTTCATTCTCTACCACTGTCAGTGTAGTACCATAGAGTTGATACGTTGCTCTGGGGTTGCTGTTTCCAATGTGTAGTACTTTACATTTGTCAATGTTAAACTTCATTTGCCACCTCTCGGCCCATCTGCTCAACCTTTCCAGATCCTGTTGCAGCAGCATAGTGTCAGTAGTGTCCTTGACAACCCTGCCAACCTTTGAATCGTCTGCAAACTTGGACATTAAGCTTGATATACCATCATCAATATCATTTATAAATACAGAAAACAATAATGGACCCAACACTGAGCCCTGAGGGACTCCACTAATAACATTAGTCCACGATGAGCAGTGTCCATTGATTACCACTCTCTGTCTTCTATCTCTCAACCACCCCTTTATCCATAGCAACAATTTGCCTCCAATGTCACACTGCTCCAATTTGTGTAGTAGTCTTCCATGTGCAACAGTATCAAAAGCCTTTCTAAGATCCAAGTATATAATATCAAAGCTATTCCCTGCATCCAGTTCTTTTGTGACTGCATCATAGTATCCAATCAAGTTGGTCAGGCAAGACTTCCCCTTAACAAAACCATGCTGTGTCTGAGCTATAACTGAAGTCTTGTCTAAATGATCCTGCAGTGCTTCTTTAACCAGTACCTCCATTAATTTTCCTGGAACAGATGTTAAGCTCACAGGTCTATAATTACTTGTGTCAGCCTTTGACCCTCCTTTGTGAATTGGGGTCACATTTGCACATTTCCAGTCTATGGGTACCTCCCCTGAGTCCAAGGAAGCTCTCATAATTATGGCTAAGGGTTTGCTTACTTCCTTTGCTGCCTCCTTTAATATAACTTAGTTATTCAGCAGTTATTCAGCACTAGCAGTTATTCAGCACTATTTAACTGAGTTATTCAGCAAGGGGAATGCCAGAGGTGTATTTAACTCTAGCAGTAAGCTACAGAATCTTGAAATAACTGGGAGTAAAGTGGAGGAGAAACTGTTGAAGATAAACACAAGAAAGGCACCCGGGGTGGATGGGATCTATCCAGTTATATTATAGTTGTTGGCGCATCGGCTTCTGTGGCCATATTGCACCTCCCAAGGTTTTTGCAGTACTTTGATCCAAGCCCGAGGTGGGAATCAAACCCGCGACCTTTGGGTTGCCGGGCAGGTACTTTACCCACTCGGTTAGCCCGGTCGGCCACTTTATGAATAAACATGTCCATACTGATAACAATTTATATATATATATATATATATATATATAATATATGCACACATAAATACATACTTTAAACAGCAGGCCCTCGTTATAACGCGGTTCACTTTACACCAATTCGCTATAATGTTGTTCTTATATTATAACCCATATCTGACTATAACGCTGTCACAAATCACTATAACACTCTTTTACAGATTGAATTTTTGGTATATTTAATTTCATCTGATGGAGTCGATAGCTCGAAAAGGAATAACAAAACAGCATTAAAACGTTTCCCATGCAGACTTGAGAAATTTTTCCACACTCAGTAAAATTTTTCGCACACTAATTTAATTGCAGTACAGTGACTTGTTACGTAGTTCTGAGATCAACATTTTAAAAAATGATCAAGTATATTGCTTGTAATATTTGCATTACATGCATTTATCCGAAGTCTAGTCACCAATCAGTACAGTATTAGACATCGTGCATAACGGACAGTTTACTTGAACATCGTATCATAATTAACGGAACCAGTGCAGTTACATTTTCGAAGAGTTAATAATGGCGGATAAGAATGAAAAAGCAACATCTGGATGCAGTACAAAGACTATAAATGTAAGAAAAAGACTGAATTTTAAAATTAAATTAGACATTTTGAAGCGAATCGATTCTGGTCAATGGCAGTGCTTTTTTTGTGAAAAAATAGGTGCCGGTACTCATTCTTTGCTATCAGAAAAAATTGAAAATTAAAAGGATATGAAAAGTACTCTGAAATTTTTTTCAGAGTACTTTTCATATCCGTTTGAAAATGAAATTGTTTTTGTCATCAATAGATATTGTTACTTTAGTAGTAATATTTTCAGAATAAGAACAACAAATTAAGTGTATTAACACAGTTTATTAAGCATAAATTTATTATTCAAGTATTTAAAAAAATAAGTAAAAAATAATAACATAAGTAAAAATAATTTCATAATAAAGTTTTTGTAGAATATTCCAAATTTTTATTAAGTTCTCATCCGACATCCTATGCCAGGAGTCGGCAACCGTTTTTGAGTGAAGAGCCATTTTTGATCTAATTAAAAAAAAGAGAGAGAGAGAATCCGAAGCTGGGAGCGGGGGGTGAGAGTTTTTTAAGAAATGGAATAAAGTAGGAAGGTGTTTATTAAAAAATATATATATTTTTTGAAATATTATTTATTAATACTGAAAAAAGTAACAAACATCCAATTAGGTACAAATTAATGTGACTTTTGCTGATGAACATTGTATCATAATTAATGCAACCAACGCAGTTACATTTCAAACTTCTTGAGCAAGTGTCTTCCAACATCATGCGAGTATGTCGTAATTAAACATGCTGAGCGTTAAACATGCTCGCATTGTTCAGACAACAGTTTCTTGATTTATTTTTAATATAGTTCATGTTCAAAAATATTTGCTCGCAGAAATACGTCGAACCAAAATTTGAGAGAAATCCAAACGAAAATATTTTCAAATTTATATATGGATCCGGTAAGCTACATCACGCATCGAACACAATTTGGTCTGCATTTTAAACTCATCTATCGCCGTCCATTTGTGTAGAATTGCATGGACAGCCTTTTTGCCTCTCCAAATCCCCAATTTCAGTTTTAAGGCATTTTAGTCTTTCACTCCACATGTCCTTGATTTTTCTGTCCTCTAACTCCATTTCAAATTGTGCTTCATGTGAGCTGGAAAGTTAAAGAGCTGCATGCGGCTCACTAGCCGCAGGTTGCCGACCCCTGTCCTATGCCGACTTCTTTTCTTCCTCTTTGTGTGTCGGTTGCTGAATGACATTTCCGAAGCAGCCATGAATCGACATATTTTGCTGGATCGAAGCGGGTCAGCAGCGGGCCTACAATTTTAAGAAACAGTAGTGAAGAAATTGTTTTTGTCATCAATGGAACACTGGTTGGGCTGGCAATCAGATTCATTTGTGAAAATCCTCGTTCATCAAATGCTTCAATTCTTCTGAAACCTTATCATTTGGGTATCCACGAATTGCCTCTCTTTCATTTAACTGTAACCTAATTGACAATTTTCTAACTTCACTTTCACCAAATGCCAACAATTCATGTTTAGAAGGTTTGATACCATCGTTGTCCTCGTTTTCCTTCTCTCCTCATCAGTATTGTCACTAGTTCTTAAATTTGAATTTTTTCTTTTCTTTTTTTTGAAGCTGTCCAAAATGTCGGTGTCATTCGGATATTCAGGTACTGTGACCATGTAAACAGAAATAGGGAAATTTTACGGAAAAATATGGATAACATACTTCCAGAAAAAACAACAGATGGTTATTTGTCTGGGTAAAAGAAAATCACTTTTATAATTCTCGAACGGGGTGCTTACGGTTGATTCACAAAGGTGTCCAACCTACAGCCCGTGAGGAAGTGAACTAAAACAGCATTTTAAATTTTGTTAATTATCAAAAAAATTTTCTCATTAAATGTAATTTTCAGTAAATGTAATTGTGATTGTACTTAATAAAATTTTCGAATATTTCAATTTTACTTTTACATGCAACAAAATAGGGAAAATATAGCACACTAAAGAAATCTAAGTGAATTTTTTTGAATATGGCCCCTGTACGGGAAAAGGTTGGGCACCACTGCAATAGAAGATGGGTCAGAGTCCATTGGGAATACACCTTGATCTGCTCACTCTTAACTAGCACAACTCCTCCGTATGTGGGACAGGTGATCGGATAGGTTTTTACCAGGTAACACTAAGTTGTAGAATGTGTTAGCTCTCTTAATTCGCGCAGCAGCACTAATTGCCTGAAGGCCAGAAATGCGAACAGTGCATACCGAGTTAATTCTCTCTTAATCCGTTCACTTTATGAAAATTTTCTTCACTCAACGGAAACTAATTTAAATGTTACTTCCAAGGGGAATTCAAAATAATTCGCTATAAAAGGACTTCATTAAACAGAGGCCCGACTGAGTAATTTAGAATTATAAAAATGGTTAGGCAGTTTTATATAGAAAATATCTTAAAAATACACAGTAAAAAATGCAAATTTAGTTAAGTAATTTTAAGCTTATTTGAATAGTAGGTAAACATGTGAAAAAAAATTACGGAATATTACAAATTTCGAAGTGCACTGCATCCAAATGTCAAATTCTACTGTTAATAAAGGTGCCATTACGCCATACCATTGAGTACCGCCCCAAAAAAAGCACTGAATTTAACAACAATTATAAAAAATAAAGAATTAATTTTAGCAATGGGAAAGACAGCTGTTCCACTGCAAGCAACTAGGGCTAGGCCGTCTATTAGGATTGAAATGGAGAGACTAATTTTATTGAAGATAATATCCAATGCAGAATTCAGCTAAGTTCAATATTACAAAAAAAGAGAGAGAGAGATTAGCCTATATGATGATCTGAAGAAAATTCACCTAAAAAAAAAAAAAAAAATGTGGAACCATTTAAAACTAGTAAGGGCTGGTTGAATAGATTTAAAATCCAGGGGGAAGCTGCAAGTGCAGATCAAGGAGCTGAAACTTTCAAAAAAGAAATTGTTAAAATTATTGAAGAGGGGTATTACGTGTTATACTTCTCAACACGTTTTTAACATAGATAAAGCAGGAAACAAATGCCTAAAATAAGTTTCATATTGAAAGAAGAAAAAAACATGCCTGGTTTCAAAGTGGTGAAGGATCGGTTGACTTTATTGTTGGGTCGTAACGCTGCGGGGGATTTAAAATTAAAACCCCTTTTAGTTTACGATGAAGACAGCCAAAGAACAACTCAAAATCGACACATTTTTCATGATTAAATTCATCAGTTAAATTAAATCAATTAAAATCAATTTAGTTCAATTAAATTCATGATTTTAATTGGAATTTTAATTTTATACCTAAGTAGTTAATTTTATACATATAATTATATATCTATGTAACGCAGAATATTTTATATATACAAATATTTGAATATTAAATATGTTGACCAACATTTGTGCATCTTTTCACTACCATTTATTATTGATTAGGAAATATCCTATGGCACCAACTGCAACTCACAAATGCATATGTTACCTTATGGGAATGCTGTGCTCGCTTAGCGCCGATTCACTTAGCACTCTGTTTTTCCAGAATGAATTATCAGCGTTAAGCAGGGGTCACCTGTATATATAAAGTATGTATGTATACTTTTATATATATATATATACACTGTGCTGCCACTTTATTAGGTATACCTACCTAGTACCATATTGAGCCAGCTTTAGCCTTCAAATCAGCCTGAATTCATCTAGGCATGGATTGAACAAGATGCTGAAAAGGTTGTGCAGGAATGAAGTACCATGCAGTTCCTTGAGATTTGACAGAGGTGTAGGCCTGCAGCGAACAGCCCTTTCCAGCTCATTGGCATTAGCATTAGTAGAGGCATATGATGCAAGAAAGCAAGCTTATGCAGCATCAGCCAAAAAAACAACAGAAAAAACAACAGATGGTTATTTGTCTGGGTAAAAGAAAATCACTTTTATAATTCTCGAACGGGGTGCTTACGGTTGATTCACAAAGGTGTCCAACCTACAGCCCGCGAGGAAGGTGAACCAAAACAGCATTTTAAATTTTGTTAATTATCAAAAAAATTTTCTCATTAAATGTAATTTTCAGTAAATGTAATTGTGATTGTACTTAATAAAATTTTCGAATATTTCAATTTTACTTTTACATGCAACAAAATAGGGAAAATATAGCACACTAAAGAAATCTAAGTGAATTTTTTTGAATATGGCCCCTGTACGGGAAAAGGTTGGGCACCACTGCAATAGAAGATGGGTCAGAGCCCATTGGGAATACACCTTGATCTGCTCACTCTTAACTAGCACAACTCCTCCGTATGTGGGACAGGTGATCGGATAGGTTTTTACCAGGTAACACTAAGTTGTAGAATGTGTTAGCTCTCTTAATTCGCGCAGCAGCACTAATTGCCTGAAGGCCAGAAATGCGAACAGTGCATACCGAGTTAATTCTCTCTTAATTTTTTTTATTTAACCTATTTGGGATAGTGGCCATGACATACTTTTTTTTACTTCTTAAGTGTGAGTTTTCTTTACTTATTATTTATATCTGGTTAGATTGTACCATTCACACTTAGCTGAATACTGTTCAATGACTAAAATGGAGTTTACAAGCCCTACTTCTTCCCTTTGGAGAGGTAGTGTTCATGAGTTCCCAGCTCTTTCTATTTATTATTAATTTACAAAAGTGGTGCTCATTCGTTGGTGGGTGTACATCTCCTTTGGCCAGGAGTCATGCATTCCACTGATGTTGGTGAGTGTTGCTTTGTTTTGTCTTCCTTATCTTAGCATTAGCATTAGTAGAGGCATTTGATGCAAGAAAGGAAGCTTATGTAGCATCAGCCAAAAAAAAAAAAAAAAAAACCACTTCCACTTCACCCCTCTGTTCGTTCAAAATACCTGTCCAGCTGAGCCTTAAACTTATTTAGGCTATCAACTTCCACAACAAGGGATGGAAGTCTGTTCCACCAACCAACCACCCGATGGCTAAAGGCAAATTTCCACACGTCTATCCTACATCTGTCTTTCCTCAATTTGAATTTATGCCCTCTCAGGTGATTATTCTGAGCGAGAGAAAGAATCCCATCAGCATTGAGCATGCTCAAACCATTCAAGGCTTTATACACCTCTATCAGATCACCTCGCTGGTGCCTAGTCTCCAGACACTGTAATTTGCAAAACTTAAGCCTTTCTTCGTAAGAGCACCCCTTTGTTCCATTCACTAATCTCGTTGCCCTTCTCTGTACTTGTTCCAGCAACTCTACATCCTTCTTGAAATGAGGCCTCCAGACCTGTATACAGTACTCTAGGTGTGGCCTGACCATTGCCTTATACAAGGGAATAATCACCTCTTTATCCCTGCTAGAAAAATTCCTATATATCATTGACAATACACCATGAGCTACTCTTGCAGCCCGTCTGCACTGCTCAGAGAACTTCACATCTGCCTGCACAACCACCCCCCAAGTCCCTTTCATTCTCTACCACTGTCAGTGTAGTACCATAGAGTTGATACGTTGCTCTGGGGTTGCTGTTTCCAATGTGTAGTACTTTACATTTGTCAATGTTAAACTTCATTTGCCACCTCTCAGCCCATCTGCTCAACCTTTCCAGATCCTGTTGCAGCAGCATAGTGTCAGTAGTGTCCTTGACAACCCTGCCTACCTTTGTATCGTCTGCAAACTTCGACATTAAGCTTGATATACCCTCATCAATATCATTTATGAATACAGAAAACAATAATGGACCCAACACTGAGCCCTGAGGGACTCCACTAATAACATTAGTCCACGACGAGCAGTGTCCATTGATTACCACTCTCTGTCTTCTCCCCCTCAGCCACCCCTTTATCAACAGCAGCAATTTACCTCCAATGCCACACTGCTCCAGTTTGTGCAGCAGTCTTCCATGTGCAACAGTATCAAAAGCCTTTCTAAGATCCAAGTATATAATATCAAAGTTATTCCCTGCATCCAGTTCCTTTGTGGCTGCATCATAGTATCCAATCAAATTGGTCAGGCAAGACTTCCCCTTAACAAAACCATGCTGTGTCCGAGCTATAGCTGAAGTCTTGTCTAAATGATCCTGCAGTGCTTCTTTAACTAGTGCCTCCATTAATTTTCCTGGAACAGAAGTTAAACTCACAGGTCTATAATTACTTGTGTCAGCCTTTGGTCCTCCTTTGTGAATTGGGGTGACATTTGCACATCTCCAGTCCGTGGTTGATCCTGTTGATCTTATTTTATTTCATTTTATTTTTAAGTTAGCTTGGTATATATGAGTAGGAGCAGAATCATACCTTACCAAGTTTAAACTTAAAAGACAGCAGGAATTTTCTGTATTTGTGCTTAGTGTTCCCTTTTTCATAAATCTTGGTATTATCATCATTAGGTGTCCATTAGATTGTTTCCGTCCCCGTTTCACTTTTATTTACATTTCTTCTTTCTGTCCTAAATTCTATTCTGCCTATTTTATTTGAATATTCATGACTCTCACTTGCGTTCTTCATTAAGTTTAATGTATTCTATAATTTGGTTTAAATTAATTAATTAATCATTCAAATTTCATTTATTATTTATTTTCAATCTGTTTATTATGATTTAGTTTAATGTTAATTTCATATTTTCATTTGATTTAGACCTGTTGATTGACTGCATCGATGTTTCAGTTTGGATTTTGGTTTGTTATGTTTGTTTATTTAACCTATAGAGGGTGGTGGCCATAACATATATTTTTTTTACTTCTTGAGTTTAGTTCTCTTTGTTATTTACTATAAGGGCAGATTGTATAGGGACATCCAGTGACACTTTAATAGATAGTGGTCGATGACTGATATATTTTTTGGAGTTATTAATAATAATAATAAAAATCTGATGACCTCTTGAAGAGGTAGTGCTTGTGAGTTTCCAGTTCTTTCTGTTTATTATTCATTTACAAAAAGGCACTCACTCTTTGGTGGGTATACATCTCCTTGTGCCGAGGGATCGTGCATTCAGGCTTCTGGAGTGAATGTTGCTTTGGTTTGGTTTGTTTTGTTTTGTCTTGTCTTGTCTTGTCTTCCTTATCTTATTTTATTTCAGTTTATTTTATTTTAGTTATCTTGGTATGTAGGGGTAGAATCAAACCTTATCAAGTTTAGCCTCAAAAGACAGCAGGAAAAAGAATAATTTTTGAAATATTTTTAAGCAGGTTATAAATATCCTTTTATTCTAAATTTTATTCTGTGTTCCATATTATTTCTTATTAGTACTTATGATTTTTAAAAATGAAATAATATTCTCTTACAGTTCACTCCACTTGATGGTGATATTAAAGTTTGCTACACTAGAAATTACAACATCTTTATGAATGAAATGCTCACAAGGGATTGCAGAGAGACAGATTCAAATAGTAAGATAACAATATAGAAAATTTATTACAATAATTTTTATCCTTTAAAAATTCCTGGACATCATACAAAAATGTGTGATATAGAAACCATTTCAGATTTTTGTTTCTTTTTTTTTTTTTTTTTTTTTCTGTTTTTAAGTCAACCTAAACCAAAAGGTTGTGAGAAGAAGCTTCTTGATAAGACTTGACATGACCTCCAAAGAAGTTTTTGTTGATTTTTATTTTAAAAAAATACATACATGAAGGAAGGTTATTCCAGAGAAGTGAGTTAGGGAAACTGAAAAAAAAAAGTTAGTCTGGTGAATTTGGAGTTGAAATATGAATTATTATTAATTAATAATATTTATATTAATAATAAATAGAGTCTAAACTTTACAGAGGTAAAGTGCTTTCATTTCAAGTATTAGATGAAGATAACTTGTGCAGTGTTCAAATATGTTATCTCTTTGTTCCTCATGGAAAAATTCTTGTATGTCACAGATAAAATACCACTTGCTGTTCAGCCCATTTATCCTCACTGAGACAATTTCATGTGAATTATCACAAAAAACTAGTATTGGCCATATAGTGCAAGGAAGCGACACTGACAAAAAAAAAAAAGAAGAGTACATAAGAAAATACAAGTGATGCATTTCCCTTCTCATGTAGATAACTATCCAGATGACCTTTGAATTTCTTCAAACTGTCAATGTCAACTACCTGCAAAGGCAACTTGTTCCAATAATCAACAACTTGCTGACTAAAAGGGAACTTCCTACAATTTTATCCTGCCTCTTCTCCTGTAATTTGAATTTATGACCCCTAGTTCTGGAATTATTGTATCACAGTGAAAATTCCACCTTCTTTCCTTTTATTAAACCCTCTCAGAGCCTTATAAACCACAATCAGGTTCCCTCTATGGTTCCTTAGTTTTCAAGCTCTGTAGTCCACCTAATCAAAATTTCCTCATATGGTTCCCCTTTTCTGATTTCACCATGTGGGTTGCTCATCTTTGGATCCTTTCAAGAAGCTCATTGTCTTTTTTCAGATGAGGTCTCCATACTTTAACACAGTATTCCAAATGTGGTCTTACAATTGCCTTATACAATAGAATTATGATCTCATTATCTCTACAGGATGTTTGATAAATCATTGATAGGAGACCATGGCCTTCCTATGGCTACCTGTTTACACTGTTCAAAAAACTTCATATCTGCCCATATTGTGACTCCCAGATCCCTTTCTTCCTTTGCTGTTTTTAATTCCACCCCACCAAGTGTATAAGTTATTTTGGGGTTGCTGTTCCCCAAGTGTAAGACCCTGCATTTTGCTGCTTTATTTAAACATAGCTGCCACTTTTCTGACTATTTTTGCAGCCTGTTCAAATCATCCTGAAAGAGCGTTGCTTGGCACTGATCATTAACAGATCTCCCAATCTTTATGTCATCTGCAAATTTTGATATCAGTCTCTTTATTCCTTTGTCAATATCATTTATGAAAATCAGAAACAACAGTGGTCCGAGAACTAACCCTTGGAGGACCCCCACTTTTGACATTACAACAATCCGAAGAATATCTATTAATCACAACTCTCTGCCTTCTACCCTGCAGCCCCCCTGCAGTTCATCTTAGAATCCCAACATATTTCAGCTTGTATATTAACCTCTCGTGGGGGATTGAGTCCAGCGCCTTGCTAAAATCTAAATAAACTTATGTTGAAATTGTTTCCTACATCTGGCTCATGAATAACTGTCAAAATAGGTTATCAGGTTAATTAAACATGATTTTTTGTTAAGGAAACCTTGTTGTATGTCCTTCAGAATGCCATTTCTACCATTTCTGCAATTCCTGGATTGCACTCTTAATCATTACCTCAAAAGTTTCCTACCACTGAAGTCAGACTAACCAGTGTGTACTTTCCAACTTCACTCACAGAATCAGCTTTATGTATTGACAATATGTTGGCTCCTCTCCAATCCAAAGGAATCCCTCACGAGTCTAAAGATACCCTCATAATTAACATCAATGGTTCAATACGATCTCTGGCTTCCTTCATCAAAATTATTGGGTATATGCCATCAAATGATTAGCCAACAAAAAAAAAGACTCAGGAGTAATTATGTAATCCTTAATAGCTTTGTTATTTGTGACCACATTTGGAAAGGTCTGAGTTGAAATCTCATTGAAGGCTAGCAGCATTCTTAAAGCATTCATCCTTCAATTAGAGCTGTAGTTAGCTGTTTTCAGGTGGAGGGAACAGGGTTTTCTGCCATGAATTGGCTCATGAACACATACTTGTGCAGACATGATACACATATTATCAAGCTGATATTATAATATATGCACCAAGAAAATTACAAACAATGAATAAGCCAACAAGTCAGCCTTTTCTGTAGATATTGTTCTGGACAGTGTCTTGGACAATGTTCTGAAACTTGAGACTTGCCAAGCTAGCTTTTATTTTTCTTCATTCATTCATTCTCTCTCTACATCCATTTTCTAGATTAACTCCCTTCCATCTTATTTCCTTAAAATTACAACCTTCCAAAATCAAGACCTTCATCTATATATACAAGGTCTGTCTGGAAAGTATCCAGCCAGTTTGAATATCTTGAGAACCAGTCGTGTGGCCGTGATGTAACTTGGCAGCTCATCAGACTGTTCATGCATGAACAGTCACTCTCCTGTGGGATTAGTCAGTCTGCAGTGAGACGCCATTGAGTGAGCTTGTGTACTGTGTAACCGTCGCATTCACAATGACCAAGTGAGTAGATCAGCAAAGCTGCATCAAGTTTTGCTTCAAACTTGGACATTCATCCACGGAAACTATTTGATTAATTAAGAAGGCTTTTGGGGATGATTCAATGAGTTAAGCCCAGATAAAAATGTGGTACCGACGCTTCAAAGATGGCCGGGAATCCATTGAAAGCGATCTACGTTCTGGAAGGCCTTCGACAAGCAAAACACCCGAAAATGTTGAACTCGTGTAGGCTGCAATCAACGAAAATCGGCAATTGACAGTGAGAGAATTAGAAGATGTGGAGATTCCATAGACTATTGTTGCAGAGATTTTGATGGAGGACCTTGGCATGAAGATCCTCCTTCAAAGATCCAGCCCATTCTTCAGCTCTCGTGCAGGTCTTTTTGGCAAAACATTGCATCACTCAGGTCTGTCAGTGACTTCTGGTTTTTCCCAAAGCTAAAATCGCCGGTCAAAGGGAGTAGATTTCAGACCATGGACGAGATTAAGGAGAATGCGATGAGGCAGCTGATGGCAATCCCAAAAAAAGACTTTGCAGATTGTTTTGAAAAATGAAAGCAACGCTGGGATAAGAGGTCCCAAGGGAAGTACTTTGAAGGAGACTAAGGTGCCATTTTCATAGGTAAGTTACTTTTTTTATATATTACATGGCTGGATACTTTCTGGACAGACATCGTATAAAATGCTTAGGATGAATCAGATTGGTCCACTGGATATTGATGGTTCAACAGTTGAGGATCCTGCTCAGGTGGCTAACAAACTAAACAAGTATTTTGCATCAATATTCACACATGAGGAGTTATTCAGGAAGGGGACTGCCAGAGGTGAAGTAAACTCTGGAAATGAGCTAGATGATTTTTTAATAACTGAGAGGAAAGTGGAGGAGAAATTGTTGAGGATAAACATAAAAAAGGCACCCGGGGTGGATGGGATCTATCCAGTTATATTAAAGGAAGCAGCAAAGGAAGTAAGCTTAGCCATAATTATGAGAGCTTCTTTAGACTCAGGGGAGGTACCCATAGACTGGAGATGTGCAAATGTGACCCCAATTCACAAAGGAAGATCAAAGGCTGACAGAAGTAATTATAGACCTGTGAGTTTAACTTCTGTTCCAGGAAAATTAATGGAGGCACTGGTTAAAGAAGCACTGCAGGGATCATCTAGACACGACTTCAGTTACAGCTCGGACATGGTTTTGTTAAGGGAAAGTCTTGCCTGACCAATTTGATTGGATACTATGATGCAGTCACAAAAGAACTGGATGCAGGGAATAACTTTGATATTATATATTTGGATCTTAGAAAGGCTTTTAATACTGTTGCACGTGGAAGACTGCTGCACAAATTAGAGCAGTGTGGCATTGGAGGCAAATTGCTGCTATGGATAAAGGGATGGTTGAGGGGGAGAAGACAGAGAGTGGTAATCAATGGACACTGCTCATTGTGGACTAATGTTATTAGTGGAGTCCCTCAGGGTTCAGTGTTGGGTCCATTATTGTTTTCTGTATTTATAAATGATATTGATGATGGTATATCAAGCTTAATGTCCAAGTTTGCAGACGATACAAAGGTTGGCAGGGTTGTTAAGGACACTACTGACGCTGTGCTGCTGCAACAGGATCTGGAAAGGTTGAGCAGATGGGCTGAAAGGTGGCAAATGAAGTTTAACATTGACAAATGTAAAGTACTACATATGGGAAACAGTAACCCCAGAGCAACGTATCAACTCTGTGGTACTACATTGACAGTGGTAGAGAATGAAAAGGACCTGGGGGTAATTGTGCAGGCAGATATGAAGTTCTCTGAGCAGTGCAGACGGGTTGCAAGAGTAGCTCATGGTGTCTTGTCAATGATATACAGGAATTTTTCTAGCAGGGATAAGGAGGTGATTATTCCCTTGTATAAGGCAATGGTCAGGCCACACCTTGAGTACTGTATACAGGTCTGGAGGCCTCATTTCAAGAAGGATGTAGAGCTGCTGGAATGAGTACAGAGAAGGGCAACAAGATTAGTGAATAGAACAAAGGGTTGCTCTTATGAAGAAAGGCTTAAGTTTTGCAAATTACAGTTTTTGGAGACTAGACACCAGCGAGGTGATCTGATAGAGGTGTATACAGCCTTGAATGGTTTGAGCATGCTCAATTCCGATGGGATTCTTCCTCTTGCTCAGAATAATTACCTGAGAGGGCATAAATTCAAATTGAGGAAAGACAGATTTAGGATAGATGTGTGGAAATTTGCCTTTAGCCAGCGGGTAGTTGGTTGGTGGAACAGACTTCCATCCCTTGTTGTGGAAGTTGATAGCCTAAATAAATTTAAGGCTCAGCTGGACAGGTATTTCGAATGAACGGAAGGGTGAAATGGGAGTGGTTTTTTTTTTTTTTTTTTTTTTGGCTAATGCTGCATAAGCTTGCTTTCTTGCATCATATGCCTATGCTTATGCTTATGCTGCCCAAATTTTCCAATGCTAATTGTTGCCAGCACCTGTTCACTTGATTCACCTCGCATGACTACCATACCAGGCATTCTTTATTAATTTTTGTACTAACATTTTTCGACTGAAGAAAGGCAACCTATGCGTGAAAGCTATCAATGTATGTTTATTTTATCTGTCTTCTATTTTAATAAACCATTCTAAGTTTTAAAAAGTGTAAAAATGGCCAATCTGTGTGTAAAAACTTTGAGAAAATGTAAAAGAAATGCTAATGAAACATTAGAGGAAAGATCTAATAAACTAAGGTACCCTATGACTATGAGGATGGACAGAAAACATTGAAGAAAGAGAAGCAAGATTGGAAATGAGAAGATGCCGTGGACTAATCAAATAGAAGTACCAGATGCAATAATCAAAATAATCAACAGGCTATAATTAATGTGGAAGAGCATGACATAGGAAATATGTGTTACAACTGTGAGTATTGCAATGCAAGATATTGGGGACACGAGTTAAACACATTGAATAAATACACTAAATGCTATCAAAATGGAAAGGTTTCACTTGACCCACTGAGACACCTACTCTATTATGAAAGCTGCTTACAGGGGATACACATATACACATGAAGCAAATACCACCACTTTGCTTATTGGAGGCTTGAAGTGGTTAAACCCATGTTTAGTCTCTAGAGCAAAGTTTCCGGCATCCCCTCCCCCCATACTTCTCCTTCAACCCATGCACGGTACTAAGTACTATAGGTTTTGATACCTTTCGTGTATGGGGTTTTCATAAAAAAAAAAAAAAAAAAAAAAACTACAGAGAACAAATAAATATGAGAGTACAACTCAGCAATGGCATTTGCATCAATGGGCAGAGAGATTAAATCACTACCTGGAAATGGCCCATACTGTTGTAGAATACACAGCCAGATTTACCATTTGGTCTCACCGCTATATCCAAACTAGGCAAATAAACCAGGATATGGACATCTTTATATTTTTGATTCTGCTGAAGCAACAACAAAATGGCTTGAAAACAATCAAACCAAGGTTTGATTGTTTTGACTGGTAATTATTTTCTTTTGAATCTCAACCTCTTTGCATTCAATATATGGTTAGATTGGTTCTTAATTTTTTGTTTAAAAATTTTTTTTTCAATAAAGAATTAATACAAAATGCACCTGTCATGAAAGTAAATGATGAATTTGATTAATGAGTCTGAAACATAAATTCTTCCTCAAAAAATATGTTTATTTAGATTAATATATTCTTATTTTAATTATTGTCTCATGTAATAAAAATTCAGGGCAAAAGCCTCAGACTGTGATAAAATTTACAGAAATATATGTTAGAGCAAATGCATCATCTATATCAGTGCTTCTCAAATTATCTGTGGTGAAGGACCAGTTACTTTTATTTCCAATCCGTCACAGACCAGAAGTCAGTTTTCAGAATTCAGAATTATTTGAGAAAGGCTGATCTTCTTTTTTTTTTTATTAACAGTAGTACAGTAAGCTCCGGTTATAGTGATCACATTGGAAAATTGAATTCTGATTATAATAAGCAAAAGATCGAGTTCACTACCTGTTTATAACAGATTGTACAAACAAAAAACCCAGTAAACCGAAAACTGCAAATTGTTTTTATGGTTGTGACCTCTAGAATTCTGTGACCTTCAGAAATGTGCTTTAGAAAAATATCACAGACTAGTGGGTTGTCTCGGAAACCATGAGTGAATTTCAGATTAGTTTAGCTCCAGATTCGGTAAGAATAATATCAGCCCGAAATTGTGTGATTTATTATATTTTCTCAATTTTTTACGGTAAAATGTGAACAAAAAGAAAACACGTAGTTTTAACATTGCAACAATAAACAGAAATTATTAATAGAATTAGAAAAGGTGAAAATTTAGCAAATCTCTCCAAAGAGTTTAATATGGGAACTTCAAAAATTTATGACATCAAGAAATAACAGAATTTGTGTTAGTTATGGATAGTAAAGGGGGATCTAGCAGGAAAAATACAATGTCAAAACCTGAAAATGCTACTTTAGAGAGTGCACTCACTTTATTTTTTTGTTTTCTTCAGAGCAAAGTTTAGGTGAATGTTGTGTGAAAAAGCATTGGATTTTAATTGAAAATTAATAGGTAATGAAGATTTCAAGGCAAAGCAGAGGTTGGCTGAAAAACTTTATAAACTGAGACACAGTATACATGAACTAGATATTCAAGGCAAGAAACGTTTTGCAGACAAATCGGCAGTGGTGTCCTTTGAAAATTAAGTTTGTTTCAGTTACAGCAAATTATGAGAAAGAAAATGTTGATGAGACGAGCTTATTATGGAAAGAATTACTGAGAAAAACCCTAGCCACTAAAAGAGAAATGCCTGCACCAAGTTTTAAGATGAGAAAAGAGCGAGTTACAGTTGCTGTGTGTGCAAATGCCACTGGGACAGACAGATTGTCCACGCTCGTTATCAGTAAGTCAAAAAAACCGAAAGCATTTAAAAATCTTTTCTAATTTTCCTGTTTTGTATAAAAATCAAAAAAAGTATGGATGGATGTTTCTGTTTTCTGAGATTGGTTTATAATTTTTTTATTTAATTAAACTTATTTAATTTAATTGTAAGGTAAGATTAAATTTATTTTTTAAATATTAAATTTAATAGTATATAAATTTTATAAAATATTATATAATATAAAATTTAATTTAATATTAAATATTAAATTTATTCAATTTTGCCAAAAAATTATCTGGAAAATTTTACGGTTTGATTATCCAGAAAATTTGGCTATCTGGAAGAGGTCTGACATCGATTATTCCGGATAACTGATGCTCTACTGTACAAATCTCGGAGTCCAATACTTTTGTAAAATACATATCTCGTGGACCAGTAACATCCGCGACCAATTTCCAGTTCTTCGCGGACTGGAGACAAACGGTCCACGGACCACATTTTGAGTAGCACTGGTCTACATGCAGTAAATTAACCAAAGTTATTATAGTGACATCATTTCATTACATCTCATATTGTGAATGCATACCACTGCCCAGATGGCCATTTCAGGGCTGGTTGCCCCTTCATCGGTGGATGGGTAGGTACCCTGACAACCCAGTTGTGACATTAAGACCACAGTATGAGTGATGCCAAATGGTGTTTTGTAGTTTAATACTTAATAAAAATTCAGGGCAAAAGCCTCAAACTACATAAAAATTTACTGACATATAAGTTAGTAGTAGTAGTAGTGGCATGTGATGAAAAAAAGCATGTGTATGAGCTCATGCAGCATCAGCCAAAAAAAAAAAAAAAAAAACAACTAGTGCAACTGCATTACTAAATGCAGTAAATTAACCAAAGTTATTATAGTGGCATGATTCATTATTGGCTTATTATTACTATTCTTATAATAAGACAATATATATATATAAAGCTCTGTATAAAGCTAATATAAATTCCCTAAAATATAATTTGTTTTTTATTAAGTTATATTATAAAATTATTTCTTACTAGAAAAATCATATTTTATTACTGAAATTATTAAAAAATGAAAAAATTTAAAGATAAAAAAAATATTAAAAAATTATTTCCATAAAATTTACCAAAAATACAAGTCATTTTAATTGAATTTTTCACGCTAATAGTTTCTTTAAATATACAATTTTAGGAACTTATACTATAATTAAAGGTTCTATTCTGTTCTGATTAATTCTTATTGTTATACAGCGAGGAGTGTGAAATTTTATGACAAGAATCCTTGTAAAGGTAAGCTGTTCTAAATTTATTCTGTTTGTTTAACTATGGATAGTGTGCTATTTGCTATTAGCAGATCAAAAAAATATGACTGAGACCCATTATGCTGATTTTGTATTTTCTCTTTGGCTGAATTGTAATTGTGATTAGTAAATTGAAATTTATGCTTTATAAATTATTATTATTTGAATTATTAACTTCAAAATAAATTATTAAATTATTAAATTAACTTCAAAATAAATTTGGATACTGCTCCAATGCATATCATCACTTTGCCTTTGACAGACATAGCCAGTCAAATCCATGAGCAATAGAGCAAGAACCTGGTGTGGGATTTATGCAGTCATTGTTTATTCAACTGTTTAATTATATATATATATATATATATATATATACTTTTTTATATATTTTTTGGTTTTCTTTTTTTTGTGTTTTTTTTTGTTTACTTTTTTTTATATATATATACACACACACACACACACACTGGTGTTCAAAGAAAGTGCATCACCTAGGAATTTACATTTCTTACCCTTTTTTGTGATGGTATGTTAGATTAATGACTAGCATCACAAATAGAAATATAAACAAAAGATATTTATTAATAGTTAAGGCAAAGCTAAGTAATATTTGACAGGTTCTCTCAAAATATTCCAAAATGAACATTTGCAATCTTCATACAACAGTTTTGGTAAACACGACAATTATCTGTGTTATCAGAAGCCCTCACTTTGCTTCAGTTTATCAATTTAAAGGGAAAACAAAATGAAAAGTTAACCAGGTGCAAACTAATATTTAGTTGAACCGCCTATGGCCCTGACAACAGCAGCATCCCCGTCGAAGGTTGATGACATTGTAGAGCAAATATCATCTTTTAAGGGCACAAAAGGTGATATAGTTGTTCACGTTGGCACTAATGATATCAAGAGTAGGAGACCGGCAGAATTGCTTAACAAGTACAGGTCACTGTTGAAAAAAAGCCGTGAAATAGGGTTGAATTTGAAAGTGTCTGCAATTCTGCCCAGACACGATAGGAGGAAGTATATGATGAGAGCCTTGTCGATCAATTCGCCCCTGGAAAGATTGTGCAAGGCTCAAGGGGTAGAATTTTTTTCATCCTGGACTGTACTTGTTAACAGGAGAGATTGCTTCTACAGGGATGGGATACACTTAAGTAGAAAGGGTGCAAGAATATTTGCTGATGCTATCGAGGCAGTGTTAGGTGGGTTGGAAAACTGCTAGCTTGGGGGGATACAAAGACGAATAGATTAACAGTAGCCACTGGCAGAGGTGAAAGAGATTCTTGCACTGCTTCTATTGGAATGAGCAGAAGCCATAAAAACAAGATGCAGGATATTTCAGAGACTGCTGGGAGTCATTGCGGTACAAGTAACCACATGGGTTGTGTTTGGGTAGCTAAGAATAGAAATAGGTGCATGTATACTTGCGTGTACACCAATGCTAGGAGTTTAGTAAATAAATTTGATGAATTTGAGGTATTGCTCAAAACATCAAAGGCAGATATTGTTGGGATATCAGAGACTTGGTGTCACACTGGAATTTGGGGAGTACAACGTCTACAGAAAGGATAGACTGGATAGGAAGGGAGGAGGGGTTATGCTATTAGTTAAGAAATACATAAAATCCAAGGAAGTGAAACCAGTGGACATTGCTGGACAGTGCAGTGTCGAGTCAGTTTGGTGTGACATAAGCATTGGGAGATCGAAATTGAGAGTAGGAATGTGCTATAGGCCTAATGACTCTGATGAGTATAATAAGAATCTGTACAGGGAAATAGAGTGGGCCAGTAAATCAGGCGCGCCTCCGTAGCCAGGTGGGAAGGAGCAGCAGTGCGTAGCACACGCTTCTTGATTAGACCGGGGTTCGAGCCCGTCACCACCAAATATGGAGGATGCGGTAAGGTCAGGGAATGACCACCGCATATCCCGGAGCAATATGGCCTTAGTTGCTAATGCTCCTAAAAACCAAATAACAAACAAACAAACAAACCAGTAAATCAGAGAGTCTTATAATGGGAGATTTTAATTTCCCAGATATTGACTGGAGTTTGGGGGCTGGTCACTCACACATTAGCAAGGCTTTTGTGGATTTATTGGATTGTTTTCTACATCAGCATGTTCAGGAGGCAACTAGAGGGAAGAATACTCTTGATTTGATTATCAGCAGTGATTCTTCATGCATTAAGAATCTGCAGGTAAATGAACCACTAGGTGGCAGTGATCACAGTGTGCTGAAGTGGAATTTACTCAAAGAGGTAACTACCCCAGGGGTAAAGGGAAGGGTTATTGCTTTTGTAAAGGCGACTACGATGGACTGAGACAGTATTTAAATTCTATACAGTGGGACCAACTGATGATATTACCAACAGCAAATGCAAAATGGGAAGCATTGAAAGAACTTATCTTGGAAGCTACTAGGCTTTACATACCAACTAAGAAATATTGTTCAAAGTTTAGGCCTAAATGGATGTCAGATTAACTGATGAGGCATATGGCAGAGAAGAAACATGCATGGAATACATACAAATTAACACATGACACAGAAGCCTATGATAGATACAAATTGATCTGTAACCAAGTTACAAAGGAGGTTAGGCAGGCGAAGGCAGAGTACGAGAAATCTTTGGCAAGGGATGCAAAGAAAAACAGCAAAGAGTTCTTTACTTATGTAAACTCTAGAAGGAAGGGGATGAATCAGATTGGTCCACTTAACATCGATGGGTCAACTGTTGATGATCCTGCTCGGGTAGCTAACAAACTAAATGAATATTTTGCATCAACATTCACACATGAGGAGTTATTTAGTGAGGGGAAAGCCAGGGGTGTATTCAACTCTAGCAGTAAGCTAGAGAATCTTGTAATAACTGAGAGTAAAGTGGAGGAGAAACTGTTGAAGATAAACACAAGAAAGGCACCTGGGGTGGATGGGATCTATCCAGTTATATTAAAGGAGGCAGCAGAGGAAGTAAGCAAACGCTTAGCCATAATTATGAGAGCTTCCTTGGACTCAGGGGAGGTACCTGCAGACTGGAGATGTGCAAATGTGACCCCAATTCACAAAGGAGGATCAAAGGCTGACACAAGTAATTATAGACCTGTGAGTTTAACTTCTGTTCCAGGAAAATTAATGGAGGCACTAGTTAAAGAAGCACTGCAGGATCATTTAGACAAGACTTCAGTTATAGCTCGGACACAGCATGGTTTTGTTAAGGGGAAGTCTTGCCTGACCAATTTGATTGGATACTATGATGCAGTCACAAAGGAACTGGATGCAGGGAATAACTTTGATATTATATACTTGGATCTTAGAAAGGCTTTTGATACTGTTGCACATGGAAGACTGCTGCACAAATTGGAGCAGTGTGACATTCGAGGCAAATTGCTGCTGTGGATAAAGGGGTGGCTGAGGGGGAGAAGACAGAGAGTGGTAATCAATGGACACTGCTCGTCGTGGACTAATGTTATTAGTGGAGTCCCTCAGGGCTCGGTGTTGGGTCCATTATTGTTTTCTGTATTCATAAATGATATTGATGATGGTATATCAAGCTTAATGTCGAAGTTTGCAGACGATACAAAGGTAGGCAGGGTTGTCAAGGACACTACTGACACTATGCTGCTGCAACAGGATCTGGAAAGGTTGAGCAGATGGGCTGAGAGGTGGCAAATGAAGTTTAACATTGACTAAATATAAAAATATTGACTATATGTAAAGTACTACACATGGGAAACAGCAACCCCCGGAGCAACTTATCAACTCTGTGGTACTACACTGACAGTGGTAGAGAATGAAAGGGACCTGGGGGTGGTTGTGCAGACAGATATGAAGTTCTCTGAGCAGTGCAGACGGACTGCAAGAGTAGCTCATGGTGCATTGTCAATGATATATAGGAATTTTTCTAGCAGGGATAAGGAGGTGATTATTCCCTTGTATAAGGCAATGGTCAGGCCACACCTAGAGTACTGTATACAGGTCTGGAGGCCTCATTTCAAGAAGGATGTAGAGCTGCTGGAACCAGTACAGAGAAGGGCAACAAGATTAGTGAATGGAACAAAGGGGTGCTCTTACGAAGAAAGGCTTAAGTTTTGCAAATTATAGTGTCTGGAGACTAGGCACCAGCGAGGTGATCTGATAGAGGTGTATAAAGCCTTGAATGGTTTGAGCATGCTCAATGCCGATGGGATTCTTCCTCTCGCTCAGGATAATCACCTGAGAGGGCATAAATTCAAATTGAGGAAAGACAGATGTAGGATAGACATGTGGAAATTTGCCTTTAGCCAGCGAGTGGTTGGTTGGTGGAACAGACTTCCATTCCTTGTCGTGGAAGTTGATAGCCTAAATAAGTTTAAGGGTCAGTTGGACAGGTATTTTGAACGAACAGAGGGGGTGAAGTGGAAGTGGGTTTTTTTTTTTTTTTTTTTTTTTGTCTGATGCTGCATAAGCTTGCTTTCTTGCATCAAATGCCTCTACTAATGCTAAATGCTAATGCTAAAGGCACCTCCGTAGCCAGGTGGGCAGGAACAGTAGTGCGTAGCATACACTTCTTGATTAGACCGGGGATCCAGCCCATGACCACCAAATACGCAGGATGTGGAAAGGTCAGGGAATGACTACCGCATATCCCCCCCCCCCCGGAGCAATATGGCCTTAGATGCTAATACTCCTAAAAACCAAATAACAAACAAACCCCGTTGAAGCATTGACAAGATCAATTTCTGAAGATAATCAACTGATAGTTCATGGTTCCAAACACAAATTATGGCTTCGTGAAGTTCACAAAGGGTCTTTGGTTTCTTTCTGGCAACTGCATATTCCACACAATGCCAACGGTTGTCTATAAAGGTGTTATAAAGCCTTGAATGGTTTGAGCATGCTCAATGCTGATGGGATTCTTCCTCTTTCTCAGAATAATCACCTGAGAGGGCATAAATTCAAATTTAGGAAAGACAGATGTAGGATAGATGTGCATAAATTTGCCTTTAGCCAGTGGGTAGTTGATTGGTGGAACAGACTTCCATCCCTTGTGGAAGTTGATAGCCTAAATAAATTTAAGACTCAGCTGGACAGGTATTTTGAATGATCGGAGGAGTGAAATGGGAGTGGGTTTTTCTTTTTTTTTTTTTTTGGCTGATGTTGCCTTAGCTTGCTTTCTTGCATCATATGCCTCTACTAATGCTAATGCTAAAGGATTCAGGTCTGGGCTGTTTTCTGGTCAGCTAAGAGTTGTAATGGACCATTCTTCCAACCATTTTTTCACCTGTAACAAATGTAAACACATTACTGTGGAACCTCTAATGCAGAAATGAAGCTAAAGTAACTACAGAAGTGCCTACTTACAGTTTTTGCCCGATGACAAGGAACAGAGTCATCCTGAAAGATGCAGTTACTTGGTAGGTTGAAATGGTTGGCAGCAATTTGCCTTTCAATATATCCATTGGCATTTACGGAACCTTTTATAAACTGCAGGTGACCTACTCCACAATACGAAACGCACCCCCCATATCATTTGGCTGGTAGGGAATTTCACTGTAGACACCATACAGTCTGGATGGTATTCTTCACCACGAAGAATACCATGGTGAAGAATGGTATTCTTCACCATGATATGAAGAATTGTATTCTTCACCATGAAGAATACCATCTACAGTGAATCGTTTGTCTCCCATCAGAGCCATGCAGGTTGAATTTCTTCTCATCCAAGAAAATAGCTGACTTGGGGGTCCATTTGACATGCTCCTTACACCAAATTAATCAGGCCTTTTTCATTTTTTGTGTGAGGAGGGGCTTGTTCTTAGGACAAGGTGCTACAAGTCCATTTTTGAAGAGGCATCTTCTGAGTGTTACTGCACTTGCTACCACTCCTGTATGTTCTTTCCATTCTCTTTTCAGCTTAGATGAAGAAACTTTATGGTTTTTAAGGCATAAGCACTTCAAAACGCGGTCCTGTTTTGGCGTAGAGACTCGTTTGCATCCGGTTCCTTTTCTCCTATCAGCAGAACCAGTATTCTTGAGTTTTGAAAGAAATCTACTCACTGTCAGCTGATTACAAGACGCTCTAATCAGTAAAGCGACAATAGCACTCTTTCTTTGTGGCATCAACTGCACGTTACTCTTCATGTTTCCTGCATCAACTGCATGTTTCCCTGTATAGCTGTTTGGTATACTGACCACAGTTATTTGGCCTATAATACACTCCTACTCTCAATTTTGCTTTCCTAGTGCATATCACACCAAACTGACTCAACATTGCACTCGTCACCCAAGTCAACTGGATGCACTGCCTTAGATTTAATATTTCTTAACTAACAGCTTAACCCCTCCACCTGTTCTGTCTATGCTTCCTATATACATTGTACTTCCCATATTCAAATTCAGCATCACTTATGTCTGTATGACACCACATCTCCGCTATTCCTACCATGTCTGCATTCAACAACTTAATCAGTACTTCAACTTCATCAAATTTATTTACAATGCTCCTAGCATTAGTGTATGTGCAAGTATACATGCACACGTTCTTACTGTTGATTATTCTAACACAGCCCATGTATTCATTCTTTCCATATTGACCCACAGCAGGGCCTGAAATCCCAGACACTGTGCTATCCAGGCTGCTGCATGTACCAATAGCATCAATGCAGGAATCACTTTCACCTCTGTCTGCAGCTCTAGTTAAACTGTTAGTCTGTGGATCCCCTCAAACTAGCAGTTTTTCCACTCACCTATTACTGCCTCAATAATAACATCATCAAATATTCTTGCACCCCATCTGTTCAAGTGTATCCCATTCCTGTAAAAACAGTCTCTCCTCTTAACAAGCATATACTACGCTGAGAAAAATTCTACACCGTGAGCCTTGCACATTCTCCCCAGGGCCAAATTGATTGACAAGGCTTTCAACATATACTTCCTCCTATCGTGTCTGGGCAGAATTGTAGATACTTTCAAATTCAATCCTAACTTGCAACTTTTTGCTAACATTGCCCCATACTTGTTAATTAAATCCTCAGATCTTTTCCTCTTATTATCATTAGTGCCTGTGTTTACAACAATATCACCTTTCATGCCCTTAAAAGATATCTGCTCTACAATGTCATATACTTTTCTTTTGCCCCTGGCAGACATATCCTGGTCCTCATCCTCTCTCTCTCTCTCTCTCTCTCTCTCTCTCTCTCTCTCTCTCTCTCTCTCTCTCTGTGCGTGTATGTTTTTTTGTTAGTTGTTGGTGCATCGGCTTCTGTGGCCATAATGCACCTCCCAAAGTTTTTCCATTTTCTACTCTGATCCAAGCCCAAGGTGGGATTCGAACCCATGACCTTTGGGTTGCCAGGCAGGCACTTTACCCACCTGGCTAGCCCCAGTCAGCTGTGTGTGTGTGTGTGTGTGTGTGTGTGTGTGTGTGTGTGTGTGTGTGTGTGTGTGTGTGTGTGTGTGTGTGTGTGTGTGTGTGTGTGTGTGTTTACCTTGCAGACCGCAGACACTACTACTGTCCAAGACAAAGAAAACTCAAAGTTGCTATATACTGAAATCATGAATGCATACTTTTCAGAGCCAGAGCTGCCTAACAGCAGTATTTGAAGTTCATAATAATAAACAAAACATAACATGTATATCTATTTGTGCATTAAAAAAAAGTAGACTGAAATCCAGAAGAAAAGTATACTTTCAAATACAGATATATACAGTTATACCCAGATATTTATTAACAAATAAAGTACAAATAAAATAAAATATAAGTACAAAAACCAGTAGCTTTCGGAACACGTGTCCCTTTATCAACTGATAAGTTAATATAAAATTTGAATACACTACAAGCAAAGTGTGACACGTTAATCATGCGTCATTGTTGTAGCACGGACGTGTGCTGCCTAAGGCAGCACACGTCCGTGCTGACAACTCCATCGTTGTACTTCCTGCGGATAAAGGGTGCCGGACTGTTGTGCTGGACCGATCAGCCTACCGAGAGAAAGCCTTGGTCCTATTACTCGATCCAAACGTATATGAACCTCTACCTGATCCTCCCGTTAAAGTCTTGAAACGTCTGGAAGCAAATGTTAATAAACTTGTCCACGCATGGCTTAAAGATAAGAAGATCCCGACCGCGACTCACCATCTTCTATGTGCTACTGGCTGCCAACTACCGCAATTCTACGGATTACCAAAGATCCATAAACCGGGTATTCCTCTCAGACCTATAGTGTCTTGCTGCAGTGCCCCAACGTATGAACTGTCCAAACACATCGCGAGCCTCCTCTCGCCTCTTATAGGTAATACATCTCACACCGTTAAAAACAGCAGTGAATTTATTAACATCATTAAGGACATTTCTATCCCTGACAACTCTGTCATGGCATCATTTGACGTGGTCTCTTTATTCACCTCGATTCCCATCCAACAGGCCGTGCACTGCGCCAGAAGGCTCCTTGAGAGCGACTTAAGCCTCCAATCCAGGACATCACTATCCACTGATGACATCTGTACCGCCCTCAACCTATGCCTCTCTAGCAGCATCTTCACCTTTGAAGACTCACTCTACAAACAAGTACATGGCACTGCTATGGGTGCCCCTGTCAGTTCCGTAGTAGCTCACATCGCCATGGAAGATCTAGAGGAGCAGATACACCAGAACCCACCTACACCTATTACAATGTGGTGTAGATACGTCGACGATATTTTTACCATAATACCACGTGGTTCTGAAACGGTACTACTAGAACACCTCAACTCCCTATCCAATTTCATCAAGTTTACCGTAGAATCAGAGGTGAACGGTTCGCTCCCGTTTCTGGACGTACTAGTGCATCGCGTAGGCCCACGTCTAGAGACCTCAGTATACCACAAACCCATGTGGTGCGGTCAATTCACCAACTACGGGTCCGGCCACGCTCCAAGCCATCTCAATAGCACTGCCCGCACCCTATTCTCCAGGGCCTGGAGCCATTCCAGCACCGACACAATTAGACGTAACGAGATCTCCCGTGTGAAGGCGGACCTAACCAGATGCGGTTATCCATCCCATGTACTAAACAGATGCTTGTTACAGGCAGAAGAACTTACATTCAACCCAAGACCTCCGAAGCAAGTCGGCATATCGTCCGCCTACATTCCGTACTATCCAGGAGTGTCAGGACGTATCTCGAAGATCCTTAGAAGTTACAACATCAAATGTGTACAATTACCCGGTAGGAACCTACGTTCACTTGTCTCCAGTGTGAAGACCCCTGTCACACCTGTCTTACGCAGCAATGTAGTGTACCGTATCACCTGTAAGGCCTGTAACAGTTGCTACGTAGGTGAGACATCGAGACGTCTCCAGGATCGCCTCACGGAACACGACAGAGCAATCCGGCTTGCTGAAACTGACCAGTCCGTGCTCGCAGAACATTTTTGGGCTACCAACCACGATCTTGACCCCAAGCGCGACTTTGAGATAGTGGACCACGCGCGACACTTTCGCCACCGCCTATGGCTAGAGTCACTAAACATAATAAACAACCCTAAGGCATTAAATCGCCAGAAAGGCATGTGTCTGCATCCCATCCTAGAGACAACCGTTTTATTGATGGATGATCACTGGCGTAAGGCAGCACACATCCGTGCTACAACAATGACGCATGATTAACGTGCCACACTTTGCTTGTAGTGTATTCAAATTTTATATTAACTTATCAGTTGATAAAGGGACACGTGTTCCGAAAGCTACTGGTTTTTGTACTTATATTTTATTTTATTTGTACTTTATTTGTTAATAAATATCTGGGTATAACTGTATATATCTGTATTTGAAACTATGGACCCCAGTACTCCAGGCCCATTTGTCACTAAAAGTATACTTTTCAGAAAACCATAAAAGGCACATGAATACCAGCAGTCTTCCAAGAATTGGAAAAACTGGCAGATGTATTCACGTCATCACCAGCTGTCACCTGTTTTTAACCCAATGTTGATTACAATCACAATGCTCTTTCACTGAGGCACCTCCGTAGCCAGGTGGGAAGGAGCAGCAATGCATAGCACATGCTTCTTGATTAGACCGGCGTTCGAGCTCATCACCACCAAATACGGAGGATGCAGAAAGGTCAGGGAATGACCACTGCATATTCCCGGAGCAATATGGTCTTAGTTGCTAATGCTCCTAAAAACCAAATAACAAACAAACAAACAAACAGCTCTTTCACTGAAAAAAATCAAAATCTCACTGAAGAAAACAAAAATATAAATAATTAAAAATACTCTTTTACTGTAAAAATACAAGGAACCTCTGTTGAATAGGATTAAATTAACCATCAAAGTTGGCAATAACCTATATATGATGTAAAACTGTCAAAAAGTTAAGTTTTGCAAACATATGCATATTTTAAACCAGTTTTTTATCACATTTTTGTTTCTCATATGTAGGACGCAAACTTCACAACTGTGATCCATTCTACTTCGCAGTGGTTGGCAAACGTGGAAATTCAAACACATGTAATGGTATGTTTTATATATATATCATATTTAAGAATTTATCAATATTTTAGTTCATTCAATTAAAGAGGAAAGAGTTTTACTCATAATAAACTCTATCCTAAAGCATTGCAGTTCAAGGGGTTTCACCCATCTCTTATAGATATAAAAAGGAGAGGAAAACATCCTTACTTGAAAATATGTTAATGTTATATTTCTGCTTTTAAAATGATGCATTATTCTTTCAGATCCAAGATGTAAGTCAAGTAACCAGATTAAATTTACTATAGCACATGAAGGTAAGTCATAACTTATTTAAAAAATTAATTGTAATGGCATTCAAATTTTTTAATGGTAACCCCAAATATGAAAGGTTATTGGAACCTATAATACTATATTAATGTGTATAGGTTAGAATATAGAAGATATTATTATTATTATTGTTATGGTGCAAGGAAGCCCGAGGCTTATGCTGCACCAGCCAAAAAAAATTCCCGAGTTACCCTGAGACAGAGAGAGAGATGGAACCTATAATACTATATTATTGTGTATAGGTGAGAATATAGGAGATATTATTATTATTATTATTATTATTATTATTATTATTATTATTATTATTATTATTGTGCAAGGAAGCCTGAGGCTTATGCTGCACCAGCCAAAAAAAAATTCCCGAGTTACCCTGAGAGAGAGAGAGAGTGTCAGAGTCAAAAGTAGAAGGGAATCACCAAGAAAGAGAAGATTGATGATATCTAGCTCAGGACCCTAGGTGTGCCAAGCCCATACTCACCAGATGTGAGTATGGGCTTGGCACACCTTGGCACACCAGATGTGAGTCCCTGGGGTTATTAGACATAAATTTCTGCAGGTTGTAATATTCAAGAAATACACAAAAAACAAGTTTGTATCAAAGAAGGAATAACAAAGAAGAAAAATTCATTGGGTGGGTGAGCTGAACTGTGAATAGATGTTAACTAGCTAATGCACATCTTTGAACTGGTTTGGAATTATAAATACTAATTCAGAAAACTAGAGTTCTTTAAATATTAGCAAATAAGAAATTCGGCAAAAACTGAATGCCCATGTGAAATGGAGCACAATAAGCTTATAAGAGAATTATTAACTAACCTGATTGCTCTCTTTTTGAACAGCATCTGGGAGTTTGAGGAGTATTCTTGAAGATGTTACCCAGAGGTGGGAAAAATATTTCATTGTAGAGTATTTTGATGTAGAGTGGATTTGTAATTTATATAGACTAGCTATTCAGAAGAATAATTTTGAGAGCAAAATAAAAAGACTAGTTTTTGGTTTTTTTTTTTATTTAGGAAGTAATCTTTGTGATATTCAAAGAAAGTACAGAAGTCGAGTTATCTCCGATATATGCATTATTTTCTGGATCTTCGAAAGTTGGTGAAGATAAGCATGACAGTTCAAATTCTTTTTGGTTTTGAGAAAAAAACCAAAAAGAATTTATATAGACTAGCTATTCAGATATGTAATTTATATAGACTAGCTATTCAGAAGAATAATTTTGAGAGCAAAATAAAAAGACTAGTTTTTGGTTTTTTTTTTTATTTAGGAAGTAATCTTTGTGATATTCAAAGAAAGTACAGAAGTCGAGTTATCTCCGATATATGCATTATTTTCTGGATCTTCGAATAGGACTGAAATATAGGACTGAATTTTAGAAAGATTAAAGCTAATTGGTCTTCTACCCACTGTAGAATTCCAGGTCCTGATTATATTTCTCTGCTTCTTCTCAAAACCTGTGTTATTTATTCCTGTTCTGTGTCACCTTTTTTTACACTTTCTTATTCCATTGGTGTTTTTCCTTCTGCTTAAAAATTTGTTCATATCCAGCCAGCTCCTAAAAATGGTGAGAAATCCATTAACTGCCAACTCTTAAACTATCTTGAAACCTTCCATCTGATCAATGATCACTAATATGGATTCTGCCATTGTCAATCTACTGGCTTATGTTACCCATGGAGGAATGCTAACCACATCAGATATAGTAACAATGGAAAATATTAAATAGATACTTGCAAAATAAAAATATAATAAAAATACAAATAGTACTTAATGTTTTTTTTTTTTTTTATGTAAACCCCCAAACACGAGAGGTATTAGAACCTATAGTACTTAGTACTGTGCTTGGGTTGGAGGTTGAGAAGATGAAAGAAGATATTTGTTGACATTGGACTTGAATTTATTCAAGTCCAATGTCAACAAATATCTTCAGGATTTTCAGGAAATATGTAATTTTCAGGAAATATGTATGAAGGAAGGTTGTTCCAGAAAACGGCAGTTGAATGAATAAACGAGGAAGATGAAAAGTTGGTTCTGTGAGTTTGCTGTTGGACAGTAAATGGACGTTGGCTGGTGGCGGCACATGTTCGGACTTTTGAAAGAGAGAGCGGTAATTATAGAAGTCAATTCGGAAGAACAGTGCCCATGGATGTATCTGTAGAAGAGGCATGCAGCAGAAACAGTACGTCTATGAGACAGCGAGTGGAGAGACTCTGTTAGAGATGAATCATTAATTAACCTAACTACCCTTTTCTGAATGGCATCAAGAAGCCTGAGAAAGGTTTTGTGGGCACCACCCCAGATGTGGGAACAATATTCCATGGCAGGCTCACTCTGTATGGAACAATATTCCATACAGAGTGAGCAGCTGTTTGGAAAAAAAGTAACGAAGAGAGCAAAAGAGAAAACCAAGTTTTTTAGATGCAGAGGAAGCAATATTTGTAATGTACTTGTGCCAAAAGAGATTAGAAGTCAGGGTAATCCCCAAAAGAGATATATCATTTTACCTAGAAATCAGAGTGTCACTAAAGATAGCATAGGAACAGAAGAATCCTTTTTGCAAGATATAAGACAAGACTGGGTTTTAGAAGAGTTGTAATCAACTAAGTTGCCTTTGTGTCACTGGAGAATTACCTGAAGATCAGCATTTAAGGAATTGGTAACGGATTTTCGAGAAGTTGAAGCTGATTGAGCAGGACAAGGTTTCTCAAAATGGAAAGTGCAATGCAATGTGCTCTCATCGGCAAAACTATGGATAGGATTTTTAGTCAATGGAAGAAGGTCATTAATATACAAGAGGAAAAGAGTGGGGGAAAGAACTGAACCTTGGGGAACACCGGCATTAGTGGAGAAGTTAGAAGACAGAGAGCCATCTACCATCACCCTCAGTGAGCGATCAGAGAGAAAACTAGATAACCAATTACTAAAAACAGTTAGCAAACCATAAGATGGAAGCTTGTTTAGAAGACCTTTATGCCAAACACGATCAAAAGCCTTTGAGATGTCAAGAGCAACTACTTGTGTTTCCCCGAACCTTTCCATTGAGTTAGTCCATAAATGGGTAACATAAGCCAGAATATCACCAGTGGATCGACACTTACGGAATTCATACTGGCGATTGTTGATCAGACGGAAGGTTTCTAGGTAGTTTAAGAGTTGGCGGTTAATTGATTTCTCCATTACTTTAGAAAGAGTAGAAGTAATTGCAATGGGACAATAATTGGATGGGAGGGATTTGTCACCGTTTTTAGGAACTGGCTGGATATGAGCAAATTTTCAAGCAGAAGGAAAAACACCTTTGGAATAAGAAAGTGAAAAAAGGCAGCAAAGAATAGGAGTAAGTTCAGGAGCACAGGTTTTGAGAACAAGTGGAGAAATACCATCAGGACCTGGAGCTTTCTTAGCATCAAGATTCATCAAAATCCTTCTGACCCTTTTGATGGAAGACCACAGGAGGCTTTGAATGGAGCGTGTTGGGAATGGTGGGAGGTGTTTTACCAAGATCATTAATACATGAGTTGGAAGAAAAATGGGATGCTTGCAGGTCAGCTTTATTCTTGGATGAAGTGATAACAGAACCATCTGGTTTGGACAGAGGTGGGAGCAGAGATGGGCAAAAGTTGCGGCCAATAGCATTGGCAAGAGACCAGAATGCTCAGCTACCATTAGAGCAAGAAGCATGTTTTCTACTCTTAGCCTGTTCAAACTCTAGTTTGGACTGATTAATAACTGCGTTACAATTGTTGCGAGATTTCGTGTAGGCTGAAAATGAAACTGAAGAATTAGAAACAAGCCAATTACGATATGCAACATTCTTCTCTTGAACAGTCTTAGCACATTTATTGGAAAATCAAGGTTTAGATAAAGGATGAGATTTTAAAGTGGAGTTTGGTATAAATGATTCCATTCCTGCAAGAATAATTTCACTGACACGATCTGAGCAAATGTTGACAATAGAAGTTTTGAAACAGTAATCCGACCAAGGAAAAGAAGAAAAGAAATCTTGCAGGTCATCCCATTTTGCATTCTTGTAATGCCAAACAACACGAGGTTGGGAATAGCCATGAGATAAAGGCCCCATTGGAGAAGAGACAATCACCAAGTTGTGATCTGAAGTGCCTAAAGGACCTCTCACTTCGATTGTGTACTTAGAAGGGTTCTTTGTGAGAAAAAGATCAAGCATGTTGGCTGTATGATTAGGATTGTCTGGTATTCTTGTAGGTAAATGAACAATCTGTTCAAGGTCATTTGTAATTGCAAAAGCCTCAGCATATCGACCAGCTGGGTCGGTGTGACTAGAAAACAGAAGCCAGCTGGAATTGTGAACATTAAAATCACCGAGGAAAATTACCTCACTGTTAGGAAAGTTGGACTGAAGAAACTCAAGTTGCAAAGAGAGGAAGTCAAAGAGCTCCAAGTGATTAATGGAGTTGGGAGAACAGTAGAGACAACAGATGTTGTTGTTGTTGTTGTTATTTGGTTTTAGGAGCATTAGCAACTAAGGCCATATTGCTCCGGGATATGCGGTGGTCATTCCCTGACCTTTCCGCATCCTCCGTTTTTGGTGGTGACGGGTTCGAACCCTGGTTTAATCAAGAAGCGTGTGCTATGCACTGCTGCTCCTTCCCACCTGGCTACGGAGGCGCCTAGACAACAGATGAATTTGACACAATGAGGTAGAGAGATTTTAAGCCAGAGAAGATCAAAGAGAGGAGATTCCAAATTGCCAAGTCTCTGACAGGGAATATCAGAACGGACATATGCATAAGTACCACCTTTGATGCGAAAGGAATCATACAGTGAATAATTTGGGCATCTGAGATGAGCAGTAGTTGAATCAAACGATAACTGAGATTCTGTCAGAAAAAGTACATGGGGTTTGGCAGACTGCAAGTGGAAATGGACATCGTTGAGATTAGAATTGAGACCACATATTTGTGAAATGAATTAGGAAGTGCTTGGGAGGTATAGATCTTTTCACAGATAAGCTTGCTCTATTAGTTTGACAATTCATGGTGTATTTAATAGTAAGAAAAAGTGGGTGGGACATGCTGTATGAAGTAATGAAATTTTTGGATATGGCGTACACGTGGTAAGAATATACCCAGATCCTTGACATAACGTGGCCTCGACAATGCTCCCCGCATACACACTACTCAGACTCCCTCCAGTCACTATCTGGCAGAGTAGAGGTAGCAAGAATATACACTAACTGATCCGGAAGCCTCCTAGAGAGTTACCAATAGGTTCGGTCCAGTGTACTAACTAGCGGCTGGCCTGCAAACACTGTTTTAGAGCTGTACTCTCGAAATGTAAGGAATATTGGATCTCGCCACGATGTTCATCATAACCTCAAAAGTCATCAATCATACTGCATGATGGAAGAGATAGGGAAGAATTGACCGGAACTTAGCTCTAGAGACTAAACATGGGTTCCACCACTTCAAGCCTCCAATAAGCAAAGTGGTGGTATTGTACCGGTTGATGAGAGTCATCTACCACCTAATACTGCTTGGTAACATAGAGGGGCGGCATTCCTCCATGTGGTGTGGGCACCACACTTCGACTTCTGCTTACGTTGGTTCACACACCTGGGTGGTCACCCACCATGTACTTGTGCATGGAGGTTATACCCAGGATTACTAACAGTCCCACCATCGTGAAGGTGCAAGCAGAGGATTTGGCTGTCACAGACCATCCGGACTTCACCAAAATTGGGTCCACTTGACTTGAGTGTCACCCGAATATCAGTTCCATCAGAATTTTAGACTCCTAGGTAGCAAGTACAGCTTGTCTGGCATATCTGAGAGAATGTCTGTGACAACCTCATGGACCTAATAGGACCTAATGCTATAGATCCGATGATTTTAACTTCTTCATCAAGTGTCAGCAGCCAAAATCAAATGAAATATAGAAAGAAGTAAGGCCTCTGTTTCTGATATAAAATATACGTAGCAAGAGGTAAAAAAGTGAGCTGACATATTTCATAACCAACCTGACAGAGACCAAAAGGAATAAAAATCAGATCAAATCTAAAATAAAAGTAAAAAGTAAAAATCAAGATAAAACTAAATAAAATAAAATTAAAATAGCAAGCTACTCAAGAGGAATTTAAAAAAATAATACAAAATGAAGACAAAAGGATATAGATCAAAGGAGGACAACTTACTGTGGCACCAAGAAGGAGGCTTATCGCCTCATACTCTAATCTACGTATCTATGTTTCACCATGATCGTTGGGTATTTTTGATATTACTAGCAGTGCCCCTGGTCCATAAACCATCCCAATATTTTAATATATCATCCCTTTTAAATTATCATTCTTTTTTTGAACTATTACCTTTTAAGCTGTTATTTATATACAGAGTGTCTCGAAAATATTGGTACAAACATTTAGGGGAGGTAGGTAACATCTAAAGGAATGTGAATTGCACAGGAACCAATAACTGGAAACGTCACCGTAAGTCGGTACATGGCGCTGTTCATCAGTTCACGAGAGGGAAAATTTCTGGTTTACTCATTCAAGCAGTAGTCACCGCACGAAGTGCATGCATCGATATATGAATTGTGAGCTGGCAGACATGCACTTATTGTATGGATTAGCAGAGGGCCCACATGGTGTGTGCCCCCATACGGCACAACATTGCTTCGCAATAAATGTGTGGGCAGGTATGATCGGTGACTGCTTAGTCGGCCCATACCTGTTACCATCCTGCATGAACTCCGCTAAATATCGGATCTTTCTTGAACAAGTTCTACCAGGGTTACTTGATGATGTTCCAGCAAATGTGAGATGCAACATTTGGTTTCAACATGACGGGGTGCCCGCCCATTATGGAAGGTGTGTTCGTAACCATTTGAAGAGGCGTTTGGGACGTCGATGGATTGGCCGTGGTGGACCCGTTGCCTGGTCCCCACACTCACCTGATTTACCGAGCCTTGATTTCTTTCTGTAGGGGGGCCCTCAAATCTATTGTGTATGAATCGCTAGTGGAAACAGAAATGGATCTCGTGGCGAGACTCATCTGCACTGCTGCTACTGTCAAAGAAACTCCAGGTGTGTTCGATCGTGTCCGCCAATCCATGCTGCGCCGTAGGCGGCTCCGTAGCCAGGTGGGCAGGAGCAGCAGTGCGTAGCACACGCTCCTTGATTAGACTGGGGTTCGAGCCCATGCCCACCAAATACGGAAAGGTCGGGAAATGACCACCGCATATCCCCGGAGCAATATGGCCTTAGTTGCTAATGCTCCTAAAAACAAATTACAACAATAATAATAACATGCTGCGTTGGTGTCACGCATGCATTGCGTCTCATGGTGGAACCTTTGAGCATCAGTTGTAACATCATGGAATGCATCTATTTCGTACTCCGTTGTTAATATTATCAAATAAATGTTTGCCACTAATTACTGTCTTGTGTCATTTCTGCTTCTTGTGCCTCTGCTACTACTTTCCAATGACGTTTCTGGTTATAGGTTCCTATGCGATTCACATTCCTTTAGATGTTACTACCTCCCCTAAACGTTTGTACCAATATTTTTGAGACACCAATATTTTTGACCAATATTTTTGTACCAATATTTTTGAGACTGTATATATACAGAGTGTCCCAGGAGGAAAGGTCGATATTCCAAGAGGTGAAAGGATAGGTCATTTTAAGCAAAAAAGTTCATATAAACATGTGCCCTATCCCAAATGGTTTCTGAGATAGAGGCATTTGAATATTTATTTTTCAAGTGACAAATTCGGAACAGTTTATAATAAATTTTCAAAAATGCCACCATCAACTTCAATGCACTTTTCTACTCTCATGAGAACATGGCGTGTTGTTTGTCTAAGTGTATCTTCACATTCCTTTATATGGGCAACAGTGTCCATTATGCGAGCTAGCAGATCATCTCTTGTATCCACCTTTCTTCTGTACACTTCACTCTTCATCCAACCCCATAAACAAAAATCTAATGGGGTTAGGTCTGGAGATCTTGGTGGCCAGTTAATGGCATCACCACGACCAATCCACCGATTAGGGAAAATTCGTTCCAGATGTTGCTTCACACATCTGGTAGAATGGGAAGGGGCCCCGTCATGCTGAAAGTACATAGCACACCATGTGGCCAAAGGAACATCCTCTAGTTGTTCACGTAATGTAATTTTCAAAAATTGAAGGTAATTGTGTCCTGTCATTCGATGTTATAAAATAACGGGACCTATCAACAGGTTATCGATCATACCACACCACACATTGATTGAGAAATAAACTTGGAAATTTGTTTCCGCTGTACCATGTGGATTTTCATGCGACCATCGATGAGTGTTACGTGTGTTGTTGATTCCATTTTGGGTAAACGTGGCTTCAGGTGGTTTATCAGTAAGTAGTATTGATGGAAGCACTTCATGATTGACATTTAATAGTGACAAAATTCAAGACGTGTGGCACTATCCCCTAATCAACTGATGGCTGGCAACTGACATTCAAATGCCACAGTCTGATGGGAGGGAAGGAAAATATTGCGTGCCAATTTCAAAACAAATGTATATTAAAGTAGCTCTATCTCAGAAACCATTCGGGATAGGGCATATGTTTATATGAACTCTTTTGCCTAAAATGACCTATCCTTTCACCTCCTAGAATATTGACCTTTCCTCCTAGGACATCCTGTATATATATATATATATAACAATTTTTTAGTTAATTATACTACCAACTAGATAAATTGTAGAATTTAGCATAAAAGTATTAGGGTTGAAAACTATACTTATTAGTTCAAAGGGCCAAGTTTAGGTAACCTAAATTGGACTTCTTTGTTGTACCCTATAAATAAACACATATAATAAAATAAAATAAAAATTAAAATGAAATAGTAAAATTAAAATGATAATATAGCTAATTATAGATATACTCACATATATTATTCATTATTCACTTCCATTATTGTTAATTTTCACTGCTATCTGTCGGGCTAGCAGTTATTCTGCCAATTTTCTGCTAAATTTAAGGTATATTAAAGTAATTAAGCCAATTTGATTATATATTCACAGTGAATTCTCAGTAAAAACTGGCAAATGGCAAACAGAAACAGATAGCTTCAGCTAACTATTGATGGGATATATTGAGGGGAGCTAGCCCTAGTTAACATTCCATTCAGTGTATCCATATATTTTTATTATTAGCTATATTATCATTTTAATTTTACTATTTCATTTTATTTTTATTTTATTTTATTATATGTGTTTATTTATAGGGCACAACAAAGAAGCCCAACTTAGGTTACCTAAACTTGGCCCTTTGAACTAATGAGTATAAATTACTTTTCACCCCTAATACTTTTATGCTAAATTCTCCAATTTATCTAGTTGGTATTATAATTAACTAAAAAATTGTTATATACAGACAGATGTAATGTACAATCATAAATTTGATGGCATTGATCTGTTCTACTACTCTTTCTCTTTTTCTATTTCTTATATTCTTTTACATAACTTCATATCTATATAATATCGGTGTGTAGATACACCATAGACAACTCTTAAGAAACTACAAAGTAGTTGTTGTAGGCATCATTTGCTCTTTCTCATATTATGCTCTGCCTTCACGACGAATTGCCATCTCTCATATTATGAGAGATGCCTAAAGGCATCTCTCATATTGTGTGATTATCTTCACAACTGGGTCGTCATGTCTGCAATACCAGGGTACCTGCCCACCCACTGATGATAGGCCAGTAGCCTTGAAACATGTTTGGGTGGTGGTACTCACTGAGAATAAGTAACAATAGTCTTCTCTTGCAGTCACAAAAGAACTGGATGCAGGGAATAACTTTGATATTATATACTTGTATCTTAGAAGGCTTTTGATACTGTTGCACATGGAAGACTGCTGCACAAATTGAAGCAGTGTGGCATTGGAGGCAAATTGCTGCTATGGATAAAGGGGTGGTTGAGGGGGAGAAGACAGAGAGTGGTAATCAATGGACACTGCTCGTCGTGGACTAATGTTATTAGTGGAGTCCCTCAGGGCTCGGTGTTGGGTCCATTATTGTTTTCTGTATTCATAAATGATATTGATGATGGTATATCAAGCTTAATGTCGAAGTTTGCAGACGATACAAAGGTAGGCAGGGTTGTCAAGGACACTACTGACACTATGCTGCTGCAACAGGATCTGGAAAGGTTGAGCAGATGGGCTGAGAGGTGGCAAATGAAGTTTAACATTGACTAAATATAAAAATATTGACTATATGTAAAGTACTACACATGGGAAACAGCAACCCCCGGAGCAACTTATCAACTCTGTGGTACTACACTGACAGTGGTAGAGAATGAAAGGGACCTGGGGGTGGTTGTGCAGGCAGATATGAAGTTTTCTGAGCAGTGCAGACGGGCTGCAAGAGTAGCTGATGGTGTATTGTCGATGATATATAGGAATTTTTCTAGCAGGGATAAGGAGGTGATTAGTCTCTTGTATAAGGCAATGGTCAGGCCATACCTAGAGTACTGTATACAGGTCTGGAGGCCTCATTTCAAGAAAGATGTAGAGATGCTGGAATGAGTACAGAGAAGGGCAACAAGATTGGTGAATGGAACAAAGGGGTGCTCTTACGAAGAAAGGCTTAAGTTTTGCAAATTACAGTGTCTGGAGACTAGGCACCAGCGAGGTGATCTGATAGAGGTATATAAAGCCTTGAATGGTTTGAGCATGCTCAATGCTGATGGGATTCTTTCTCTTGCTCAGAATAATCACCTGAGAGGGCATAAATTCAAATTGAGGAAAGACAGATGTAGGATAGACGTGAGGAAATTTGCCTTTAGCCAGCGGGTGGTTGATTGGTGGAACAGACTTCCATCCCTTGTAGTGGAGGTTGATAGTCTGAATAAGTTTAAGGCTCAGCTGGATAGGTATTTCGAACGAACAGAGGGGTGAAGTGGAAGTGGTTATTTTTTATTTATTTATTTATTTTGTTTTTTGGCTGATGCTGCATAAGCTTGCTTTCTTGCATCAAATGCCTCTACTAATGCTAATGCTATTAGTGAAGCGTTACTTATTCGAGGTAGTGCAATATCATGGCAACTTGTCGTGAAGGCAGAGCACAATATGAGAAAGAGCAAATGATGCCTACAACAACTACTTTGTAGTTTCTTAAGAGTTGTCTATGGTGTATCTACACACTGATATTATATAGATATTAAACTCTTAATGTATTATGCCTTGTGCATTTAGTTATTTTAAATAACTTCATATATATATATATATATATAACCATTATTGGCCTCGTGGTCCTCTGTCAATATGGGGCATAATGGTCAGTCTATATTTTGTTATTTTTTCTTTTAGTAATTCTTTTTAGTCCCTTTTTGGTGATATTTCACCTTTTTTGGAACTGGTTCCTTTTGGGAGGTACTACCGCTAAATTATTATATAATTGGCATTATTTTAAATTGGATTTATTATTATTAATTGGATCTAAAGCTCTAAATTATTTGGGAACTTTCGGCTACGGCTTCTGTCTTTTTACCTTTACTTCCCCCTCCCTGTTGATTTATTTTTATTTTAACTTTCGCTGTACTGTTTTTTGCCATACTACTGGCTTATATTTTATTTTTATAAGAATTATTGGTTATATTTGTACATCATATGGAGGATGTGCATTTTGCTGCCTCTAATGATAGCTTAATATTTTCTTATTTATTTTCTTATTTATTTCTTAATTATTATCTTATTTTATTATATTCAAACTTTTAAGTCATTATTTAAATATATTCAGTGGTAGTAATGAGTTGATATGCAAAAAAGCAACGCCTGTGCCGCCATCTATTCTCCTTTTTCTATTTATATAAGCTGGCTAAGCTTACATTATATCAGTGGTGTGGCTCTGCTCTAGAGTGCTGTCTGTTCTATAGCTTATTTCTCGCTGCTTAAGGACCACCGCTATGCAAATCCTCTACATTTGTGGATCAATCGGGGGAAGAAGGGGGTGGTTTGGTCCTTCGATCTGTTCACCTTTGCGACGATTTGTATAGGGATTGAAATGCAGCGATTCCATGACCATTATTAGCCTCGTGGTCCTCTGTCGATATGGGGCATAATGGTCAGTCTATATTTTGTTATTTTGTTTTCTTTTAGTAGTTCTTTTTAGTCCCTTTTTGGTGATATTTCACCTTTTTTGGAACTGGTACCTTTCGGGGGGTACCGCTAAATTATTATATAATTGGCATTATTTTAAATTGGATTTAAAGCTCTAAATTATTTGGGGACTTTCGGCTATGGCTTCTGTCTTTTTACCTTTACTTCCCCCTCCCTGTTGATTTATTTTTATTTTAACTTTCGCTCTATTGTTTTTTGCCATACTACTGGCTTATGTTTTATTTTTATAAGAATTATTGGTTATATATATATATACAGGGCCGGCTTTAGGGTAAGACCAAGTAGGCACTGGCCTAGGGATGCCAAGGTTTAGAGGGTGCCAACGTCTCCTCCTCCCAAAAACAAACCTCGCAAGAAAAATCAATGTGACCTAAGGATGCAATCAGTCAATGTGGCGTAGGGGCAAAATGTACGCTTGAGCCGACCCTGCATATATATATATATATATATATATATATATATACAACAGAAAAAGCTAAATTAAATAAACTATTATAATAGCCTATAAAAATTCCTACCCAGGGGTATTAAGGGACATACACAAAAAAAAGGGCCTTAAATTAATTACAAAATGCATTAATCACAAAATGCACAGTAAATAACTACATGGAAACTAATACAAATAAGAATAACATGCTGTACGGGTATCACAGCATAAATTGCACCCCGGGACCGTATATGACCACACGGGATCCGTCTCTTCATAGCAATGGTCGCTTAGCATACAATGCTGTCACACCACATGGGAGTAAAGAAGCATATAACCATAAACGTCTAAACAATGAAAATATCGGGCTACACATGAAACAACTCAATTTCAAAAAATGCAACAGCAAACTCTGTAAAACCTGTCCCTACATGCACAGACACCATCTAAATTCTGAAGAAGCACCAACATTCTGTCACACCAAAAATGTAATCTACCTAATTACATGCGAGATATGTGGGATACAATACATCGGTCAAACAAGTACAGAGCTCCACCTTCGTATGAACCTTCACAGATCACAAATAAACAGATATGATGAAAACACTGCAACAGACGCTCAAAACAGGTCAGACAAATACAATAACGAAATCGAATACAGACATTTCAAAATGCATGACTTCGCCAACGTATCCATTGCCATTCTAACCATTATCGATAACAACATACAAAGAGAAATCATGGAAGATATGTTCATTCTTTTATACAAATCCCTATATCCCTATGGATTAAACAATCGGTTCAATGGAAGGAACTTCGCATTCACCAGCCCAGAAACATGTACTTACAAAATCTTCCAGATCAGCAAAAACTGGCAATATAACGGGATTAAAAACGGAAAATTACAGGTATACAACAAAAACAACAACAAAATACCAATAAATATAAATGACTTCGAAAAACTATTAACAGAATGGGATACAAACCCCATAAACATCAAAAATATACACAACATACTTTTCTCTATTAAAATAAGCAAACTTAAAGCACTTAACAAAATATACCAAAAGAAAAAGACACAGAATATACACCTCAACAATATACTTGAAGATATATTTAAATTCAGAATAGGCATAAATTTCAACGAAAGCACTAAAAAAGAGTACTGCATAATCAAATACCAAAACCGTTTATACGACACAGTTAATATAAGTAATATCATAGATAATAACAAATGTTACCTACCCATCAAAAACACACAAATAAATATTAGATACAGATACACCAAGCCAATTGGACTAACCATCTGCAATTACAAAAACACCATTAATAATATGAATGAAGGAGAACAACCTTGTCACTGCCAGGAAAGTAGATATAAAAAATTCATTAATACACATTACAATCATATAGTAACAGGAGACCTCAATATTATCGAAGACAAAACACTAAGAGAAACAATGAAAAAGGGTACAAAATTCAGACCCAACACCCCAATTAAGTTGGAAAATATTAAAAAATCAATATACACAGATCTGTTACAATTTGCATTCAAAGCCGCATACAAAAACAATGAACCCATAGAATCATTCCAATGTTGGATAAACGCCAATACTGAAAACATACTAGACCATTTCAAGGAAAACATAACAAAGCAAAAACATCATATAAAAACAATCACTTAAATTTAAAAAATATCAACAATAAAATCAAAGAAATACAAAACAAATTTGTTATTACTAGAACCGACAAAGCAAGCAATAATTTCAGTATCATTTGCAAAAAATTCTACATAGAAGCCATCAAAGAGGAATTGCATGACAATGAAACATACAAGTACATAGACTCCAATCCAAACAGCATCAGCAAAAAAGTATTGGCCATGCATAAAAAGCTTAAAATTAAAATAGACAGAATGCAATACCCCTACATATATTGGATTCCAAAATATCACAAGATTCCTACGGGAAAAAGATTCATTACTTCAGGTAAAAACAGCTATATCAAATATACCAGTAAAATCATGGAAGACAAGTTAAAAAACATCAACAAAGAAATTAAAAACACCAGAATTATCAACAACAACAAAGAATATTTGGATTATTTAAAAAAACAAAACAATAATATTAAATGTATAAACACATACGACTTTAAAAACCTCTTTACAAGCATATCGCATGACAACCTAATAGAAGTACTACAGATATATTACCAAAAATATCACAACATACTACAATGCAAAAAACAATACTGGAATGACCTTACAAAAATCAGCGTCAAAGGAAACTACATTCTAATGGGAGGCAAAGTGTATTTACAAAGCAGGGGTATAGCTATGGGATCCAGCAGTTCTTGTGCCATGGCTAACCTCTACTTACACCATTATGAAAGTAACATTACGGACAGTTTAAAATTCTACAGATACATTGATGACGTAATAGTATTCAACCATGACAACTTTATAAATATTGCAAAGAATTATTACCCAGCAGACCTTAAAATAGAATGTACAAATCCGGATAACAACTTAAAAGCTGTCTACTTAGACAGCGAAATTACCATCCACCCAGACAAAATATATACACATCACCATGATAAAAGAGATCATTTTAATTTCGAAACAATAAAACTCACACACTGGGAAAGTAACATAGCAAAGCATATACATGGTAATACCATAAGAAATCAGACAAACAGACTATTACAAATATGCAACAATATAAATAGTGGAAATATAGCCATTAAAAAACTCATTATAACGCTGGATAGAAACAAAATTCCCAAACAATACAGTAGATATCACGTAAGAACTGCCATATACGCAAATATTAGAAAACACCATCCCAATGTAGACCCATATACTTTTATCAAAAGCCAACTAAAAATATAATAGTAATTACTCAGAAGAGTATCCCCTTATTTACTAGGTTTATTGCACTCAGGCGAGGCTCGTCGCCTGACTGCACTACAACCTATTGCCAAAATTAAACCCCCCCCCCTCTCCCATAGTAAGAGGCTGTATATATGTATATAGTTTTGCCTCTGGACAAACAAGTGCTGTTACGCCTTGGAAAAGCGGTACCGGCACTGTCCGAGGTGAGACATAAAATAAATGTAAAAATATTGTAAATACACAACTAAATAAATTCATTTAACCTGCCACAAAACCACCATAATAGACCTTGGCCTGAAGTTCGGGGACTTCCGCCAAAACACCATCGGAACACAGGGAAACGCTAAAGCGACAAAGCCATAAAAATAGCCATCTATAAAACAAGTTAAGGGTGCGAAACATTCCTTTTTCGACTCGACGACCTCCACCGAAACACATCAAGTAGGATGGGAAACTTTCCTGATTCGACACTACGACCTCCACTTATACACATCAAGTAAGTAAAGTTATTGTAATTTTTTAAAAAACTCACCCATTGGGCTTTGTGTATTCTATCACAGTTGCTGTAGAAATTATGGGATATTAATTCGGTTCATAATAAATTTATAATAAATAATACCTATTTAACTAATAGCAATGGGAAAGGGACAAAAATGGGAATTTAAAAGAAACTTAGAATTCAGTATCGGACAAAATAGCAAAGCTGTGATAGATACAAACAGAAACGGGTAAGTAAGTAATGCATTACATCGAATGGACCGTCAATCCGCTCAAAGCCCCCGATGAAGTAGGGGATTGACGACCATGTGATGTAATACAAATATGTATAAAGATGTAATACAATAAATGTATAAAAATGTTTAATAATTTATCATTTTGTCATAAAGTAGTATTGCTACAGTTTTTCATCTATAATTAATATGACAATTTCTTTAGCAATACGTAACAAGTTGAAAAATAATAAATGAATAGGCCCTGGGCATTTAAGATAACCGAGTTTAGGCTAGCTTAAAGACCAGTAATGTATTAACCATAATACCTATGAGTAGAAAACACCCGTAATTAAGAAAATAAACACAATAAACCACAATAGAAAGATAAAATAAAAATATGTACTCTGTTCGTACCCGGGCATTGCTAAAACAGCTACCGGGACAACAGAAAAATCTAGAAATAATTTAAGGAAAACCACTATAAAAGTATATTAAAAGTAAAATACAACATAAATTATCATATTACTAAAGAATAATATATATATATATATATATATATATATCAGGTGGTTATAAAATAAATTTCCCTATTCAGGAGACCCTAGTGTCAAAACGGTTAGAGACAGCGCTCTGAAAATCGATGGGTATGTCATTTAGGGTATGGGTAAGTGATTTGTAAAAGGAAAAAAATTAGTTCAAATTTCTGCCGCCAGAGGAGAAATTGGCACTGTAAACATGAAACGGAATACTTAACTTAGGATCAGATTTTAATATCAGAACTTAGAAATCTACAGATATTGTTCTATGTGGTTTCCTTCACTTGAGATGACATTCTGAAAACGGAGGACTGCGTCTGAAACAGTTTTGCATAGCATCTCATTGGGGATGTTGGCTACATGCTGTTTAATGCTTGCTTTCAAATCAACAAGCATCTGTATGCCACCACAGTAAACTCTGTCTTTCAGTTATTCCCCATAGCCAGAAATCACAGGGATTGAGATCTGCTGATTGGGCTGGCTTAGAACTGCGGAAAGTCTCTATAAATGATGCAATCATTTCTGAATGTTGAACAGATCAGTTCCTTTACTTGTCGACCAACATGGGGAGGTGTACCATCTTGCATGAACACTATGGTCTCCAAGCATTGCCTTTCTTGCAGAGCGGGAATAACGTGATCTCTTGGAAGCAGAGCCGGCCTAAGGGCGGTGCGAACGGTGCGAGTGCACAAGGCCCCGCACTGCTGATTGATTTTGCAAAAGAAAAATGGTTTAATTTTTTTTTGTTTTAATACTGTCGCAAAATCTAGCGACATCGCCATAAAATGGCCATATTTTTAATATACATAAGAAATAAAATGTCAATAATCATGTTATTAACATTATCTGAAAGCCCACCAAGAATTCTCCAAAGAACACGGAAAAATATATTTTCTTTCAAATATATTTAAAATATCTCTCCTTACAAGTCGCTCAGACGTACGATTGTATGTTACCAGCATTTGCATAGTTATCGTTTTTTTTTTTTTTTTTTTGGGTAGTTGTTGGCACATCGGCTTCTGTGGCCATAATGCACCTCCCAAGGTTTTTGCAGTACTTTGATCCAAGCCCGAGGCGGGATTCAAACCCGCGACCTTTGAGTTGCCAGGCAGGCACTTTACCCACCCGGCTAATCTGGTCAGCCATAGTTATCATACTCTAAAGGCTATATATACCATCGACTAGGCTATTCATTTTAAGCCTCTTTAGTAGGCTACTCATTAACTACGCTTCTTTAGTAGGCTATTTACTCATTTGATCTTAATCTAGGCTACCACAATATTGAGTCTCTTAGAAACCCTGTACTTGGCCTGAAATTATAACTGATAAACTTGTGTCACGCCATTTTGTATTATCATACAAAATGGCGTGACACAAGTAAAAAACTACAATTTTCCGAAAGATAAAAATAACAGAAGTTTTTCTGAAAATTATTATTTAAGAAAATTAACGAATGGGGAACATCAAGAACGAAGGTGGTTACTCTACTTAAAGTACAAAGATGCCACATTGTGTTATGCTTGTAAATTATTCTCTTCAAATACCACTTCTCTGTGTTTAACTGGACTTAATGATTGGGTACATTTAAGTTCGCAATTACAAAGTCATGAAAGATCAGAATATCATTTACAAGCTGTGTACAAATTGTTACAACTTAAAAAGAATTTGAAACTTGGAAACACTATTGACAAAGAACATGAAAAAATAATTAAAAACGAAACATGGCGTTAAAATGTGTTTGTGAACAAATAGTGACTACAATTTATTTTATATTTAACAGAGCATAATTTAGCATTCAGGGGCAGTAGCAATGTTTTATATAAACCGCACAACGGTAATTTCTTGGGTCTCATAGAATTACTTGCAAGATTTGACCCAATCATGAAACAACATTTGAATCGGTGCGTAGAATCAGCATCGCGTTCCTATTTATCTCATAGAATACAAGATGAACTGATTTCTGCTTTGGCTAAAAAAAGGTAGAAAGGAAATAATAAATACAGTTCGGAAAGCTAAGTATTTCACAATTTTATTAGATTGCACTCCAGACGTAAGCCATCAAGAATAATTATCTGTTACTTTAAGATATGTTAATGTACATAACTCTGAAAGTGATGTGAGTATACAAGAACGATTTATTTGTTTTGAAACAGTAAGACTCGACAGGAAAAGGGTTATCAGCCAAAATTGAAAGCATATTAGAAAAGGAGGAATTAGATTTAGGGAACTGTCGAGGACAGGGTACAATAACAGAGCTCATATGAGAGGTTTATATAAAGGCGTGCAAGCACTTATCCTGCAAAAGAATTCCAAAGCACAGTAGATGCCCTGCAGAAGTCATAATTTGAATTTAGTTCTTGGAGACATTTCAACATCATCTTCTCTTGCAAATTCATTTTTTGGGACTTTACAAAGCATATATAATATTTTTGCAAGTTCTGTGATACGCTGGGATATATTAAAAGAGCATGTCAAACATCTTACTCCAAAACCACTGTCAGAAATGAGGTGGGAATGTAGCCTCGAAAGTGTGAGATACCAAGTACCACAATTTTCTCTAGCTTTGAAATAGCTTTATGAACACACGAGTGACATGAAAACGAAATTCGAAATCCAATCAATCGAAAATAAACTTACTTCATTTGAATTTTTATTAAGTTTGGTCATTTGGTATGACATACTGAATGAAGTAAATATTGTGAGCAAGATATTTCAAAATTCAAATATAGATATCGGTACTGCAAATTCACATTTAAAAGGCCTTTTAAATTTTTTTGAACAGTATCGTGAATCGGGATTCAAATCTTCTTTAACTGCAAAGGAAATAATTGAAGAATTACAAGTGACATCTGAATTTAAGAATCAAAGAACTGGATGAAAAATAAAGCAATTTTGTTATGAAGGAACCGATCAGCCTATTTCATCAGGCGAAGAATATTTCTGAATTCAATATTTTCTAGTCATAATCGATAGTGCGATTATTTCTTTTAAGAAAAGATTCAAAATTTATCACGAACATGAGACATCATATGGTTTTTTTTATATAATTCAGATAATATTCAAAAACTGACTGAAAACGATCTTCTTAAGTGTTGCAAAGACTTAAACGCGACCTTGCAAGATGATATTGATTGCATTGATTTATTTAATGAAATCAAAATTTGTCGTCGAGTTTTGCCTTCCAGGATCACAATCCTGTATTACTGAAAAATAATTTATTTGAATTGTATCCAAATTTTGTTACTGTTCTGAAAATTATATTAACCACTTATATATTAACCTTACCACCAATTATATTAACCTTACCAATTACCGTCGCATCTGCAGAAAGATCTTTCTCAAGATTGAAAATAATAAAAAATTACTTGATCTAGCATTAGTCAAGAACAATTTACCTCCTTAGCCATTTTATCTATCAAATCCGAAATAGCCAAAAAACTAAATTATGATGATATCAACGAATTTGCTATAAAATATGTAAGAAAATGAAACAAAAATCACATATTGTGACCGTATTCGATTAAGTCGCATGCCAAATTGTATTTTATAAGTATATGAAGCAATTATTTTTCTTATTTGATTTATTAAAAATTTTTGTGATTGAAATGTTAATTTTATTTAAATAATTTAATTATCATTTTCATGTAATCCTTACTAAACCAATTTGTGCAATGTAATAAATATCAAAATGCAATAAATAATTTTGTTGTACGAAATTTGTATCAAAGCCCAACAAGTCAACTTTGCACCTGGCCCCTCTTTTGTTCAGGCCAGTCCTGCTTGGAAGAGTGCACTACTGTGCACTAGTTACCGTACACCTTATGTGAGTGCTATGAGGTGTAGACTCTTCAAAGAAAAATGGTCCAATTATAAACTCTGCTGTGAATCTACACCATACTGTAACGTATGGACTTTGTAGTGTTCGTGCACAGCAGATGGATGAGAAGTTCCCCATATTCGGCAGTTTTGTGCATTTACAGCCTCGTGAAGAGTAAAAATGTGCCTTATCAGACCACAAGGTCATTCAAGCCCATATATCATCAAGTTCCATATGAGCCAGAAATTGTAGAACAAAGTCTATTGTTGCCGATCATAAAGACTTTAGTTCTTGCACTACGTGAATTTTGTACGGAAACTAGCATAAAATTATTCGAAGTACTTTATATACAGTAGACTAAGGAAGGTTCAATTCTCTTGACACACCTCTGGCAGGCACTACTGACTGGTAGTGTTTTGCATTCTGATCATTGCAACCGCCACTTCATCCATTACCTCCATTCCAATATGTGGTCGTCCTCTGCCTGGAATTACACCTAACTTCCCGGTTGCTTCAAATTTATTTATTAGTTTTTGAAGCCCCACTGATGTCAAAGGTCCTTTATGCAAACCTTTAAGTTTCCGATATTCACATAGTGCTGCATTATCGTTACTATTATTCTGGTAGAACAGTTTTACTAAAAGAGTATGTTTCTTTTTGTAAGAGGCATAATGGTTATTGACAGTGGCTTTGTCACTGTCAATAACCATTATTGACAGTGGCTTTGGCCTTTCTGCTTTTATCTAAGAGGATGTCATTTGCGTAAGCAGCGTATCTTGAAGTAAATGGCAACTTTTACATATGTGCAGCACCGTTTTTCCCCCGTGGTGGAAATTTGAACAAATTTTTTTCCTTCTACAAATTGCTTCCCCTTACCCTAAATGACATACCCACCAATTTTCACAGCACTAACTGTAACTGTTTTGACACTAGGGTCTTCTGAATAGGGAAACTCATTTTATAACCACCTGGTATTTATTTTGTGGTAGTACATAGGCTGTATTCTGTGTTTTTATATTAAAATTTTCTTTCAGGTATTCAGTGCAGTGGAACAACATCACTCGTGTCATCACTCATGGGCTTATCCTTCTTTAGTATCCTATACATTCTAAACATAAACATAACTGTTTAATTGTATTGTATCATTTAACTATGTATAGTATTTTTTTTATGTTTAACATTTATGTTAATAGTAAAAAATCATGTCAGTTTGTATAAATTGGATTTTATACTTCAGTAGTAGATATATAAGGATTCTAGTAAATACACAAGAATTTTAAAATGAGTTTAATCAAAAAAAAGGTTAAAAATTTTGGAAAAAATGCATGACTCTAAATTTAATTTCATCAAACACCTAACACAGGACAAAGTTCACCCAATTTGGCAATTAATATATAACATAACTTTAAAGATACTGTGATATGGTGAGTTTCAACTCATTTCATTGCATTATATTATATTATATTATTTTCTTAAGCATTTTGGCTTTTATAATTAGCATTTCTATTAAGGGGAGCTCCTACTGCAAGGGATTAGAGGCTTGAGTGACATATGTGACCCCTCCCCCTTCAGTGACATATGTCACTGAAGGGGGAGGGGTCACAGCACCTGGAGACAAGGGTTACTTTTTTTGCAGCCCTTTCTCTTATTTTTCAGTAGAAATTTCATGACAAAAGATATTTTTTATTGCTGCCTCACCCTCACTGTACTCCTGTTCTCCCCTCTATTCCACCCAAATAAATTTGCATACATTTAAATAATAATGTAATGTATAAAGTACAACAAAATAATAATAATTAATTCAGAAGTATTTAAACCCCTTTCAATGCATTTAAGGCCACTGTGGTTATAATTCACTTATAAGATATACAGCAAACTTTCATGCAGAATGGTATAACTTAAGTTTTTAATCTTTTTTATATTCTGTAAAATATATAAATACATAATGTATATATACATCAGGATGACTCAAAAAAATTTCTCCATTTTGAATATTTTGCATGAGTGACACATTTTAATATTATGATTCCCAGCTAGTTGAATTATCTTTTCATGATTTTTGATTTTGGTGGTGCAGGACATCACTATATTGCCTGAAGGAAGAGAAGAGGAATATGGCTGGGGAACTATATCTGCTGCTTAAACCTTTTTGATAATTTCACTGATTCTTCTGATAATCAAGCTTAGAGGGTACTGATTGAAGAGGTTCTGAAATATATAAATTCATCCTTGAACAAAGTGCTCATAGTGGTATGTAGCATATGTATCTACTGGTACTCATGTTGCGAGATCAGGTCTGTGTGCTGCCACAAACATTGCATAGCCCATTACTAACAGTGGCGCTGGTATATATTGGCTGTTATAAAACAGTTGCATTATACTCAGGGGGCGCCTCCGTAGCCAGGTGGGAAGGAGCAGCAGTGCGTAGCACATGCTTCTTGATTAGACCGGGGTTCGAGCCCGTCACCACCAAATACGGAGTATGCGGAAAGGTCAAGGAATGACCACCGCATATCCCGGAGCAATATGGCCTTAGTTGCTAATGCTCCTAAAAACCAAATAACGAACAAAATAACGAGCATTATACTCAGGTGGCTATACTCAGCATAAAAAGAAATTTAAAATTCCCTGATGCTGGAATATTAGTAAGACTCTGGTTGTAAAGGTAGATGCCTAATTTTTTTCCAGTTAGGTGACTGGAGATGAAGCAGAAGACTCTTCCAGTGTCTCTTTTTCATGTATACTATCTTTCAGAGCAAGATATTCTGTCTGATGGGTTTCATCCCCAAGAAAGGTATTAACTAGTAGCCTTAAACTATTTTTCATTATACACGAATAATCAATTCTGTAACTTGATGTTGAAGTATTCATGTGTAAGTGCAATTTATTAAGGTTCTCAATACATTGGTCGAAGATAAAGATATCATCTATGTAACTATGATCATAGTTTTGATTTGTGGAGAAAATTATTTATGCATTAATTAATATAATTTCTTCTTACAGAGAAATGTTTATATTCTCCTATAGAAAGAAATGCAGGGTTTCCCATTATGACACCCCTAGTCTGAACATAAAATTTATCTGTAAATGTAAAATATGCCTGCCCCCACAGATATAATATATTATATCAGTGATGTCAAGAGGTCACTGGCAAAGCTGCTATAGCACAAGATCCACTACTACATTGGGGAAGGGGGCATGAAGACTTGGGAAGTCCTAATTAGCATTAGCATTAGTAGAGGCATTTGATGCAAGAAAGCAAGCTTATGCAGCATCAGCCGAAAAAAAAAAACAAAAAAAAACCACTTCCACTTCACCCTTCTGTTCGTTTGAAATACCTGTCCAGCTGAGCCTTAAACTTATTTAGGCTATCAACTTCCACGACAAGGGATGGAAGTCTCTTCCACCAACAAACCAACCGCTGGCTAAAGGCAAATTTCCGCACGTCTATCCTATATCTGTCTTTCTTCAATTTGAATTTATGCCCTCTCAGGTGATTATTCTGAGCAAGAGGACAAATCCCATCAGCATTGAGCATGCTCAAACCATTCAAGGCTTTATACACCTCTATCAGATCACCTCGCTGGTGCCTAGTCTCCAGACACTGTAATTTGCAAAACTTAAGCCTTTCTTCGTAAGAGCGCCCCTTTGTTCCATTCACTAATCTTGTTGCCCTTCTCTGTACTCATTCCAGCAGCTCTACATCCTTCTTGAAATGAGGCCTCCAGACCTGTATACAGTACTCTAGGTGTGGCCTGACCATTGCCTCATACAAGGGAATAATCACCTCCTTATCCCTGCTAGAAAAAACTCCTAGCATTGATGTACACGCAAGTATACATGCATCTGTGGTTGATTTGGTATGGGTGTTAAAAAACACATGAGATGTAAGCTCAGATTTGTAGTTTTTTAAGTACAAGAGATGTATGCTTGATGAATGGTAGAACCTTAGAGAAAGATTACTTGATATCTTGGAGGAGCACATAAATATCAGATCAACATTTGACTCATCAAAATATCTCCTTTTTAGAGATCTGTGGAGTTTAATTTTCTGAGATAGCCATTAATACTTGTTAGGATCAGAAGTTTCCATCAGCTTCCCAGCTATACTCTTCTCTGGGTGACATTTCCAATAATGAAGCTGTACATGCTTTGGTACAGCTGGAAGGGCCACAAAGGATTCAGCCTGAAATGTTGCTAATTCTGTACTTTGTACATAGATAGTCCTCAGTACAGATTAAAAGATTAAAGTTATTTGTTATAAAATAAAGTCAAAGTTTTTGTTAATAATTAGATATTCCATTGCTTTGTTGCATATCTTCCTCAAAAGTCTCTCTTGAACTGCTGCATTGTCAATTCATAGATTATACAGAAAAATATGCAACTAATATTGATCTCCTCCCATGGGGATGACCAAATTGCTAAGTTTGTGATGCTGTCAGAATAAAATATTTAAATATAGGGTTGGATTTATAGCCTGAAAATAATAAAAAAAAAATTAGGAAATGACAGGTATTCAAAACTGGGAAAAATTTTTGGTCACCCATATGCATCACACGAGGTGCTAACATCTTGTCAGTTTAAATGCTTTAAGGGCATGTTAGTTTAAAATATTTAAATCTGTTAAGGTAATATTTTTATTATGTATCTATTAAACTTCACACAATTTATTCCTTTTGTATTTTTTGAAAAAATAAAGTTTATATTTCCTAGAACTCAAGTTTCTGCTTTTCAATTTAATCCTTATCATGAAGGCTTAAAACTGGATGTTGTGTCATGGTATAAAACAAAGGTTTTATTTTACCCAATACTGTAAAGCACTATTGCATAAAAACCAATATAACAAGCTGATAAATAACAAAAGGGTAGACATTGTGATGTTTGTGTGTGAAAAACCATGTCACTTCAGCTTCTTTCTAATGAATTTTTCCATAAAATTCACATAGGGATTTAATCTTCTCTTCAAAATGAGACATTTTCTTTGCAGGTGTTATCCATCAAGAAATAAACTATTCAAACATTATACACCATGATAAATAACTTTAATAAACAAGCATCGTGTAGTCTTCTGTTCACATTCATAAGTGATTAAATAGGATGTCTATAAATCATTTGACAGTTAAAAAATATTCAGAAGTTCATCAAAAAATAAGCTACGATCAGTCAATAACAAATATACAAAAATCCTTGGAAGTAGAATATAATTCATGATATGGATTACATCATGAATTATATTCTGCTTTGCAAGTTAGTTGGTCTTGCCTAAATGATTTCATGGTTCCCCCTCCCTCCTGGAAACTTGGATTTTTCAACTAGAAAAGCAAATAAACCAACCATAAAAAATATGCAGTTTACAGACAGAATGCACTGGCATTTCATAGCCTTAGTAACTTAAAATAAAAAAATGCAGATAATAATAACCAAATGCAGTAAAAACTGCACTATAAAAGAAGCAAAAATAAAATATATATGTTAAAAAGAATTAAAACAATGTAATTAAAATAAATAAAAATTATATAAAATGAATATAAAAACTACAGGGCAAACACAAATTCCACGTGAATTAAAATTACAGTATAAAGCTTGTTTTAATTAAAAGGCACCAGGATCTACCTCACTTATTTTTATGATTAAGCTATTTCTCATCTGGACCTTTTTTTTTTGTCCTATTTGAGATGAAACTTTGAATTTGATGTTATTTAAAATTATACTAGGTATTAGAGTTCAAATTTTACAGTTTCTAAATTTAAATTTTGCATAATCAACTGCTTTTTTCCCAATGGGAGAGTTCTTCCCCATCCTCAGTTTTGCCTGTTTTAGGCTAGACTGAAGATGAGAAACAACCATTATTGTGTACTTCTGAAATGAATGTAAACTGATTTTTGGAGCACCCAAAAGTTCTCCTTTGTTTTGACTAATAAGGGCTCACATCCTTTAGCCCTTATTTGACTAATAAGGGCTCACCCAACTACCTAAAGATGGGTTTTGTTGCAGTATAAAGATGTAAGACAGTCTCCTCAGTGGAACACTCCAATCATTAGAATGAGTGTTTTTCCTATGGCAGAACAAGCATGAATGTGAAGTAACCTGTTCTAATTTATATGGCAGGTACTTGCTCTGGAAACAGTTGGATCCTGCTCACCTAAATCATTCTTATATGGTTGCTGTGGCAAGCCATGGATGTTTTGGTTTTACGCTGTGCATACTTTGCACCTTGGAAAACTTTGGCCACCATGGAATCTTGCATGATCTCTGAACAACTGGCCTTAATCTTAAAGTTCAAATGGTCTGAATCTGGCCTCTTGTACTGTACAGGCTAAATAATGGTCTAGCAGCTCCTTGTGGTGGCCTGTCTCATCAGAAATTATATCAAGCATAACCAGCTCCTTGTGCTGCTTGATTAGCCTCATTAGGGTTATATCAAGCAAAGGTTAAGTCTGACTCCTTATGCTACTTCATCTCGGCTATCTCTATACCAATCCATGTGAGAAAATCTCCTTGTACTGTGTGCAGCAGATGATGGTTTGGGAATTCTTCCACTTTCAGATCTCCCTTACAGGTGGAACTGTATCTTTTAAGCCTGGAACGTGTATATACAGAAATCACGTGTCTATATGTACACCAGTTGTAGTATCTGAATTAACCACCTTCCCACAAGAACCATATACAGTTAATGAGACTAATTGTATATGCTTCTTCTGAGAAGGTGATTCAGGCATTGCATCTTCAAAACCCAGGGGCTCACATCTGGTGAGTATGGGCATGGCACACCCAGGGTCCCCAGCTGGATATCATCATTCTTCTCTTTCTTGGTGATTCCCTTCTACTTCTCTCTCTACTGGGGTAATTCAGAAATTTTTTTTTTTTTTTTTTGGCTGGTGCAGCATAAGCCTCAGGCTTCCTTGCACCTTATGGCTAATAATAATAATAATAATAATAACTTAGGAAGAAGAGAACATAGTTAGCATTAGTAGAGGCATATGATGCAAGAAAGCAAGCTTATACAGCATCAGACAAAAAAAAAAAAAAAAAAAAGTTCTCAAGTTCTCCTAGTTCTCAAAAACTAGGAAGACTATCTTCAGAGAGAGTACATTTGCTTAATTTTTTTTCTACCATGTAAATTGCAAACATCTAAAAGAAATGTTTATTATTATTATTATCAGCCATATGGTGCAAGGAAGCCTGAGGCTTATGCTGCACCAGCCAAAAAAAATTTCTGAGTTATCCTGAGAGACAGAGAGAGAGAGAGAGAGAGCGAGTCAGAAGTAGAAATGAGTCACCAAAAAGAGAAGAATGATGATATTCAGCTGAGGACCCTAGGTTTGCCAAGCCCCGTACTCACCAGATGTGAGCCCCCACCCCTTGTACAATATATGAAAATATCATCAACAAATTTTATTTTCTTTGAGTATAAGAATTCATAATTGCTTTGGTGGTGAAAGTTATTACTATAAATTGAGAGTTCATTGTTATAAAGATGAAGCATTCACCTTTATTAGTTTTTGCTTCAACTACAATCAAAGCATGATGGAAATCATGCTTTGAATGCAATTTGAATACAACCAGGCTTTGCAAGAATTCAGACATGATCTACATGATGGAGATTGCATTTGAAACATGATCTCCACAATTGAGATTGCTTTCGAAACATGATCTCCACAATTGAGATTGCATTCAAATCATCTCCATCATGCTTTTGATTGAACAGCACTACACCTTTTTTTCCACAGTTATTTCAATATCCATATGACTGAACAGAAAACTACAGATCTACATTAAGATGCAAAAACTGAGAACCTGTAGACAGCAAAAAACTAGATTATTTCATACAAGTAGCCATCACTTGTACAATGAAACCTGCCTAATCTCTCTAAAAGTGAAATTCATGCCATTCCTAGAATAATTTAAAATAAACCATACTTAAAAACTGGATTACCAGCACAATTTGATAACTGCATCTAGAAGATGAATGATAACTACAAATGTCGGTTACAGAGCTTGTAAACTAGAGCCCCTTCAGGTGAGGGGGATCTGGTTATGGTGTATAAGACACTGAGGAAGGGGTAAATTGCACTGTAGTAAAATAAGGAAAAAAATATTGGGAACACTAACTAACAGACAGGAGCTCAAAGTTTGTTTGCCAAAGTGGTGTCTATTGATACCTTAGTTGCATTGGTGAAATTTTTTATATCTAACCATCAAATCTTCCAAAATATTTTCTTGGTTCACTTCAAATTGATCTTGAAAATACCAAAATTGTCACTTCCATGAGTTCTCAGTAAAAATAAACTCACATGTTTGAAAGTGGTGAACAAGAACTTGTTTGCAGAAAAATATTATGGTCTTCTGTAGGGTCTTAACTTCTCAACAGTTTATATAAACTCAGTCACATGAGAGTCATTTTCAGAACATTCAATAGAGTTTTGATAATTTTGATAGTGAAACCATCGGAGAAACTTTCCTTGAAAATTGCAAAATGACTCCATGTTGAAGTTGGAGCTGGTGAACCAGTTGTTTCATAGCACAAAAGTGGGGGGTGGGGGGGGTAATTTTCGCACGTTTTTTTTCCTGGCTCTTTAAAAGTTTTTTTTTTTTTTAATGAAAACTCCAAACACAAGAGGTATTAGAATATATAGCACTTAGTACCGTGCATAGGTTGAAGGTTGACAAGATGAAAGAAGATATTTGGGAAATACGTATGAAGGAGGGTTGTTCCAGAAAACAAGTTGAATGAATAAATGAGGAAGAAGAAAATTTGGTTCTGTGAGTTTGAAGTTGGATAGTAAAAGGATGTTGACTGATTGCAGCACATCATGTTCGGACTGCTTTAGAAGAGAGAGAGAGAGAGAGTGGGAGCTGTAAAACCCAATTCAGAAGAACAGTGCCCATGAAAGTATCTATAGAAAAGGCATGCAGCAGAAACATAATGTCTATGATATAGGCGTATTCAGGAGTGGGCAGAGGGAGCATATGCCCCCCTTAAACCATGCATGTAAGTGTTCCTAGGTCTATCTAAAAAAAAACTGAAAAACCTGGTCATCATGCCCCCACCTATGACGATACCTGAATACGACAATGGTTTATGAGACAGAGTGGAGACAATCTTTTAGAGATGAGTCATTAATTAACCTAACTGCCCTATTTTGAATGGAATCTAGAAGCCTGAGAGGGGTTTTGGAGCATTGCCCCAGATATGGGAACAATATTCTCTGGTAAGGTGGATTTGCAAGTTTTAGTTTAAAGAGTGAACAGCTGTTTGGAAGAAAAGCAACGCCAAGAGCAAAAGAGAGAAAAGCCCAGTTTTTTAGATGCAGAAGAAGCAATATTTGTAATGTACTTATGCCAAGAGAGAGAGAGAGATAGATTACAAGTCAGGGTAATCCCCAATACACATATATGATCTTACCTCGAAATCAGTCTCATCGAAGATGAGCAGAGGAATCCTTTTTGCGAGATATAAGACTGGATTGAGTTTTAGGATAGAAATCAACAAAATAATCTTTGTCCCACTGAAGAATTACCTGGAGATCAGCATTTAAGGAATTGGTAGCAAATTTGCACTACCAATTCCTTAAATATGAATAGGATTTCTGGTCAATGGAAGAAGATCATTAAAATACAAGAGGAAAAAAGTGAAGAAAGAACTGAACCTTGGGGACCAAGAGCATTAGTGGAGAAGTTGACAACAAAGAGACATCTACCATCACCCACAGTGAGAGGTCAGAGAGAAAACTGGATATCCAATTACAAAAAACAGTTTGAAAACCATAAGATGGAAGCTTATTTAGAAGATGTTTATGACAAATATGATCAAAAGCCTTTGAAATGTTAAGAGCAACTGCTTGAGTTTCACCAAACTTTTTCAATGAATTTGTCCATAGATAGGTAACATAAGCCAGAATATCACCAGTGGATCTACACTAATGGAATCCATACTGGAATTATTGATCAGATGGATGGAAGGTTTCTAGATAGTTGAAGATTTGGTGGTAAATTGATTTCTCCATTACATTAAAAAGAATAGAAGTAAGTGCAATGGATGATGATTGGATGGGAGTAATTTTTCACCCATTTTAGGAAGTGGCTGGATATAAGCAAATTTCCAAACAGAAAGCAAAACACCTTTGGAATAAAAAAGGTAACACAGAACAGGAATAAGTTCAGGAACACAAGTGGAGATATATCGTCAGAACCAGGAGCTTTCTTAGCATCAAGATCGTCCAAAATCCTTCTGGTAGAGGACTATAGGAGGCATAAAATGGAGTGTACTGGGAATGGTAGGAGGTTATTTACCAAAATCCTAGGTCTATCTAAACTTTCTTCTAACCTGTGGTTAGAAGAAAATTTAGATATCCTTCTTTTCTTCTAACCTGTGGTTAGAAGAAAAAAAGGATGCTAGCAGATCAGCTTTATTTTTGTCTGGATTTGGCAATAGAACCATCTGGTTTTATTGCCACTTAATTTTAAATAGTTTTAAATAACTTTGATGAATATGAAGTGCTGGTCAAGATATCAAATGTGGACTTTGTTGAGATATCAGAGACATGGTGTCACACAGACATAAGGAATGCAGAATTTAAATATGGAGAGTACAATGTGCACAGAAAAAACAGACATGATAGGAAGAGAGGAGGGTTATGTTGTTGAGAAACACAAAATCTAAGGCAGTGCATCCAGTTGACATGGGTGGTCTGTGCAATGCTGAGTAAGTTTGATGTGACAAGCACTAGGAAAGCAAAAATGAGAGTAGAAGTATGGTATATGCCTAATGACTCTGATGAGTACAACAAACATCTCAACAGAGAAATAGAGTAGACCAGTAAATCACAATGTATTATAATGGGAGATTTTAACTTTCCAGATATTGACTAGAACTTGTGGATTGGTCACCCACAAATTAGCAAGACATTTGTGGATTTATTGAATGATGGTTTTCTACAGTAGCAGCATGTTAAAGAGGCAACAAGAGGGAGTAATAGTCTTAATCAGTTTATCAGCAGTGATTATTCATTCATTAAAAATCTGCGTATAAAAGAACCATTAGTTGCTAGTAATCGCAGCATATTGATGTGGAATTTACTTAAAGATACAACTATCATTAGGGAAAAGGAAGAGTTTTTGCTTTTGTAAAAGTGTCAACAATGAAATGTCAAGAACAACTGCTTGAGTTTCACCAAATTTTTCCAATGAATATTTGTTCACAGATGGGCGAGTATGGTGAGTATGGGCTTGGCACACCCAGGGTCCTGATCTGGATATCATCATTCTTCTCTTTCTTGGTGATTCCCTTCTACTCTCTCTCTCTCTCTCTCTCTCTCTCCCTCCCTCCCTCCCCAGGGTAATTCAGAATTTTTTTTTTTTTTTTTTTTGGCTGGTGCAGCATAAGCCTCAGGCTTCCTTACACCATATGGCTAATAATAATAATAATAAAACATAAGCCAGAATGCCACTGCTAGATCGACACTAATGGAACCCATACTGGCAATTATTGATGAGATGGGAGGTATTATTGATTAGATAGTTTTTAAATTCTATTCAGTAGGACCAACTGATGATGACGATACCAACAGAAAATTCAAAACGGGATGCATTCAAGGAAATAATCATGGAAGCTACTAGTCCTTTCATACCAACAAAGAAATACTGTTCAAGATTTAGGCCTAAATGGATGTCAGATGAACTAATGAGACTTTGCAGAGAAGAAAAGTTGCATGGGATGCATAATAAATTATTAGGCAACACAGAAGCCTATGGTACATATCAGCTAGTCTGTAATCAAGTCACAAAGAAGGTTGGGCAAGTGAAGGCAGATT